>NC_079513.1:13829710-13985474 GCF_000801105.2 Raphanus sativus | reverse complement strand
GTTGCCTCATTTCCAGGCTTATTGATTCGATAACAGGATCAAAAGGCTCTCCCTGAGTACCCTCTATATTAGTGTTGAGACCTGGAATGCAATATTGGTTGTTTTTCTTCCTCCCAAAGCACTTGTTGAAGATAAAGTTCCATGGGTACCGCACACCATTTTCCCTGGGGAGGACCTGAGGAAATCAACTCTCGGATTAAGCCCAAGGATGCAGGATATAACAGACGAAGAGGAAAGAGAAACGTCCTAGTTACAACTTTTCTAACAAGTAACAATGTCAAGAACAACAAAGCAGTTCACAAAATTAATCATGACAAAGCTTTAAAAATAAAGTCAGTACTAAAGAGTGGCATGCAACAACCGAGACACTTGAAGCAGAAAGCTGTTTACAAGACAGACAGTAAACAAAGACGAGTAGCAAAAGAAGGTACCTTGTCCAGATAAAGGCCAATAGCGCAGTACAGAATAGAGTCGAGCAGCATCATCAAGAGGCAGACAAAAAAACTTACTCCAGACGATGCCTACATGAAGATTGACCAGAAAAAAAAGTAAAGAACACAAGGAAAATCAACCATGGAATGTAGCCACAGAAATATCTACCTACCAGCCATATATTGCTCCAACGAAGTCCAACATGTGCACGCTCGTAATCAGCAAAGTTGATTGATCCAAGAGCAAACGCAGTAGGTGAAAGCAAAGAAGCGACAACTTTCAATACCCTACAAGCCCAACAGTTACTTTTACATCAATGCATTCTAGACCAAATCTTTGTGGCGAAGACCAGCATAATTTTTCACTATCCATGAAACAACCATCACGAAAAAAGGAAGAGAAAAAAGAGGATAAACATACATGGACACGGATTCATCGTTAACTGTGTAATAAGGGAAGAAGGCTCCGAGAAAGGCCAGGGTCCCAACTGCGACAGCTGTCTTAGCTCGAGTGAAAAATGTTGATATTAGAAATGAGAGCATGATTGCGCTGACCCCAAACAAAAAGAAGTATGTGAAGACTAATGTCATATCACTATACTTAAAGAGACTTCCCATCGTACAAGCTGTAATGATCCCAGCGCATAATGCGAACTGAAGAACAAAGTCGAGTAAGGAAATAAACAACAAATTAAAATCATTGCATTATATCGAAAGAAGTAAAGCATTAGTCTGCCATTTCAAACTGAATTCAATATTGTTAAACACTGAAACAACACAAGATGCTACTGAACTCCAACATGTGGTTTGATCGTAGCCAAGGGAAGATGCAAAAAAAAAAAAAGTTTACTAATCAAATTGCAAGCCAGAAAACCTGCCTGCACTGCATATGTGATAAACCACGACAGATGGAAAATCTCATCCTTCAAGCCCATCATGTAAAGTCCTTCTCTTATTTTCTGCTCCTGCAAGCTCAGAAAAAAAAAGCTTAAGTTAATAGTGATAGAAAACAACTTTTGGTGGAAAAGCAGCAACATATAGCAGCTTTGTTCTTAAGAATGCTCAAAGTATAGAACCCAAAACAACCTTCTCAAAGACAGAGTAGCTGATAAGCCGGGAGATTGGATACAGAAATCCCAGAAGGTACCTGCTCAACAAGTAAACAATAATTTAGATCATACAAAGACTCAAATACCATACATCACATATATAAACAAAGAGCGGTGATACATACAACAAGCCCATTACGCTTTTGACAATAGATTGGAACTCATCATCAGTGTATTCGCGGGTTGGAAATGGAACCATTCTTATCTTTGATGGGCTAAACATAGTCCATGGCAGCTCAAAGGGTGCTGAGCCAAGAGATGAATGTGATAATGGCAAGTCACTGTTTTGCTGAGAAGCAAATATTATGAAAGAGTCTACCACCTGCTGAAGCTGCAAAAGGGTACAAGACCAATCAAACCCAAGGGTGCAAATTTGAACAAGCTTCCAAAGAAAGAAAAAAAAAAGAGTAAATGAACCGTACAGTCAAGAATCCGCTGAAGCTGTATTGCATTGTTGGTATGGTATTAATCCCCATTTCCAGATCGTTGATATAAGGTCCATTTGTGTCCATGATCGACTTGACACTAGGGAATCCTGCCAATGCCCATGTGTGGTTCAAGCGAATGCTATAATCATAGACATGAGGTCCTTGTTCATGGAATACCACTGCTCCTTTTAGTTTTGGATTCGAACAGTTCCTAAGCAAGTATGACGAGGCTTAATTACTTCAGCATAAGATCATGATCACCAACAGCTACAAGACTATGCTACTCGTCAAGACAAAATAATGCATACAAAATTGGCACGTGCCGATACATAACATTATGAACTAAATGCTGCACTATCCAAGACTAATAAAAGGGAATGAAGAAAGTGAAGTCCCTTTTACCATCATAGTCCCAACAGAGGAAAGACACTAGCTTGTCTAATCAGTACAATTGTCAAAGTTGTAGCAAAGGGGGTAACAAGTAACTTTAAAAGATACTGCCATAATTCAAGAAATGCTAACCAAAACCAGTGACGAAACATAGAGACATTCGGAAGGCATGTAAGTCTAAACAGCTCCAAGAAAGAGCACAACATACCTCACATCGCTGCAGACACCGTAATGGGGAGAGGTTATATAGGTTTCAAGCTCAATGTCATCATTAAAAATCCTAGTAACCAGCTGCAAAGACGCAAAGCATGTGAATAAAAGCATGTGACATCATATAAAGAGTAAACAGAGCTGAAAGGAGAAGCTTAAGTTGTACCGGAAGTAGAGGAAACTTAAGAGAGAGAATGTGGATCATGTTATTAGTTTCATCAGTGTCAGGTGCAAAGGCTAAGAACTCCCCATCAGCGATCAGAAGCTCCAAAACTTGAGGAAAACTGGGAGAGATACCTTGGCCGACTTGGACCAGAGTGTCTTTCTCTATGTTCCTGAGACAAATTAAATCACAAATCCCATTACAGTAAACGAGGTTATAAGGCAGGGAGGGAGAGAAGAGTACAGTATAGTGTTACGAGTGAGCGGGGTGAATTGTGGTGTCAACACGTGTCCTCACGGCAATCAACAACAACATTACAACAGTCGGAAGTAAAATCTGAAAAAAAAAAGAGAAACTTTTAAGAATATCGAAAATTTTCAAAAATTCTAAATTAAGCAACAGTGAATAATAAGTAATGAAAGAGAGGAGAGACCTCGGCAGACGTAACGAAGGGATGACGAATTTTGAGGAGCCAATTCTTGCGGAGCATAGCCTTCAGCTGCCTCCCCATTTCGTACCAAAAAGGTTCACACTTTTTCCTTAATCAGAAGAAACCCTAGACTGATTCCGATCGAGATGATAGGTGAAAACCTTCGCCCGCTCGCATCAAGAAGAAGAAGAAGAAGAAAGCATGCTTTTTTTATCTTTCGAGAGAGAGAGAGAGGTGGCTAGGACCTGGGGGCTGGGCCTCACCTCACTGACATTTGTGCTCTTCCCTCTTTTTTTCTTTTCTTTTTCTTTCCTCTGCAATTTATTCCAATAATATATTTTAAATTAAGATATTTTTTCAATCTCTTTATCTTTTTTTTTTTTGAACACAATCTCTTTATCTTCTTAGGTGCTGACTGGTTTTCCCGCTACCACCCGCAAACGCAGCTTTTGCGGTTCATAGCGGTTGTTGGCGTTTCAAAACAATCACAGAAAACACTACAAATCGCTTCAAACCGCTCCGAACCTCTTAAAATCAAAAGCTGGTTCCAGCTAGCGTTTGCGGTTGCGGGAGGTTGCGGGAGGGTAAATTTTTTTTCTTTAAAAATAGAATAAATAAAAATAATACTAAAATATCCAATAAAAAATTTCAATTGAAATAATAGAAATTGTAAAATGTATTCATATTATATTTCAATTTATATTATAAAAATTCAAAACTAAAATATTTTCTATAAATTTTTAAAATTGAATAATATGATTTTATAAATATAAATTTTATATTTATCATATTATTATGATTTTTAATATTTTTATAATTACATAAAATGTAAATATTGTTAAATTATTATTTAACAGATGTTGTGTTTGGTAGTTTACCAGTCATAAGAGTCCCGCAAACGCGACAATTTCTAACAGCTGTACCAGTCGTACAAATCTCTAGAAAACGCTTAAAATCGCAACCACCCGCATCCGCAAACTCCCGCAACCGCAACCGCTGCGGTTACACCAGTCAGGCCCTTAATATATATTTTTTTTTTTTTTTGTTTAACCTGGGGTATCCCAGGCCCAGAAGGCCCAGACTAATCCCCAAGGGGAAGGAATGCCCACGGATACGCCCCTCCCAGTTTTTCAAATGGGCCGAAAGCATGGCCCATATCCGTGTGGGTGACAAGAGCGTTGCAAGGTAGTTCCCTCCGGCGTGGATCGAACCCCCTACCTGGGTGCAGGCGGGGACCCGTCCTAACCATTGGGCTACAACGTCTTGTCAGGCCCTTAATATATTAAAATGAAATTAGCAACTGGATGAGGATAGCTAACACAAGTGGTCGACAAAAAGATTCTTTAGAAAGGGAAAAAAACAAGTTAGTAATAATACAGTTTTGGAGTCCTAAAATTAATAAAATTATCATCAAAATATTCATACACGTGAGCTCAAAATATTAAACGAGTAGATTAATGTGGTATTAAGAAGACTGAGATTATTTTTAAGTAATTGATGACTCCATGACGTTGACCCCACCTAAGCCTTTGCGTCCATGCCAAGTAGGAGGCGGGCTCCACAGTGAAAGCCATTTTTACACGTGGACTTTCCTAATTAGTTTAGACAGTCACATTGCTTGACCCAGCTACTCGATTACGTTACGTACAAGAATAGAAAACGAGCGAAGCGACGTTCCTAAAAGTTTGACGGCTAAACGTTGTCGATGTTTTGCCTAGGCCTGGGCGTTCAGTGGCCCGTTCGGTATCGGTTCGGGTGATTCGGATTTTCGGATTTTCGGAGTTATGCTTAGAAGTATCATTCGGTATTTACTAATTATCGGATTCAATTCGGTTCTTTCCGGGTTCGGTTCGGATCGGATGTAACCAATGTTTAAAATCGTTCAAAAGTATATTTTTTAAACCTCGAAAAACGACAAATTTTTGTTTCAAAATATATAAATTGTTTACAAATCTAATTAAATATTAGTTAAATTAACTAAATTAGCTAAAAATAATTTAAAATAACAAATAAAACAAACTACAAAAATATTTTAAATAGTCAAAAATATCTAAATCACCTTAAAATATATCAAAACATTAACATATTTAACTAATTTCGGATATTTTTGGATCCTAGTTCGGATTTCGGATCGGTTCAGATTATAACTAAACACCAAAGTACTAAGCTTATAAGTCCCATTCGAATATTTTTGTATAATAGTTCGGATTCGATTTCGGTTTTTCCGGTTCAGGTTTAGGTAAATACTTCAGGTTGAGGTAAAAACGTCCAGACCTAGTTTTGCCAATAAAAGCCCAGCCGCCCATGGGAATATTATTCTTTCCAACCAACTTCCTCGTTATTTCGTTTCATTATAACATTTTTGTAACTTAAAACATTGGTTCAGATAAGAACATCCTTAATGGGATAAATGGGGGATATAGTTTAAATGTGAAAAATTAATAAAATAATATAAGAGCATCCTTAATGGAATAAGTGAGAGATATAGTTTAGTAATAATTAGTAGTAGGATAAGTGGAAGGATATAGAACTTGTATCTTAATAATTATATAATTTAATAATGTTAAAACATATAATAATTTTTAAAACATTAAAACTAATTTTTAAATTGAAAACATAAAAAAGTAATACTAAATTTTATTTGAAAATAAAAAGATACCCAATATACAATTTCAAATTATTATTAAAAAAATGAAAAATAGAAATGAAAAACATAAAAAGAAACAAATATATTAATTAAAGTACACAAACATTTTATTTAATGAATACAAAATTCACCAAAACACTTCTTGCATAGAAACCAAAAAACACATCTCTGATCAGTTTTTCCTTTTTTCCTTTTATTATATTCTCATAAGATGTGTTGAAATACTGCAATAAAGATGCTCTAACGCAAGTTGCATCTTGTTAAAAAGTCACATCTCTAAACCAATCATTAAAAAACAAATTTGATGGAAGAAAGCAATATTGGAAAATTCATCAAAAGATAAAAGAGTTCTTTAGATTTTTTGGTATACAGAACTAGTTCTAGTGGCTGTAGTACTAAGGAAATACATGGACTGCACCATGTCTACACAGTCAAAAGCCAGAATACTGACCTACAAACCTTACCAAACCAAGAAAAAGAAAAAAACCTTAGCAAACCACTTTTAAATATCCACTTACAATAAAGCATCTGATTGTAAACAAACATGTTCTTAAATAATCACAACAAATGAAAAATCCAACTCAAAGAATTTTTAACCCACAACCACAAATCTGTCTGGGGTAAAATAATCATTACAAACTATGATCATCATACAAGACATGATTGTGCTGTAAAAAAATATTAATAATCAAACCCAAACCAAACCATAAGACAAAAAGTAAACAAAAATTGAAGAAAATAAACCAAAAAAAGAAGATCACTCTTCAAACCAACAACAAACTGACTGACCACATTCAGTGACTTTAGTATAAAAATGAATTGCAGGACGGTGCAAGAATGATGTGTGATATGTTTTTTTTCCCATTGGTGTTTGAGTGTTCTAGAACAAGTCAAACTTCTTCTTAAGCAGATCTTGCTTCCAACGAGGTAAGTTGTTGAATGCGTCTTTTTCCATCCCAAACACATTTGGGAACTCTTCCTCAGATAGATAAGCCTTTTAAATTGATCACAACAATAAAGAAACAGGCAAGTTAGGCTATAAGCAGGACTGATTCAGCTCCTAATACTAAACTATAACCAACTCACCTCTCTGCGCTTGTAATCTATACCAGTCACTGGGTTCTCAGAATTGGCTTTCAGCTGTTCGTAAGTGAAAGTTGCTCCACTTGGATCTATCACAGATTCATCTTGCTCTTCTGTTTCCTCCTGTTTCACTTCAGGCTCCTCTTCTTCTGAAGCATCTGCTTGATCATCTTTCGCTTCATCTGTGGAGGAAGATAGATATAGTCAATTTTGGTATCGAAAATTGAGAACGTGAAATAAATGATAGAGAAACTTTACTTAGAGAGGAGTCATCTGCTGGGTTGGAGCTAGTAGATCTTCTTGTAGGAGAGGTATCAGGTGTTTTCTTATTCTCAGCAACAAGAACTTGAGAGAGAGCAGCCACTGCTGCTGCTCTCTGTGAAGCCTGACTCGTCCCCACTGACCTTGGTGGTGGAGGCGCTTTGGTCGATGATGAACTAAACGCGGACGTCAAGGCGGCTAAAGCTTCAGCTCTTTGTCTTGGACCCTCTTGGCTTTCGCTTGATCTGTCCTGGCTCTGCAGTTAAAATGGATGACTATCTAAGTTCAATTATCAGTGAATCATTATTAAGTGAACCTCATTGATGTGTTCAAGCAGCAGCTTAGTGTAGACCTCAACAAATTTGCAAGTCAGTGTCTAGATTTAGTTGTACAGACTCAAAACGTACATTGTTATTCTGGATCAAAGTTTTCATAATATGCAATATCTTCAGTCAATTTTCAAAAAGAATATACAGTACAAACATTGGATTCGTGTTTAGATAAATATTTACCGAATAGGCAGGTCTGCTAGAAGAAGAATTAAAGGCAGAATTTAAGGCAGCTAGTGCCTCAGCTCTTTGCCTTGGTCCACCACCGCTAGACTTGTCCTGCAGCAGCACAAGGATAACTATCATGAAGCCAAGAAGGCCGAACATAACAACGAGAGCGCTTTTCCATAACCCCCTAAGCCATTACAAGCACAAAAGTGAAAGAGAAACAGAGAAAGCAAAGGGTCTAGTACCTCTACAACGTGGTGAGTGCCAAATAACAAGGCTGCTTTTTTCTGGAATGAGTTTCCTTGCACCTACATCACATGTTTAAAAACATTGAGAAATTTAAACTTAAAGAAGACGAGCAACTGTAAAGGAAAAGCCACGATGTACAATCAGAGGTTATCTAGTTATATATATGAAGCGTTTCTCTGGTTACAGTGTTCAAATTATAATATCTCTTGCCTCCTCTCTGTAGTTGCAAAGCTTCCTAACTGGGTTTTTCAGGCAGCAGAATGCTTCAATCTAACTTAACTTCAATATATATATATAAAGTTGCTGAAACCATAATCACTACATTGTAACATACTCATTTCCCAAACCTCCCTTCAACAACAAAACTCTTAACTCGCATTAGGTAGAAAGTTTCATGCCAGCCACTGAGAAAAAGAGAAACTAAACTTACGATAGATTTAGTGTGATCCCAAGAAAAGTAAGTGGTGAAGAAGCATGGTTCGTTCCCTTCGTTGATTTTGTATAGTGGAACTTTAGGAGACAAGCCTTCCAAGGATCCAGCACGATCTATGTATTTCTGCCATTAAACTGTCTCATTGAGCAAACAGTAGAGGAGAAAAAGAGAGAGGGAGAAGCAAAGGTGATAAGGGAATAGAGTTACTTGGCCAATCTCAAACACAGTTTGCTTTTCCTTGGGGTCCACACATTGACCAACCCAGACAAAAACTTCAGCATGAGTGTCAAGAAAATATATATCCTCAGTCAATAGGTCATCTTGAGCAAAGTTGTAGATCTCTTCAACCTGTTGCAGAGCATATTGTTAAACACACACACACACACAAAACAGCATCTCCGAAACTTGTGTAACATCGACAATATCTCACCTGAAACTTTCCTGCAGGCAGACACGTTTGAAAGATAAATGATATGGTTAGAATACAGATAAAGTGAAGAAAAGGTATTTATGAGAGTTAAGAAACCACAATTATCATCATCCTATTAAATAGTATCAAAGATTCACCTTTGTTGAAAGAAAATGAGAATAGGTGAGGATCCCTGACAGTCTCAGGTGAAGCCTTCTTGCTGGTGAAGTTCTGCTTTCCTCCAAGTGCAAACCAAAAGGTTGAGCTCTCTGTTCCTTCTTTGGCATGCTTGAGTGTAACCCCAGGCTGACAAAAGAACATTTTACCATTATGGGTTACTACATAAAACTCTACTTCAGGAATGAAAACAACACGATATGATCCGAAACTAACCTTCAAGAATTCAGCAACTTTAGCAGCCAGTTCTAGCAGTTCATGCGCACTTTGATTTCCATGCCAAAGGAACACAGAAGTACCAGATTGCAGTAGGAAGCACTCATAAGAGTTCAAAGATGTTGCCACCTAAAGGAAGTAAACATATACGAGTTAAAACAATAAAAATCATCCCATTGATACAAAGCTCTGAACAAATTAAATACCACATACTGGTTCAACTTGCAGCGCCTTGTTATTGTGAACTCCAGTTCCAGATACTTGAATTAGTGCAATTGATTCTGGTGTGTAAATCTCGTCTGGTGAACCTTTCTCTTCCAAGTTGCTTTTGTAGCCAGAGCTCAAGCCACCCTAAAAGTCCAATATTAATCACTGTGTTTTTTCTCACATGCAATCATGTCATACAAAATACCTTTAGGATCACCATAGGCTGGAAAAGGGCAACAAACTGTGGAGGCTCTTTACCCTCGTAGACACGCCCCTGCAAGAACACCCCATCACTTTATCCATAGTTTTAAGTACTATTCATCATCATTGCTTTCAATAAAAAGAAAACTTTGTACCTGCACAGGTCTTCCCTTTAACGAGTTTGACATTGTATTCGCCAGTCTAACTGCTGTATCTTGGTCCTCCTGGATATAGAAAAAAATAATCAGAATTTTTAAGCCAAAATCCAGAAAAATCCATAACATTATGCTCATAGAGTTTAGCTAACAGTACATCCAGTAATACTTTTTGTTCATGACTTTTACATTAGAGTTACCTGAATGCTATTATTTCCAAACCAGCAGCACAAGAAATAGTCTTCTTTCCTATCTCCAGAATGATAGGTGTAAAGGACCAAATAGCAGTCCCCAGAATAGAACTTGCCAATATCTTCTTTAGGCAACGGGCTCTTGACTTTACCATCAACAAACCAAACCTGATACATAGGCATAATGACAATATTTATAATAAAAAAGGATAAATATATAGCCAAATGCGTAATATAAAGGGGGTAACAAGTCAAAACAGACCTCCAACTTTCCACCAGCTTCAAGCAGAGGTGGAATATCCTCATTCACAGGTGTTGCACTTTTCGAAATGCCCTTCAGCCCAACACCTTGTTGCTTCAGCAAAGCTAGAAAAAATGGTGCAGTGACCATTAGTAACTGAGTTGCTAAAACTACTGGATAAGAGTTTCATTGTGGTTTTTTTTTACCAGCAACTTTGCCTCGTCCTTCTTCGTTACCAGGAGCAGCAGAGCCTGATGGCCAAGAGTCAAAGTTACACTTGAAAGAGTGGGACTCGTAACCTTGGATAACACGTGTCACTCGTGTTGCCTTTGGCCTATTTTCACTAGCAAGAAACTCCTGGAAACAAAAGGTAAAAAAGTGAGAATCCATGACTTTCAGAAGGTTTCCACTTTTTTTCTTTACCTCAGCAGATTGATTAGCAGCTTTCCTCTCATCCATTTGAGTCACACGACCAACCCATACAAACACCTCAGCACCACAGTCCAAGAGGTAGCATTTAGTGTTTTCCATCATAGATTTGGATAGGTCACCCTCTATAGGTTCCATCTGACCATCAGCGATGCTAAAGAAACGAACAACAACATATCAAACACCCCCATCATATTGGTAGGAGCATGATTAAAGGGGAGATAAGTACCAATATAGCTTAGGTGGAGTTGATTCCGGGATAACATCATCATCATTGGCAACTTTCCTTGCGATTGGAGCAAACCCACCAAACAGGACCCAAAACTCACCAGAATCTGATTCTGTATCTAGTTTTCCATCGTCTGTTACGCAAGGAGTTACAACATAACATACATAAGTTTCCACCTAACACACCATCTGTTGAAAGCTTTGCCAGACCAAAAAAAATGAGGAAGAGGACGCTTACCAACAATAGCAACATCGCATGTTCCTTCGTGATACTTGTCTTTCAAATACTGAACAACTTCCAAAGCTTTGGCTCTCTCTTGGATGTTTGAGTTCGCACCGTTGAACTGATAGATCTTTTCCTTGGTGTCCAAGATAAACACATCATCATGATTCAGCGATGAACGGGCAAAAGGAACCTACAAACAAAGACAAAAAAGATAAGGAAAAGTTAAGGTACATTTGGTAATAATCACTGTTCTGATGCAAAAGAGAGTGCAACGCGGTTTAAACCTGCTTCAAACGAATTGCACGTTTTCCTTTGCAGGTATATAACCGAGTCTCGAACACCTCTTCTTCAGGTGTTTTGAAACCAGACGCAACACCACCCTCTAAGGGTATAATACATGGCTTGAAGTAAGACAAGAATTTGTCAGATTCATGACCCTGAATTTCCCGGTGTTGGACAGCACGGCCTCCAAGAACTGCATCGAGTTCAACTGTTTTAACAGCTGCTGTTCCAGATTCATCCTGAAACCATATCAAACCATAAGTTGGAAATAACCCAAAAAAATAAAAAATGTAATCACCAAAAAACAAAAAGACTTGAAAATAGGCACCTGACTAGTGTCTTTCCCAATCCAGAAATGTATGTCAAACAGATAAGCACCTCCTTTGTTCTGTGTTGTCTGCGCAAGTTGAAGATAAAACATAACACAAAAGGTGAATGAATGATAATAATAAACAAAAGGGGAGGGAACACAAGTTAAAACCTGCAAGACAATGTAAGTGTCTCCCATATAGAACTTTCCATGCTCAGACTTAGGCACTGGAACCGCCTCGAAATTCTCGATTCTCCAGATCTCAGTTCCTCTAAAAGAATGTAAAAGTTCACACATTCAAAAATATAATAATATTATATAAAAGTAGGTATGTTGCTGAAAGCATACGGTTTCTGTCCAGCTCCTTGAAATGCAGGATCCAATACTTTCGCTGACCCAGACATTTTGTATAACTCTCAAATCCTGTTTTTGTGTGTGTGAGAGGTATCAAACAACACAGGCCAATGAACCTGTTCAGTCAAAACATATGAGAAGATGATCAGCCAGATTCTATCATTCATTATCTCAGCTTGGCAAATATAAATGTGGACAGTGGATAATAATAATAATAATAATAATAATATATCTCAACAACACGACATCCATATGCCTTTATAAATAAACTCATCGATCATCAGTGAAAGCTTATGATCATAGATGATTCAGAATACCCATTAAGAAAAAAATCAGATCAAGAATCAAAACAGAGATCGTGAACAGAGCAACGTACGAACACAATCAATCATATGATCCGTCATTAGTCAAAACCGATCCGGATCGAGAGAAAGTACCTTGTATTAAAGATCTGTGTGTGGCACTGAGAGATGAAGACGGCGAGCTGGAGATTAAGAAAAGAAATGGAAGACGATCGTGAGTTAGGAAAGCGTATTGAATTGAATTATTATTATTTGAAAGAAACAGAGTGTGCGCTGTTTGATTACTTTTCTAATGCTTTTTCCGTAAAGTTTTTTTTTTAAAAAAATTCTTTCTTAGATTTACAGTAGAGAGACGAATGATTGTAGAGGAGGAGATGAAGAAGATGATAGAGGGAGAAGACAATGGTTTGAAAAAGACGTTCAATAGTTCTGTCTAATTTATTGCGAGAAAAAAGATCTACCGACCAATGTTGGCTTTTCAATTTCTCACTACATTTAAATAGAAAAATAGATCTATGGGATAAAAATGAAAATCCACATTAAACCCAAATTTAAGACATGTTCTTTGAATTTTGGGGGTTGAAAATGGACATATTTGAAAAATAATATTTAAAAGTTTAGCTATTTTCATAAATTTTCATTTTACAAAATTAATAAAATAATATTATTCATATATCTATTGGATATATTTTAGTGATAAGTAGTAGTAACCTAGTTTTGTTTTTGGGCAAAAACAACAAACTAGTTATATTTAAAAGATAACATTTAAATTCCCAGAATGATATTCACATATGTAAGATAATATTTTACTTATCAAATTCAACACATATAACTATTTAACTGCATTACACATAGTTTTATAGAATGTTAGAATATTAAATAATTAATAAGATATATTCTCTTCGTTTCATAATGTAAGATGTTTTACGAAAATATTTGATTTTTCAAAATATAAAACGTTTTACTATTTTTAGAATAACTTTAATTTTAGTGAAAATTGATTGACCAATAAAATTCTGGTGCATTATTTTTGACTGATGATCTCAATTCAAATTATATAATCGCTAATATTTTTTATTACTATGGAGGTATTTCAGATTTATGGAAAAATTTAGACGAATTATAAAGAAAAGATGTGGTTTACGTATAGAGTTTCTTCTGAAACTACAAGTATTTAAATGGGCCATAATCAATTAATTCATATTTATGTGATCATAATAATAGAGTGTAATGGAATACATTCGAACTCAGATTGCTTAGAAACTCATAATTTGTATATCCCTAGATTGCTTTTGCCTGGTTACTCACTATTTTACTATTCAGCAGGGCAGGGTGTTCTGTTTTGATGACCAAAATAGGGTGTTCTGTTTTTAGCATGTGTATTTGCACAACTGAACTCTTTAGAAAATCAAGCAATTTTCATATAATAAAAACTAGAACTTGACCCGTACATCCATGCGGGTGTTTGATTTAACTTATCTTCAACGTAAACTCATAAACTGTTGGTTTTATAAAAAAAAAATCCATATATATTTTTATGTTTTGTAATTTACATATAGAGTAAAATATATTATTTTATAGTATAAATGTTTAATAATATTTTTTTATTTGTACATAATATTATATTTAAAATTTTGTAATTTGATGCAGTTTGATGTAATTGTACTATTCATATATTAACCTGTTCTTTTTTTATTAATTTTTTTTAAAAAGCAACATACTAAATTTTTTTAATGTTTGCATTAGTTTTCTATGAATTATTATTAACTTTATGATATTTCGTTTTCTTGAAAATTAAATTCTCAAAAAATTTATATTTAACTAAACTAAATAAGGTAATACCAATGTTCAAAAACTCGCTAGGCGTTACGCGTGCGGCACATTGGGACCTAGCGAGTTATTAGAAAAGCGGGATAAAATCGGGGAGTACGCAGAGGGTAATTTTCATAAATTATTTAAATTTTAAATTATTTTACACAACATATACACTTAATAAATATTTATATCGCTTTAGACAATAAATGTCTTGCGGTCCAGTGGTCATTTAGACCTTCCCAAACGCCCAAACCCAGGTTCAAAGCCCAAGTATGCTGTTTTTTTGTTTTTTTATTAATGTAGGGGTAAAATCGTAGTTTTCCTATCATCTTCTTCCTCGAGTCTGAACCCTAATTTTGCAGCCGTTTTTATTTTTTTCAACCTAAATCACCATTTTAAGCTATTTGGTTCAATTAAACTCAGTTTCTCTTGTTCTTACATCTTATACACAATAATTATACTGATTTCGAGCACAAAATCTTCATAACCCAAACTTTTTTTTTTCTGAGCCGAGTTTTCAAGCGATTATACCAAAATCGCGGCGGTGAAGCTCCGCCAAGCGGTTTTCCGGCGAGTACTCGGCCGCTCCGGCCGCGTTTTCGAACAGGGGGTAATACTGAATTTAAAATTTATTTTATATAATATATACTATATATGTTAGTTAGTGTTTTTAATTTCACCACAAAGAAACAACAACCATTGTAATTAGTTAATTAAGATTTATTTTAGGTAGAATCAGTAAATTTAAAAAAATATAAAAAATACTTAATTTATTGTAAATGCAATGACTAAATATGTAAATAAAAAAATATTTAATTTGGTATACATGTTTCCAAACAATCTCAGTTATTATACTCTCCATATTTTCAAACATTACCAAAAAATATTTCAGTTTTAATAATATAGACTAACCTTTGATCTGTGTGCCCGAGTGTTAGTTTTAACTTTTCTTTATATGTTAATTTTTGTTTTCTGTGTCATCATTTTAATGCTATTGTAGCTGAATATGTTTAAGTCTACGTTATTTTATATAGAGATATTTGGCACTATCATATATAAATTACTTTTTAGAAGCCTTTTTTATATCTAGTGACTTTTGTTCACATTTTATTTTATTCAATAAATAACAATATAAACAAATATTTTAACATTTGGTTTTACCAGATCTTTATAATATACAGTATAACCTCTATAAATTAAAAATCTATAAATTAATATCTCTATAAATTAATATAATTTCATAGTTTCGAATTGATTTTTGTTTCAATTAGTATCTCGATAAATTAATAATCTCTATAAATTAATAAAAATTATAGTTTTGGTGTAGTCTCAACATTATTAATTTATAGAGGTTTCACTGTAAGTTAATTTTATGAAGCTACTAAAATAATAAATATTTTTTTGTAAAACATATAAATATAGAATTAAAAATTTTTAACTAATAAAAACCTCCAACAACAAATCTTACACAATAATATGATTTGGACCATCTAGATATAATATATATTTTAAGAACAAAAGTCCATTCGGTATCAATTATTTTTTTTCCGGGAAAAAAACTATGTAGGTTTGTTAACAAAAAAAAATTTGATTTGTTTTATTTTCTAAACAAAACTTCACATCAACCTTTGTCTTTAATTTTTTCTACCTTCGTCAAGCAAGCGTATCAACTGAAATCTTCTTGTTACCAATCAAAATTTAGAGTTGTTTGAAGATGGTCAGTCAATAATGATATTAACAAAGGTTTGGAGCTTGTATGGAATTTATTTAACTTACTTGCTTATCTGCAAGAATACATTCAAGAGTTTCGTCCCTAAGATTTGACGTCGTTGAGAAAACCAATTTTGGTTGTTTAACATTTTGTTCTCTTCGTGTTTTGAATATGAAGAAAGTGAGTAGAAGGGTACACTTATATATATATATATATATATATATATATGTTCATGGATATTGCTTAATTAATAATCTGGTGATTTTGTATTAAATAGATAGATTTCGTGGAGTAAATCAAGCAAAAAGATCTAAATTGTTCACATATATAATGTTTCCGATTGGTAAGTTTTTTTGTAAGATATAATAAATGATGATTGATTTTTATTTTTAGAAAAATAGTTGATATTTACTCAATGGCATTTTGGTGTAAATAAGGTGATATTTAAAGGGTTAGTTCTCATTTGTACTTCACTATTCATTCATAACAATACAATAAACCAGTTACAAAAAAAAAACAATACAATAAACCAGATATATGCAAGTAGAACAGCTTTACTTTATACTTTTAAGCTTTTATCAGAGGTCATGGAGACATGGATGATACTTGTTCTTTTCTCTCAACTTTATTTTTCCAACTCTTACCGTTTTTCTTATTTTTTTGGGTATATACCAAAAATATTAACAGGATATACAATCATAGTTATGTACTTTGAAAATGATATTTTCAGAATCGGCTACCCATTATTTTTTTTCGGTATTTTATGTTTTGTTGCTGAATTATTTGAATCATTTTATATAGAAAGAGTTAAAAAAAAAAGGCTGCTACTCGCGTTGAATGAATGGCTTTTTTTAAAAAAAAATTACCAACATCATAGGATTATAAATGTTAAAGCAAACACTAGAAATAGGAGGATGATACTAGTTTGAATTACATAATTGGTTTTTTTTTTTGTAACTTGGCTTACATATTTCGATTTGATTAAGTGTAGTCAAGAAATCTCAATTAAAATTTTACCACATGCACTAGACTCGAGCAGCGATATACCAAAGAGTGACTCATTCAAAACAATGAATCGGACAAATGTTGATCTCCAGTTTGAATATGGAGGGACTTGGTATGAATCTATAGGAAACGGGTTCGATGATTGAATACTATGGTGCTTCATGGAATTAGGCATATATTAGAAAACATCCGGGCTTAAAAAAACCGAAAACATATCATGTGAAAAAGTGTCACCCACCACATATCTTAACTAAAATTCTCAAAGTTGTATATAATGGCAAAATGTATGGTCCACGAACTTGCCTCAGTTTCTCACGGTCACGTGGAAGGTCCCATGTTTTCTTCATCTTCTTTTTCAAGTTTATTATTAATAATAAAATCTACGTGATCATCGGTCTCTGTTCCACTCAAAAAGATCACATCACGGAAGTGTGTTGATTTTGTTTTCTTCTCCTAATGTAGGTTAATGATGTAGCAGATAGCAGTACCACTCTAGTTAATAGAACACTGGACCAAACTCATTCTTCTTCTTACTGCAACATCACCATCTCTTTCAGCTTCCTCTCTCCCAGGAGAAGACGGTAAGAGGTAGATCATGGAAAGAAAGTCGTTAAACATATACATATGATACGACGCCGTTGTAACTTATTTATGAATTATGAGACTATGATACGAAGCCGTTATACATAGAAACTCTTACACATATACATGATACGACGCCATTACACATATACATGATACGACGTCGTTAGACATATACATGATACGACGTCGCTAACTCGATGAACTGCTGAACTGCATAGACTCTTTTATTTTTTACTAGGATAGGCCCGCCCTACGGGCGGGATTTGATATTTTTTCAATTTTTTTATAAGTTCGTCTTTAAATTTATGGGATTTCTTAATCTTTGTTCCGGACCTGATTTTTATATGATTCATTTGCAATTGGTGTAATTGAAAACAAAGGTAAATAAAAATTAGCTATAATCAAATTTGTGTGGTGTCGGATGAGAAAATATGTACGTACAGTACATCTATAATTATCTGACACAAAATCAAGCAGGAATTAACTGGTTTAGAGCAGTCAATTACGAACACCACTCAGTTGACTTAATGGCCACTCCTTGAGCATATCTGCACACACAACAATCTGTAACTATCGCTGAAATGCATAAAATTGGTAAGTTGGTGGAAGGTTAGAGAAAATAGTATCCTAATTTCAATCATGAAATAATCTTAATATCACATTTTAGTAGCAAATTTAATTTAAAATTACCAATTCTCTCAGTGACGTTAGTCGTGAATAAGAATCTCGATAGTATCAATGCTTAGTGATTAGAAGTGTTCGATCCAAAATCTGGCATAAAATATTCTGGCTCATATTCAATCTACATAACAAAGAGAGAGGTAAACAGAGAAAACTTAGAAACAAAACCAAACAGCAAAAAGGAACTTTCTCAGTCTTTTCTTTTACCGAAAGACTTCCTTTTTCTAAAAGACTAAGTTATAAATGAAAGACCGAAAACCTCAGAGGTTGCTATAAATCTGAAAAACATGCTGGCATACATTTCAAGTCTATAAGACAATCATCAGAGAACTAAAAGACATAAACTTTACAGTGAGATTAGTACCAAAGCACCATGAGCAGTAGAAGGCAAAGCTGAAAGCCTTTCGTAGATACTCTCATAACCTTCTGTTAACTCATTTAAAATCTTGAGTCCCATTTTCTTTGCAAATTTTTCTCCAACTGCTGAATCTCCAAAGAATATACTCCAATCCTCTTGTTCAGCTTCACATTCCGTTTTTCATCTCTCAACCCTTTCACCACCTCTTCCCCCCTCGCACCGTTTTCTCAGCTTTACCGTGGGAAATCTGGGTCCTTGCTCTTCTCCAGCCTCTTCCGGTCCCATTTTCTGATGCAGCTGCGGAGGTTGAGGCCGAGTTTTGTCTCTTGTTAATCTCTGCATCAAGTAAGATAGTAAAGAATAATATAGCTCGTTTTGAAAAGTATTCCTTGGAAGACAGTAAAACCTTGGAAGCCCTGGCTCACCAAAGAATACTCAAAATCAAATCCAGTTCCTATATATGCTGCTACCACGCTGTCTCAAGAAATAGTAACTTAATAAAATTATGCAAGAGAGCAAATCGCTTGTGAACAGACACTTAAGCAGATCCGACTTACACAGGTCTAATATCTTCAAATCCTGTAAAATAATACTTGATATCGAACCTGTAAGATAATACATTCATTCACCGTACCCAGTAAGTTAACTCTTCAACTCAACCACAAAATTTCAAAATAAATTAGCCAGCAAGATCATTATATAAAAAGAAATACGAACATGACGTACATAGAGAAAGTTTTGACCAGTTTCCCTGGTAGTATTAGTAGTAACTGTAAATGGTTTTAACTAACCTTCATGTCTGATTTTCTAATGGTTGCTAATAGAGTCCTAAATGAGCGTATCAATAGAAGACAATCAAGGTTTAGAATTCAACATGCGTTTGCATCAGCAAATACATGAAGCAAACATATACAATCAAACAAATCTCCTCCAGATTTTACGTCATGTCTTAAATTATCAAACCGAGAGAATCAAAAATCAAAGAATCCGTTGATAATCTGGAAAGTAGTCAAAAATCCTCTTATCTATTAAAAAATCTAACTAACCCTAGTACATCTAAAGTTATGAGATCTCAAATCTTAAAACTGGGGAAACCGAAACTACGAACTACTGGATGGATATCAAAAGAGGTATCAACGGACATGATCAGCAATAAGCACGAAGACCCAAGAAAAAAAAATTAAAGAAAATGGTGAGCAAACACAAAGGAGCTAGCAGATTCAAGATACGTCGACAGTAAGATCCTCGCCGGAATAATTTGAATTAAACAGAAAAATAAGAAAAAGGTACTTACGTTGACGTCAACCATCAGTATGTCGACCAACATGAACTCATCGCCAAGCTTCACGTTTCTAGCCTCCCAGAACCTCAAAAGCCTAGTTTCGACGGCGGATGAGCACCTGCCGGATTTCAGAACAGAAAAAAATATTCGAGAATTAGTCATAAGATAATCTTTTAGTAATAGTTATAAGAGCTGAAGATAAGATGAGAGAAACAGAGAAAACTCACACATATTTATAACAAAAAATCACCACCTTTCAGATCTAGAGGCATTGAAGACGACGTAGTGGGGATGAGAACCATTAACGATCGATCATGAAGCATCTATGAGACCGTTTCGGAGAAGCTCAGACGACATCTCTACACCGCCGCGAGATGAAAGAAGAAGACAAAAATTAGGTCTACAAGGGAGAATCCCTCCATTGGGCCATCCACGGCGTAAAAACGTAAGCCCAAACACGAAATTAAAAAAAAATCTCAATTAAACAACACTTAAATGAAACGCTGCGCAGAGTGTAGCCTGGACACGTGTCGTCGCGAGGGAAGCCTAATTGATGACGTGGCAGAAGGAGGAGAGAGTGAACAATACTTTATATATATAGATTTTTTTGCTGCATTCGAGACCATTAGAAGAGGAGAAGATGATCAAAGTGGGTGGAACACCTAAGAAAAATAAAGAAGAGTACTGAATCAAATCGAAATTAAAAAAAAAAATGAGCAGCGTAATATCGGAGCTACCAGCGATGGATGCCACTCGATTCCAACACACTCCTTTCTACTGGTAGCTATTCTTTTGCTCACATAACTCCCTTCGATTCAGGTTTCTTCAAAATGATAGAGAGCGGCTTCATATGTAAGAACCTAAGAAGGGGTTGTTGGTCTTTTTATATGTTGGTAGCGAAGAGAACGTGTATCTACTCTGCAAGACGTTGTGCGAGAACGGCGTAGCGGATGCGACGGCTTCTGATCTGTTTGTCGTTTTCATCTCCAATGAGAAGAAGCAGGCACGCATCTTACTTTACTTACTGTGTTTTGGTCTTGTTTGTATTTGCACTGTTTCAATACAAAGCTATAATGTTGATTAGGTGTTGGTGTAGGTTCCACTTTGGCATCAGAAAGCTAGTACCAGAGCTGATGGGATTGTTCTCTGGGATTATCATGTCATCTGTGTCCAGGTAAAATAAGCAACACCAGCTTTGTACCTTTGTTGGAATGAATCAGCCTTGATTTGATTTTATGTTTGCATCAATAGAGGAAGAAAGAAAGTGACTCTGAGCCTTTAGTGTGGGATCTCGATTCCACTTTGCCTTTCCCTTCTCCGTTACCTTCCTACGTGGCTGATACTATCCAGCCTTCTTTTCAGCTTTTTCCTGAATATCAGAGGTACACATCCTTCACCCTACCCATCAACTAACCTATCTCAAGCCTTTTATTGCAATTACTGACCTGGTTACTATAGGTTCTTTCGCGTTGTGCATGCTCCTCTCTTCTTTAAGCACTTTGCTTCTGATAGACGACACATGAAGGAACCTGATGGTAGCTGGACTGCTCAACCTCCACCCCATCAGCCCATTGTTTCCCAAGGTTATACATGTTACACCTTAAAACACCCTTCTTCCATTAACAAGACTCATTTCCTCATTTGTTTTTCTTTTTTTTTTGCTTGCTTTTGAAGATGGAGTCTTGCACAATTTGAGTGAGTACATTGCAATGAGCAGTGCTGATACATTGGCGAGCTTGGATCCCGAGACACTGAGAGAAGCAATCTCACAGAAACTTGGTGTCTTGGTAAGCCACACTCAGCTTCAGGATCTATTCACCAAGCTTCCTTAACATTCCAATCTCTTAATTTCAAGCCTTGTCTCCAACTTTATGATACGTTTTCTCAGTCTTCATTGATAAAGAAGATATTGAATTTAGATGAGGAAACATTATACACTCACGAAAGGTATGGTTGGTTACAAAAGGAACATTACAAGACTTTCTCCAAAAAAAAAATTAGAAAGAGAACCAAAAGTAGACAAATCTTTTGTATTAACTCTGTTTTTTTCTTCTATCATTGCATTACTGCAACCTCTCTATCCCTTGACTCTGTCATCATCATACTAGTTCCATTAGTAACGGGTCGCCTTCAGCCATTTGTCCAACCAATTTGATAAAATCTTGCTCGCTCGATATGCTCCACGGGTGAACAGCAGGTGCTTGAGCAGAATACAGACTCAAAGAAGAGTTAAACGAAGACGACTTCCTCTTATACACCATCGAACCAAAAACAGGGTCGTAGTTCTGAGGCGAATCCATCGACATGAAGAACATCGGTACAGCCACCTTGTAATGCAAGTCCATATCTCCAACGAGCTCCACAAGCTCGGTAAAGTCGGTCACATATCGTTTAGGCACGTAGAACACCTCTGAGCTGCATACCGTTAATGCCTCTTGATTGTTCTTGGCTGCTTCCTTGTAGTTAACTTGGAAATGAGCCGGCATTGTACTAACGGTTCTCTTCACTAACTCTGCTTGTACAGAGAACCAATCAGACTTCCCAGTCGGTTTCACTGATGTCCATGACTTTGACACCTAAAACCAATGCCTTGTAAGATACTACACATATCCAGATAGCAAGAAAATGACAATGTTATTATACCTTGTCTGTAGTCCAAATCTTAGTCTTGTCAGCTTGAAGTAGATTCCAGTAGTTGAGGACTGTATCATCTTCAACAAACAAGAACCCTTCTGCGCTACTGTACCGATCAAATATCTTCGGTAGATGCCTAAAACAAACATACCATTAGTAAGCTACAACTTCAATACTTAAAATCTTGAGAAAAGTTCTTACTTGTAAATGTGGTCTTGTTTGGCTTCTTCAACATAGAGATCAGAGTTCTTTTGAGAAGACAATATCACAACCGTCTTGAACACTCTGCCGTAAAGCAACCTCCACTCAAGAGCAGTGCGTTCAACGGGACCACTACAAAACATAACAAGAACAACGTTCCCAAAGTTCTTCCTCCACCTTATCAAGTTCCCTATCTCACTGCTCACCGTTCCCGTCTCCTCAACACCGAGATGAACCGAAGGCAGCTTCCTCGGAACAAACTCTTTTCTATCCCCGTGTCCTATAGCAGCTCGCGGCCGGTCCAGTTCCAGCGACATCAGCCTAGGCTGTTGGTATCCGACGGTAATCAAATCCTGAAGCCAATCAGCAGTGAACTTCAAATCCTGCTCCGTCCAAAACCCTTCTTCAGCCATAGCAAAGCTCAGATCAAGTATCGTCTCAAAGAAACTGTGCTTCCCCGATCTCCAAGCGAGCAAGAACTTGATCAAACGACCGACGTTGACGTGAAGATCCTTCTCTTCAGCGAAAGGGTACGCTTCGACTCTATCGAACCGGTGAGCGGTAGGTGGATAAACAGCAACGTAACCACCAAGCTCCCACAACAGCCTCTGTCCCCAGTACCCTCTAATCACATCAGAAGCCATGGAACTAACCGAAACAGGAAGCATCAACCCCCAAAACGCCGCCGAATGGTAAAGCGTGTTGAACGAGTTAACAGGCACCATCACACCCTGAGGCAAAGCCACTTTGGGAGCATGCTCATCGAACCTAACATCAAAGGCTTCAAAAGTAGTCTTCCTAGTGAAGTAAAACACCGAATCAACATCAGGCAAACCGTTGGAAACCCCTTGCTGTATAAACTGCTTGCCACCGAACACCTCGGTGTAATACTCCTCGTGATTAATCTCCCCTACATTCTCTAACGGCAAACCTCTAGGCCAAACCGAACGCTGTCCGAAATGAACGTAAGGGTTCACCACAGTCCTGTTGGGATCCTCGTGACTATACTGCAGAACCGGATCTTCACCAACCAACTCCACGTCAAAACTCTTCCCTAGATCACCGCCAATCACTTCCACACGATCATCCGCGTCGTAGATCTTCTTAGCACCGTGGTGGATCGCGAAGAGGTAACCAACGCTCTTCCTCACGAAGGAATCGTAAGGCAAGTGGTCTAAAACGCGGTAACCGAGCTCAGCCTGAGCGTCGAGGGAGAGAAAGATGGAGCCTTTGAGACTCCAGTCTTTAGGTGTCATCGAGTTTCCGACGGCTAGAACCTGCCAGCCTCGGATCTTCACCAGGGTTTTGAGCTCCTCGGTGGGGTGGTTCGTGACCGAGACCACGATCCATCTCTCGGTGAGGAAGGTGGAGTAAGGGGAGGTTTTGTCGGGGAGGACTTGGATCGAGCTCCATTTGATGTGGGGACGGGCGAGGGGTTGGAGGGATTGAGTTGACTGGGAGTGGAAACAGAGGAGGGAGGCGGTGTCGGTGGTGTTGTAGAGGAAGAAGAATGACGCTACGGTGACGATGAGGAGGGAGGAGATGACGATTCTTGAGAGGTTCTCGGAGACCCATGAGGTGAAGTCTAGGTTTTTCGGTTCGGCGAATCGTCGGATCTTCGTCGGCTTCGGCACCGCACGATCTTGAACCAACATCGGATCCAAAAAGCACGAAACTTTCTGAATCAGGACTGAGATTTGTGAATTTTTCCAACAGAACAAGAGAGAAACTGGTTGGTGTGTTGTCTGAATCAGAAGAGAGCTAACAGAATGTAATGCGGTGGTTGGAAGTGACGGTTGCTTAAGCTTGAATGCAAGTCGGGTATGTGAGCTGTGAGGTCAATGGGCGCACACACACACTTGTGAGTTTCTTTGTTTGTTTCTTTATTTATTTATCTAGAGATCCCAAAGAGACAATTAAACAGTAATTCTCTTGCTGTAATCTGTAGTAGGACCAGGCAATGCAAAGCCATCACGAGATAACTATTATTAAAGTGATACGGAAAATGTTTTCTACCGTACTTGCCAGAGAACTAGTAGTAAGAGATACGAGGATAAAAAAGTTTGTTTTCGTAGTGGATTCTCATATTTTTGTTTTACTGATTATAAAAAAAAATACTACTATCAATTTTTTGCTAAAACAAATAAATTTCATTTAAATCAAAGTTTAGATGTTACAAAATACAAACGGTACTCGCCGGCTCTGTATCCTTCCTTTGGATCCATAAAATATTTAGTGTTAAAAGAAAGATGTTACAAACTGTAAAAATGGTCTGATCTAAAAATCGGTCTTATTACAAAAAGATAAAAGAAAACATAAAAATACAACTAAATTTTAACCCGCACATCTGTGCGGGGTTTTTATTTTATAAATATATAATTTTAATATATTATGACTATAATTAAAATTTTATAAAAAATATATTTTTATTTTTATAATAAATATTTATTTTAATCACGAATTTACCATGCATTAATTTAAAATAATATTTAAAAATTTATATTAAAATTTTTGTTAGATTTTTATCAATAGATTTTTGTTAACTAAAAGTATAATTTAATTTGTTAAAATTAATTTATTATTAACATCCTTGTAACTATTAAGGTTTTGTAAAAATATTATATATTTAATAGATTAATGTAAATAATTAAATAATTGTAATCAATGAAATGAACCTAATATGATTTTTTCATGGTAGATAAAAATAGTAAAAGAGAAGATTGATATCATTTTATCTTCATTTCATGAAAACAGTTTATTTCTTTATAGTTTATATAATCTAAAATTTAGAAACATGAGACAAAGTTGAAGAAAATGAATATTAAAAAAAACAAATACTATCAATTTTCTAAAAACTGACTTTAAAGTTAAAAGATAAAATAATAGTAGTGTTTACTACATTATTACCTGTTTTTTCTTTCCAAATATACCACCATTTTGTAGAACTTTATGAACAAAAAACAAATTATCACTGTTTCTTTAGAGGCCTTGTAATATGCTCACTAGAGGCCCAATTTTCAATACAGAAAGGCCCATCAAAACTGAAATATCACTCTCACAACTGTCACACACACCAAATTCAAAAAACTAGATTAGAGCTCAGATCATAGCGCCACTATAAGAAAAACGCAGAGAAAACTTGCTTCGAAAGTTCAAAATCGAAGATGACCGAGTTCCCTTCTTCGATCGAGAGAGAAGTCGCGTCGTCTCTCCTCCTCCTCCTCTCCTCCGATCCAATCCTCTTCTCTTCTCCAAGGTACGCGAACGAGTTTCCGAGTCTCCGAAAACGCTTCAATTCCTAATCCACGCCCTTCGATGATTCTCAAAAAAATCTATTCGCAGTAGTGATAGATCTGGATCTGAGGGAGAAAATCGCTCGCTGTGCGGTGAAATCAACGGTCAAGTAAGCATGAGCTTCGTGTCTACGAGATCGTGCGATTCGGTTCTCTCCAACAACGCCTCGTCGTCGTATCGGAAGAGCTCTGAGGATGACTTCATGAACTTCAAGGTAGCCGTTCATCATCATCATCATCAATCTCAATTTTCACGATTCACGAACTGTTTTTTGATTCTAGAGATTCGCTAGGTACTGGATTATTGATGGATGTGTAGCTAGGGAACAGATTACGTTTAGGATTTGATTTCAATTTTCCATGAACAGATTTCTAGAAAACGCCGTACAAATGTGGTTTACAGCTCGGTTGATTCCAAGGCGGTGAAACACTCGAAGAAGAATCTCGAGTTTGATGAACTCTCCAAGGAGGAGGAGTCGTGCTTGTCTACAGGCTCCAACGAGGTTTCGAGCACAGAGAGCAGAATCAAGGCCACCACGAGTCATGAGAAACTACTACAGGGAGAATCTAAGAAGAAAGAGAGCCACAGGTCGAGTTCTGTTCGGCGTAAGGCTGGAAAGATCTTGGAGTTTCTCGACAGTAGCTGCTCTTCTGAAGTCAAGATCCGTCAAGTGCTTGGAGATAACGCAGATACTAGCAAAGCTCTCAGAATGTAACATATACAACTTGTCACAGGATTCTATCAAAAAAAAAGTTACTGTTTTTGGGAATCTAAGATATGGATTTCTTGATGCAGGCTGGTGAAGATTGGTTATGTGAAGAGGTCTGGAGCTGGAGGAAAGCATCAGCCCTTTATTTACAAGGTACAAATCTGGATAATCACAAGCTCAAATGCACACATATATATACATACACAATCGTTGTTGGAGAATTATGTTCATCCAGTGGACTGTGTGGTATCCTTCTAATGAAGCTCTTCTCTGTTTTCTATGTAGATTGCATGACTAAAATTAGTGCTCGAGGCAGGTCAGACTTTATCCTCCTCCTCCTCCGACCTTCTGTTTATACACGGTATGAGTTCATCCTGCTGATGAAGATTAACTAAAATGAAAGCTATCACGGACATACATATACATATATTATATATATTGTCTAGAAGCAAGTATAGAATACTTATATACACTTACATGGTCTGAGAAGGGTGGCTTACTATAGTCATTGCCTCTGCATCATCCCATCTCAGTTCATCAACTAAAAGTGTCTGCTTTCTTTCATAATCATAATGTCTCCAGTGACAATGTATAAATCTACCGTCTTTGTTGTTTAAAACTCAGTTTTCTACCAAATTTATGCCAAATTAAGGTCTCCCAACCAGACAGGATAAAACAAAAAGAAATAGTTGTCTTTGTATAATGAAATGAGGTTCACTCCTCAGAGTTTGGATTGTCCACATCCCCTGAAGGACCCGTGAAGTGGCTGGGAATTTCTGAAACCAAAAATGTCATCGATTTCAACAGATTGTGAAGAGACTTCCTCTTTGTCACTTGCCTTCCTTTCAAATGCTTACTCCCATACACTCTTATGCTCAACGATTTCTTCCGTGTTGCTCCCTTGGTTTGAAAAAGCGTGTGGCGAGACGAAGCGAGGAGGTGGGAGCTTAGCGCTGACCGCCATGGCGCCTCAAAGCGAGCGCTTTGCCTACCTGCAACAGACAAGGTAACCTACAAAACACTTATACAATATGTATTACGTAAAGCTTAAGAAAGACAAGTAAAAAATAAAAAAACCAACTTCATATAATAAAATTGAAAGGTTCAAATAGCAAAATACTGAAAATACTAAATGCAAACACCAAATTCAAAAGCAACTAAAACACCAAAGTAAAAGCAAATAAAAACACCAATCTGAGTAGAATCTCTACTCAGATTCAGAACCACTCTCCTCATACTCCAATTCCAAATCCTTCCAGAAGCTAGCATCTTTTTCTAACTCCCCTTCAACGTCATCATCTTCATCAACCAACTCCAAATGAGAAAGTGATGGACCATAGCGCTTGCTCTGAGTTGAAGGAGTAGCTTTTCCTTTCCCTTTGTTGTCCTTAGCAGTTTTTGCTCCCCTAGTAGTGTAGCTAGGTTCTTCAGCTCCTACTGCTTCGCTCACCACACTCCATGTCAAGTCTTCATCATCATGGACAAAATCATCATCTTCATCATTGGATGAGTTCCCATCCATCTTCCCCATTAGCCATTCATTGCTATCATCTATCTCATCCAACAGAATTGGATCCTTGGCATCATTTCTCCTCATCCTACGCTGCAAAGCACGATTGTATTTGACAAACACCATGTCATTCAATCGGCCTTGAGCTAGTCGGTTCCTTCTCTTGGTATGCAGCTGAGTTTTATCAAATATTAGAGTATCAATCACGTCATATATAGATATAGTTCATGTAAAACAGTGTAAATATAAAGATTGTGAAAAACTTACAAGTTGAAAGACTCCCCAGTTTCTTTCACAACCTGTTGCACTGCATGTAAGACTTAGCACCTTGACTGCAAAGTCTCTGAGATTTGGAGCTGATGATCCGTATGTTGACCACCAGTCAGCTGCAAAAAAATAAAAAATAAAAATAAGTTTAAGAATACATCGCAGTGCAGTGCTTAAAACAACTCTACGTACCTGGTGATTTCATCTCCCTTTGCCTAATAGCCATGGGAAGACCAAAGAGGCCACTTGCATTCTTAAAGACTTCAAGCTCCACCATGATCTTGTCTTGAACAGCAGGCTCTCGAACCAGCCTTGTGATGCAGTTATACAAGCCAGTCTCCACTTCCTCACAACAAACATCAACCGTATGAGCATAATGAACAGCTGGATTGAGGAAATAACCTGCTGCATGAAGTGGTTGATGTAACTGGCAGTTCCAGCGATTGTCTATCATCTCAAAGACCTTCTCATACTTCTCTTTCTTCCATTTGAAACTCTTAGCAATAGTTTCCTTTGCCCTATCCATTGCAGCATAGATATACCCCATTGCTGGCTTCTTCTCACCATTAACCATCCGGAGGACCTTCACCAAGGGACAAGTTAGCTTAAGAGCATAAGCTACGTTCCTCCAGAAGCCCTCTTGAAGGATATACTGCTTCATCTTTCTTGCTCCTGCTTCTTTAGGCCACTTCGACTTGTTCCACTCCTCTGAGGTCACCATCTTCTTCAAATTGGCTTGTTGAAGGTGAAATTGACTCATTGTGATGAAGGAAGTTGCAAAACGAGTTACAGCAGGCCTATGCAAGTTCCTCTGGTTCGTGAACCTTCTCATCATATTGACCAGAGGAACACGGCAGTAGATGTATGCATTGACAAACATACACTTCTTCATAGCATCCTTAACAGCTTGCACCTTTCCGATGTCCTCCAGCATCAGATCAAGACAATGGGCAGCACAAGGAGTCCAGAACAGATGTGGGCGTTTAGCTTCAAGCAGCTTCCCAGCCTTCACGTAGTTGGAAGCATTGTCAGTCACAACCTGAACGACATTCATCTCTCCAACTTCCTCAACCATATCATCCAGAAGCTTGAACAGCAATGTTGCGTCTTTCACAACTTCAGACACCTCTTTAGACCTGATGAACACAGAACCCTTCGGTGAGTTAACCAGAAAGTTCACGATGTCCTTCTGCACCACAGAATCACGCCATCCATCAGACATGATGGAGCATCCTTTCACTGCCCACTCCTCTCTGTGACCAACTAGCTGAGCATCAACGTTTGCTACTTCGTTCTGAAGTAAATTGAACCGGAGCTCGTACATTGAAGGAGGCTTTAATCCCATACCATACTGCCCAATCAACTCAGTCATCTCCTTGAAACTGTCGTGTGTAGCAGCATTAAAAGGAATGCCAGCATCATAAAACCACCTTGATATGCCTCCACAAACTTTCTCTCTTAGCTCCTTGTCACAAACTCCCAAGACTCCCTTCAAATCCTTTCTGCCTTTCAAGACGTCTGGAGGCAGAGACGTCACAAACTTATCCAGAGGTCCACGGTTCTTCCTCTTGATACCGCTGCGTTTTGGCTGATCAGCATCCACGTCCTCCACATCTTCTTCACGCACAGCAGGTTGAAACTGCATAGCTAGAGCTGCTCTTTCTTCAGCTTTTTTCACCATGTAGTTCTGCAGCTCAGCTCTAACATGTTCTGGACAGATTGGACACTTCTTTGCATTCTTATGCCCTCCAACAAGATGTTGCTTCAAGCGTGAAATGCCAGCAGTTAGCACCTTGTAACAGAAAATACACTTCCAATGGTTGACGTTGTTGTTGACCATGGTCCCGTATTTCCTTCCCGGATCCACTTGTTGGCCTCCTCCTTGAGACCCTCCTGCTTGAGATGTTCCAGCTCCAGCGTCAGACATGATCACCTACAACATGATCACCTACAACATGAGTCTATGTATAAAAAATACATGATCACAAACATTTATTATAGAAAAAAAGCTACAAACTTAAGAAGAAGAAACTATGATCTAAACAAAGATTGAGAAGAAGCGTAAAGAAGATAAATCTAATCAACTAAGAACCTTGCAAACGATAAGAGAAGCTACTGCCGTAAGTTTAAGAGAAGAGAAGCTAATGATTTTACTTAAGGTTTGTAGGTTTATTTATATAAGAGAAGAAGTAGTAGGGTTAGTGGGATTGTATCCTACGTTAGTGGGATTGTGGATACCTTCTCTGCACGTCTAGAATATATTCTTTCTAAACTGTTTTAGTTAATTGTACAATTTTGAATAAAAATGCCATTTTTTTGTGTAGGTGCAACAAATCGCCGCTTTTACCGCTTTTGCAAAATATCAAAATCCAGGAAAAGCGAGATAAAGCGAGCGTTTTACGTACCTCGACTGGTTATGGGTTCCCTTGGCGATGAGGTCCTCGCTTTGTGTCGCTTAGCGCCATGGCGCCAAAAGCGCTCGCTTTTTTAAACCAAGGTTGCTCCAATCTTGACGTATTCCTGGAAGAAATCTATTAACTCCTGCTTCTGAAGCTGACGACTCAGTGCAGCACCCTGTCCACAAGGAAACCCCATTTTCTCATCAGTTAGTTGCTCTCATACAACTTCTTACTCACTTGAACTAACCCTACAAATGATTCAAAGTAACTTAGTTTACAAGACAGGAGGAAACTGGTTCTGTACCTTTGCCTCTTTACGGTTGAACTCGAGTGTTCCACTATCTCTTGCCAGTATAACCGAGATTCCTCCTAGTTCTTGTGTTTTTCAAGCTTCATGTCTATAAAAGTAACTTAGTTTACAAGACAGGAGGAAACTGGTTCTGTACCTCTGCCTCTTTACGGTGGAACTCGAGTGTTCCACTATCTCTTGCCAGTAAAGCCGAGATTCCTCCTTCTAGTTCTTGTGTTTTTCAAGCTTCATGTCTGTCAAAGCTGTTACATTGCTCTTGAGAAAGAGTAACTCATGTAGTTAAAAAGGATCATACCGTCTTAGCTAGATTACTTGAACTAACTGGTTCACGCATCTCACCTTAAATTCCTCATCACTCATCTCGTGAAGTTTACTCTCAAAGCCTTTCAGTAAAGACTCCACCCTCGAATCAATATGTACAGGACCCTGTTTAAAACCATTAAGTGGTTTATGACCTTGATGTTTCCTCTAGCCGTTGGTACTGGTTTATTGGTGGACTCGAGAATCAGCAGAAATAGTTTACGATTAGAAGTTAGATCCGGTCATAAGTGTAGTGTAGCAAAATGAACATAGATTCCCAGAATATTAGTGGTTAATACGTATACAGGCCCTCAAATTCATTAAAAAATAGGTGTCGACCATTTAGTAATTGTCTCAAGGGTCCATAAATCCCTGATTACCCTTAAATTAGTTCTTGTTGGAGGTGAAATTCGAACACGTCTAGGGCACATGTTGATCGGGGAACCCTTTGCTACATTTAGAGAAAAATCAACCATGACTTCGCCATGGTTCTGCTTCTGTCGTTAGACCATCTTGCTTCTACAACTCAATTAAGGATGATTGGTTCGGTTTTGGTTCTACCACTCATTAAAGAGTGTTTAGCCAAGGTAATAGAAAAGTGTGTTACAAAAAAAAAGGTAATAGAAAAGTAGTGAAAATCAAAATAGGCACCGGGAACTGAGCAAAAAACTAGAACATTACCATATCCATAATTAAAAAAAAACTGAGCAGAAGTAACCGTTTGAGAAGAGACGAAAATATAAAGATGCAATCCAGCAACATATAGTACTACCAAAGTTTCGACCTTAAGCATAGTAAACTCATGAAAGGATAATCCAAAAACAAAACAGGGGAAACTGTTGTTATTTAGGCGGCTTGGTCTTCACCCTCGGTGATGACTTTCGTAGTTGTAGTTCCCTTCGTGGCCAACAGATCTGTGTACTCTTGATACGGCGATTTTTTAAAGCTCGTCTCTTTCCAGAACTCTGGTGTGAGGAATCCGTAAGTCTTCTGAAGGCAATCGAATGTAGCCTGCAAGCAAATGCATGATTGAAGAGAATTAATCAATGAATGCATACTGACAAAACAAAACACTTAAATTTGTCTGTAACAAATGAACTGATGTAATGCAGTGTTCAAATGTTCAAACTGATCAAGTCTGGAGAGACTGAGCTTGCGATTAGATATAAACACAAACACATCATGACAAACAAACAGCTCAATACATTCTTACTTCCATCAATCAGAGCTATATAAGTCACAGATACTTCTAAAGCCAGCTTCTTCTAAACAAGTAGTACTAACAATGTGGCAGAGCAATTCACAGGCAACAACTTTAAAGGAAGAAAGATCAAACCTTGACGAAGTTTCCAAGAGTCTTGGTAGAACCTCTCGAGGAAGTGAAAACATCATCAATACCAGCGAACTGAAGAACCTTCTTAGGAACCCTAGCGGCCACAATACCAGCACCTCTAGGAGCAGGAACCATCCTCACGGTAACGGAACCACACTTCCCCGTAACCTTACAAGGAACAGTATGAGGCTTCCCAATCTTGTTACCCCAGTAACCTCTCCTCACGGGAATCACAGACAGCTTCGCCAGTATAATCCCACCTCTGATCGCCGTGGCAACCTCCTTGGAGCATTTCACACCAAGACCCACGTGTCCGTTCGTGTCTCCGACAACGACAAAGGCCTTGAACCTCGTCCTCTGACCGGCCCTGGTCTGTTTCTGAACCGGCATGATCTTCATCACCTCGTCTTTCAAGGTGGGACCGACGAGGAGATCGATGATCTGGTACTCCTTGACGGGGAGCGAGTGGAGGTAGATCTGCTCTAGCTTCTGGATCTTTCCGTCCTTCACGAGACGGCCGAGCTTGGTCACTGGTGTCCACTTCTCCTCCTCGGCGGGACGGCCTCCGCGTCTTCCACCACGTCCTCTCGGACCACCACGGCCGCGGCCACCGTCACGACCTCCGAATCCACGACCGAAGCCACCACGGTCTCCTCCACGCTCGGCGCCGCGTTCTCCTCCACGTTCAGCCATTTTTCGAAATGGAGAGTGTTGACAGAGAGATTGGAATGTGTTTGTTAGCAGTGAGGAAGAGGAAGCCCTAGCTTGCGGCGAAACTGTATTTTATATTGTTCAGATGATACAAAATGAGTTAGGGTTTCTAAAGGCCTTGTAGAACTTAATGGGCTTTGAGCCTAATCTAATCCTCGGCCCGGTTTATAACAAGATTTCAAAAGTCGAAAGATCACTTTAGTTGTGGGTTTTGAATTAGGATCAGACCAGCAGTCAGTGTCAGTCAATAATCAAATCCTCGGCCCGGTTTATGGTCAACGATCTGAGGACATCCTTGATGGTTGCTGTATGTGGTTCACTACGGGGGCACGTGCCCCCTACTACTTAAAAAAAAAATATTAGATATAGTTTTATATATATAATGATCGCATGAGGAAAGCTGAGAAGTAAGAATTCTAAACACAAAAAAAAAAAAAAATTCTAAACACAATTATTATATGAGTCTCATGAAGCCTAATATAAAAACAAAGATAATTAAATTTAAAAATGTCCAATCAAAACCTAAAAAAAAATTAGTAATGAAAGTTTTTTATTTTGACCTAATTACACAGCATTCACGTTTTTGTCGTCTTCTTTCTTTTAGTTTTTACCAATTAAGTTTTCTCCACAAAATCTAACGCACACAAACAAAGAAGTACGTGTAACAAGTTCAAACAGAACCTAAAAGGTAAAACTAAATGAAAATTTTGTTTATGTGATCTAAGCAATAAAAATCGCGAGAACATAAAAACTAATAGTATTGTGCTAATTTTTTTTCTCACAGAAAAAATTTCAATGGAGAAATATTTCAATCCTGAAATAAAATTAGCATCTACATCTGCAAACTCTGAGGATGATTTGCCTTTTTCAAAGAAAAAGACTTTGAAGTTGATTTGGAGAATTTACCTAGTGATCCCGAAGATAGGAAAAGGATAACCGAATACCCTTCAAATCAAAGAGACGAGATAAGACGCAAATACCTTGTGAGAGGTCCTTGTCAACCTCGTGGTCATGAATTTCCTATAACATCGTTTCAAAGTAAATTGAGACGATTCAACCCTGCTTGGTTTGATCTTTATGGCGCTGGTTAGAGTACAGTGTGAAGAAAGATAAAGCATTTTGTTTATTCTGCTACTTGTTTAGAGATTTCACTGAAAACAAATGCGGAAGGGATGATGCATTTGTTACCAAAGGCTTTGATGACTGGAACAAGACATAGAGATTACGTGATCATGTGGGAGCCGTGAATAGTTTTCACAACAGTGTAAAAGGGTTGATTATCTGATGAAACCAGGACAATCAATTGTTCATACTTTTTATAAGCAGAATAACGCGGTTAAAAATGAATACAAGATCAGATTGAATGCTTTAATTGATGCTTGTAGGTATTGCTAAGACAAGGACTTCCGTTTCGAGGTCATGATGAATCGGTGAATGCAGTTAACAAGGGAAACTTTTTGGAGTTTGTGAAATATATTGCAGAGCAAAATGAGCTTGTAAGTTAAGTTGTGCTAGAGAATGCCCCCAAGAACAATCAGATGGTATCCCACAAAATCCAGACAGATATAGTTCATTGCTTTGCGGAAGAAGTTATTGAATCTATTATCAAAAAAGTTGGCCATGATGTATTTTGTTTGTTGGTGGATGAATCTGCAGATGTTTCTGATAAAGAGAAAATGGCAATTGGTTTTCGCTTTGTTGATACACATGGGATAGTTAAAGAAAGGTTTGTTGGTTTGGCTCATGTGAAAGAAACATCTTCTTTATCTCTGAAGAGTGCTGTTGATTCGTTGTTTGCAAAACATGGATTGAGTATGAAGAAGTTAAGAGGACAATGTTATGATGGAGCAAGTAATATGAAGGGTGAATTCAATGGTCTGAGAGTTCTAATTCTGAGAGAATGCAGTTCTGCATATTATGTTCATTATTTTGCTCATCAACTTCAGTTAGTTGTCGTTGCATTTGCACAAAAACATTTTGAAGTTGGAGATTTCTTTGATAAGATTGTTGTCTTGCTAAATGTGGTTGGAGCTTCTTGTAAGAGGAAAGAGAAGATTCGAGAAGACTACCGGAAATAAGTTGAGGAAAGAACTAAAAAAGTGAAATTAAGACTGGAAAGAGATTGAACCAAGAGGTCTCGCTTCAAAGACCCGGTAAAACTCGTTGGGGGGGGGGGGGGTTCTCATTATAAGACATTGCTGCAGTTGGTTGATTTGTTCGCTTCTATCATTAAAGTGCTTGAGTATGTTGAAATCGATGGAAGTGATGGTATCAAAAGACGCCAAGCTAATGGTCTTCTAAAGTACTTCCAAACCTTTGATTTTGTGTTCTACTTACAATTGATGTTGCTTCTTCTTGGGATCACAAATAGCTTGTCAAAGGCTCTCCAAAGGAAGAATCAAGACATTCTGAATGCTATGTCACTTGTGAAATCCACCAACCAACAATTGCACAAGATCAGAGATGATGGATGGGAATCTCTGATAAATAAAGTGTCTTCCTTTTGTAAGAACAACAAGATTGAGTTCCTGGATATGGATGATGAATTCAAGAATTCAAGGAAAAAAATCAATACAACTAACGTGCATCATTACAAGGTGGAGCATTTTTACACTATATTGGATATGCAGATTCAAGAGTCTAATGACCGTTTTGATGAGGTAAACACATAATTACTTGGCTGCATTGCTTTTTTGAGCCCCACTAATTCATTTCATGAGTTTGATCAGTTAAAAGTTATGAGATTGTCTGAGTTTTATCCTGAAGATTTTGGTCCAGTCGAGCGAATCACTCTTGGGCATCAACTAGGTCTCTATATTGACAATATTTGAGAAGATGAAAGATTTTCTAATTTGAAGGATCTTGGAGATCTTGCATGCATGATGGTGAAGACAAATAAACATCTTTCACATCCTCAGGTTTATCGGCTTTTGAAGTTAGTTTTGACTTTACCTGTTGCCACCGCTACAGTTGAAAGATGCTTTTCAGCGATGAAGATTGTGAAAACTAGTTTGCGGAATCAGATAAGTGATCAGTTTTTAAATGATTGTGTTGTTTGTTTTGTTAAAAAAGAATTGTTTGAAAAGGTGACAAACTAAGTAGTAGTGAAAAAATTCCAGAATATGAAATCTCGTAGGATAAATTTGTAAGGTATTTTTAGTTATGAAATTTTTTATTTAAATGAATTACTTGTTAAAGTGCCCCCGATTAGTAATAGTTCTAAATCCGCCACTGGCTGCAACTTACGGAAGCGTCGATGTGATCAAGGGACAAACGTGAACGGAGCTTGCGGGAACTATCAGAGTACAGCGCTACACTGCGCTGCTTCTGGTGGAACTGTGAACGCTGTGCAAGTGGTTAAGCTGCTTCTCGCAGCTGGTGCTGACTTGTTATTGTTGTTCCTCCTAAGCTTGAAGGTGTGAAGTTAATGCTTCATGATCTTCTCTCATCTCCTACTGAGTTCAAGAATAATAAAGAGTATATGTCTTTACCTGACATCAAGAACAGTGTCTACGCAACTGATGAGTTTAGAATGTATATTCTCTCTCACCGTGGCCGCAACCCAATGTTCCTGCTCTGCATTTACCTGGTCGCAATCTACAGTCAAGCAGGCTTAGATCTTCTCTCAACGCAAGATATGTTCATCAGGATGAGTTCAATATATGTTGTCGGGGATTACGAGCAGGAGCAACTCCTTAACGATTTTTACAGTTCGTTAAGCTTTTCATTAACAACAACAACTGGTGGTGGGGTTCTTCAAATGGTGAACGTGATTGGGGAATGAGCTCAAAGGAGGCACTTGGTAAGTTAACATCATATTCATCGTTTGATGTATCATGGGTCCAGTCATTAGTGAAGGAGTCTGTCTCCAAATGAGGTCAAATAGAAAGAAATCCTATGCTGACCAAAACTTGGAGAAGACAACAACGGTTGAAGTAGTAACTGACCATGCTGGGCTTGAAGCGTGCATTAAGAAAATGCAGCTCGATCAGCTCGTAGCTTAGCAGAACTGAGAGGCTATAGACCAATGAAGCACATTTTTTTTAATAGCCTTGGTCTCAGTCTGTCTCTCTCTTTGGTAGATATAAAAAGAAACATATAAAAAACATTTTTTCGTCGGTAGTGATGGTGGTGGTTTTGTAAAAAGGTAACAAGGAAAAAGAGTTTGAAGTTTTCATTGTTTTTTATTTGGACAGGGACAAGACTTGCATTCACCCCATGTGGTGAATCCTGTAATTCACCCCTACTCTCTATCAATCAAATTGACATGCTGGCTTAATTTTAAAAAAATAAAATCAAAAGAAAAAAAAGAAAAATAGGTTGGAAAAAAAAGAAATACCTTCGACGTTAACAGTTTCCATACGAAACGTGATCTGATTTTTTTTTCCATCGACATCTTCTTCTTCTTCACTCCGTGCAGAAACTTCCAAACAATCCTTAGAATATATGTAATTAAGTACTAATTAGTTATCACATCAATTCTTAGAAAAACATTATTAACCTCTGAGTTTAATTTTTTTTTTTGCTATGTATGCTGTGATCATATAGCTATAAGCTTAGGGTTGTTAGATTTTCTCTAATCATGGTGAATTGATGATCATATTTGTTTTTTTTAGATTTTCTGATTATCACATCTACATATGAATATAGTTATTGAATCAATTACATGTTACTATGGTTTTCTTCCTTTATTATGATGGTGACAAAATAAGGTCAAGTCTTGAGCTTTTTGTGTTACCCCTAATTGTTCTATGTTATATCTACTATAATATTTAACTGGTGTTTGTATTTTTCTATGTATTTGCAATGGAGAATAGTCATTTAAGTGGTAAAGAAACTGTTTCTGCTGGTGAGGATGAATCTAGTTTGCAAGTTTCAGGTGAAACCAGTTTGTTAAAACCAGTTTGTTAAGTCAGAAGTCAGATGAGTTTTTAGCTGAGAAAAAAGATGTTACACTCAATGATTATGATGCTTTCAGCGATGAGGATGCTTCAGTCAGTGATGACGATGAAGAAAAGGACATATGCAATAACGAGGATTATCTTCAGACTGAAGATGTTGATACTTTAGAGGCAAGTAATGAAAATCAGAAAAAAATCTGAACTATGCATTAGAATGGAGTTTAGTTATGATGAGTCTGCATATAAAGCTTATAGAAAGTATGGAGGAAATCATGGTTTCGACGTGAGGAGACAGCGGACTTCGAGAAAAAACCAGAAGCTAGAAAGGATGGTTTATGTATGCTCAAAAGAGGGATTTAGACAAGAATCTAAGGTCAAGACATCATTTTCACGACCAACCACAAGGTGTGGTTGTCAAGCTCGCATATCTTGCTATCTTCAGGGTAACGGAAGATATAAGATTGTGATTTTTGAGCCGAATCATAACCATGATTTAGTGAGGACGCTTATGAAACATTTGTTGAAGAGTAACCGAGCAATCTCTGTCTCTCAAAAACAACATGCTGATGATGCTGATATGTTAGGAATTTCAGCAAAAGCAACCATTGAAATGCTGAGCAGAGAAGTAAGGGGGCGAGCAAATATAGGTTTTGTGGATAAAGACCTGAAAAACTACATATACCGTAAGCGAATGGCAGCAATGGAAAAGGGAGATGCTGGAGTTGTTTTGGAGTACTTTCAGAAAAAGAAAGAGGATAATCATCTTTTTTTACTCAATGCAACTTGATGAGGATGATATGATCACTAATATATTCTGGGCAGATGATCGGTCAATTAGTGATTACAATCTTTTTGGAGATGTCCTTTGCTTTGATACAACTTACAAGAACAACGAATGTGACAAACCCTTTGCTCCATTTGTCGGCATCAATCATCATAAGCAAACGATCGTGTTTGGTGTTGCTCTCTTATATGATGAAACGACATAGTCTTTTGAGTGGCTTTTTCAGACTTTTCTTGGAGCAATGCCTGGAAAACAACCGCAAACAATTTTTACAGACCAATGTGCAGTAATGGCAAATGCAATAGGAAAAGTGTTCCCTGAAACAAAACATAGGTTATGTGTTTGGCATATTTATCAAAATGCTACAAAGAGGTTGAGTCGTGTATTTCATGGACCAGACCAGTTTGCCACAGACTTTGGAAAATGTGTATATGACCATGAGAATGAAGCAGAGTGGTTATCAGCATGGAGTGAAATGCTTGAGAAGCATGGATTGACAGAGAATAAATGGCTGAAGGATTTGTTTGAGCTGAGAGAAAAATGGGCAAGGGTATATGGTCGTCAAACTTTTAGAGCCGATATGGTGAACACACAGCATAGTGAAAGTATGAATAATATTTTGAAGAAATACTTGAAGCGCGGTTTTAACTTGCGGTGCTTCTTTGAACAGTATGAAAGAGTATTTAATGAACGGCAATTTAAAGAATTAACTGCTGACTTTGGCATGATACATACCTCGCCAGTGTTATTAGCTCCTGTAGAAATGTTACAACATGCAGTGGACGTGTATACACCAAAAGTCTTTACTTTGTTCTAGAAGGAATACACAGCTATAGATGATTATGTTGTCAAAAGGGTCAATAAGTCTAAAATGGTAAGTGCTGAATACAATGTATCTTTTCGTGGTGTTGGGATAAATCATTTGGTTGACTATGTGTAGAGGTGCATGGTGGCCTAGTATTAAAGTAGGATTTAATAATCAGTCATCACTTCTATACTATTAAAGTATGATCATATTTTAAATTTTAGGATATTCTCTTTGTATTTCAATATATTTACAAGTATTCCCATTGACATTTAATTTAAACTAAAAATAAAATATTTTCTGTAACTATGGTAATTAATACTTTCCATATTTTGTGAATGATACAAATTTTTAATTTTATGCAGTATATACTCTCTATTTAATTTGAATATCATTTTTCATCTATAATATTATTTAGAGATCGGATATGAATATATACATGCAAATTAAAAAAATACTAATATGCCATTTTTTACATAATAATGATATGCCAATTTTGAGTGTTCAATTTTTTTAAAAAATTATCTTAAAATTAAGTTTTAGATCTAAATATAATAAAAATACAAACTTATCATAGAAACCAAAAAAAAAATAATACTTTCATATCAATAATAAAGTTTCCTATTACCATTGTTTTATTTTCTTCAAATGACATAATACAAATCTCATTAAAGTCTAAATAGTTATTTTTCAATTTTATATAATATTAAGAAGTATGAATTAATTAATAAACATTTCAAAATATTATTTATTTTTTTGGTTTTTAATGGGTCATCTCGTATCGGATCTTAGGTTAATAGCGGATTTTTAGATTTTTACCAGGTTTTCCAAAATTATAATTATAATTCTTTTTATTAAATTGAACTAAATTATACACGTGTCACTGGATTTATCGGTTCAATCATAGATCTGGGTTGGATATGAAAACACTGCTTAAAAATTAATTATTATAATAGAACATTTTTTTGAAACACAAATAGAAAACTTTAAAATTATTTATTCTCTAATCAAAATTACAAATTCAATTAAATTTTTAAAGATAAAAATATATATGCGTTTTTAAGCGCAGATCAGAATCTAGTTACTTATTAATTAAGGAACATTGGAAAATAGTGCATTTGCTTTTGGGTATGATTGAATGACATTTTTGGAGTAAATATCTTTTACTATATATTTCACTTAATTACTGCCAATCAGGTTAAATATGATAGAAATAATTTTCCTCTATTTTCAGCTGAATAAACCTGAAAAAGGTAGAAAGTTTTCTACTTGTTTTAAGTTTTAACCAGAATAAAGATTGACGTTCTCTCACATCCTTTTTATCTGCTCATTTTTCTATAATTTATTCTTTATTTTCTCTTTTATTTTATTTGTTAATAGGATAACTCCGCCATACGAGCGGGCGAAAAAATAATTAATAATATAAATTTACTTTAACAAGTTTTATTTATTTAAGTAAAATTGTATTAACTTTCATAATAGTTTCAAAACAAATTTAAATTTATTTTACTATTAATTTTAGAGATTATATACTTATCTAATTATTATATAATTTCAAAATATTTCAATGTTTACTTTGGGCTATGTATTAAAATCAGTCAATTGGGTTTAGTGGAGTTATATGATTATTTAATGAAATAAACTATTTTTTTATTTTAAAAGAGATTTTTCCTAAAAAAACCTAATGCTTTTACCATTTGTGTAATTTTATTCTGAATTTTTAAAACAGTTTTTTTATGGATATGCTAAATAATTCTATTTGAACTGGGTTTAGTGGAGATTTTTTATAAGGATCGGTATGCCCTACGGACGGAAAGCTATAGAAAAAACTATTTTATATGAATTTATTTTAGTTTTGTGAAATATTTATAAAAAAATTGTAGATTGAAAACGATATTATAAAACAAACAAATCATGTTGTTATTTTTAATATTTTTTTGTGGATCGAATTAAATGACAGTAACCTTCGTTATTTTATTATATCAAGGAACAATCTAAGATAATAGGATAATAGAACAGTTTTGAGAAGCGTTGGTGGCCTAGTGGTCCCAACGAATCTTCTCACACATGACTACTCGAGGTCGCTAGTTCGATACTCGGGGACAGCAGGGTGGTACTATGCCTCTCCAAATAAATCCTTCCTCATACGAGTAGGGGCAAGCGGTGTATACCAACCGTAGGTCCAAGCCGGAGGGGTTTCCCCATACGAGTAGGGGCAAGCGGAATATACATTAATCCGTAGGTCCAAGCCGGAGGGGAAGGATTTCCTGGATTTGGGGCCGCGCAAGCGGTGGGGCTAGTCACTATAAAAAGTTAACCCTAAACAGTTTTTAGCCTGGTGGTAATGGAACCTCGGCTGAGGTGTCCGCCACCCAGCTTCGAAACCCGGCCACAGCGATTTAACATCCTTACTGCTGGGGCGCTGGACCCCTTCGGGGATATTTGGGAAAGTGGCTGCCCAGACACCAGAGATATCAAAAAAAAAAATAATAGGATAATAGGATTAGTTATGCCCTTCATGTGAATAAAATTTTGCAATGATCATGCAAGAGAAATATGTTACGGAGAACCTTATACATATTATCTAAACAAAACAACGTGTTGCTAGTGTGAGTAGCTTGGTGATTGGTCTGTGTTTGTTATATTAAAATGTGTTCTTAATGAAAACTAGACTTTGATCCGTGCTTTGGAAGCGCGGAATATTTTACGATGAAAAATTTCACTAATAACTTGATAAATATTTTGGTAATTTTTAAAGAGTGTGTATTTAAAATATTTTTGAATTTAAATCAGTGTTTTTAAATTCAACTTGATTGTGATTATACCGGTTAATCCGGAGATCTGACAATTCAATTTAGGTGTCTAAAATATTCATATTAAAAAAATCAGTAAAACCTGAGACTAACCGATTGAACTGATGGATGACCGATATGTAATCTAATTGGATTTAAATTGTAATAGTTTCATCATGTTATAATCCAAATTTTGAAGTTCATTATTTTGCAATTTATGAAATTATGACATTTCTACAAAATTTTAAAGAGAAAATGATAGATATAAAATAAATAAGATTAATTATTGTATTATTTGGAAACATTAATAGTAGTATAAAAAATATATTGTTTGGAAACATTGATAGTAGTATAAAGAAATAAATATATTGTTTGGAAACATGGATAGTAGTATAAAAAAAGAAACATTAGTGATTTAATATAGGTTTAACTATAAAGTATAAATGTATATTTAATTTAAAATTTTACAAAATAAAAAATAAATGTTAGGTCTAACAGAATGTTTTTGTTTTAATAAGATAGATTGTACTTCAACCTCCCTGCCACTCTTTAAACTGAAAACAGTATGTAGTCCTTAACAGGTTTTGTTCAAATTACATGAAGAAAGAAAAATATAGTAGAGAAGTGGACGTTGCTGTATTTGCACAGAACTTGGAATCAAAATGTCGTAGGTAACAACATTCCCCTAATTCCACTTTTTTCTAGTGTCCATCCTGTCATTTATGTGGTTTCTCATTTCTATCTTTATAAATTCAAAGCATCATTAACATATGGTTTGCATATTAAAAATGAAAACATTGTTGACATATGGATCTTCTGTCACTTTTCATTATTTATAAAAGATTTGTTGTTGCTCTTGTTTCTCCTCTTCGTTTACGGACCATATAAAAGTCAACATATCATTAATACTATAATTCATTAAATAACAATCCCTGATGTCATAATTAGACTGTCCTCATCGATTTATATAATCATTTCGACCACTATAAAGAATCATAAATAACACACTAGAAAACCATCATGGTCGTAAACCAGTCAAATACAAACGTAAGAAATTGTTAAAATGTTCAAATGTGTAACTTGTTCTGGAGAAATAAAACTAAAAATATGAGTTGATAATATAATTTATGAACTGTTCTAATTTATCTTAGATTTAGCTATACGAGCTTATTCATTAATTCATTGATACAGCTGAATAAATATTTCTGTTCTAAATCATCGGTTCTTAATATTTTTTGGACCTGAGTTTGCAACATACTAAATAGCATATTATATAGACATATTCATATTTATTAATATTTACAGCATACTATAAAGCCTCCCTTATTACTTATTAAAGGATAAACAATTTTAAAACTATCTTTACTTTTATATTTAATTTCACCTCTGTTATTTGCTGATGTGTCACTTTCTCATGTTTTCTCAGCCTACATTCATAATCATAATTTTTTTTTCCGCTAAACTAATTAAGGATAATGTCAACGGTGCTACTTAAAAGCATTGTGTATTATGTTCTTTCTATTTCATTTTAATTTATTTCTGACAAAGTGTTTCGTTTTAATTATTGTTTTAAATTTATAAACATATATTAAGAAAACATTTAGTTTAGTATATTTTCTAAACAAAAATATTTTTAATGATACACTTAATTATATTTTAACCAGTAGAAAAATAAACTAAAAATTAATTATCATATAAAGTTAATAATTTATTTTTGTAATTCTAAAGTGACATATATTTTGTAATGAAAAAAATATTTTACAATAACAATTAAACTAAAATAGAGGAAATATTATATAGTAGATTAATGTTTGGAGTCATCCTGATTGTTGATATGAACAACTAGAGTTAGAAGGTAAAAATAATTAAATCAATTTTTACTTGGATCAATTTCAATAGAAGGTTATATATCGGGTAAATGATTTGAGATTAGTATTGGCTTATTCTACTGTATAAATTTATTTACTACCTCTTCAATTTAAAATGTACTATTATGTAACACAAGTCTAGTAGCAGCACTATGATCATTATTTTTTTCTTTAAGTTCATATTTCATTTTGATATTGCGTATCTTATATATTAAAACAAAAGTTACAATTTTAATTTATGTATGATTTTTTTTAAAAAATGGACTTTATGGACTTTCACTAGAAATCTTTATCATTCATTTATTCATAACAATATGACTTAATAATATATCATTCTAATATAACCAACATCTCCCACAAAACCTTAATGATTAACATAACCCATGATTAGATTCCTTATTAATTGTAAATTCAATTTATATAGTAATATCCAATGAGAACACTTTATCTAATGACCACATATTACAAAAAAAAAACTCACACACGATTTAATTATCTACAAATAATGTTGACATTAAGAACACACTATCTAAGGATCACGTATCCATCTAATCTAAACACACTTCTTCAAATCTAATCTAACTTTAAAATTATTCTATACTACCTTAAACTAATGAAAACAAATTTGAAATTATATAGTTTAGTTTAAAATTAAACATAAACTAAATATTTAATTATTTACTCGATAATATAAATCTACGAAGCTAAAAGTTTAATTTATTAAAGATTTTCTAAATTTGTTAATGTTATGATATCTTTGAAGATAACAAATAAACAATATTTTACCAATTTTATATATATTTACGATTTCAATAATAAAATAATAATCCAAATATATATATATATATATATATATATATATATATATGTATAAGAAGATACAAATACATGTTACAGTTTGAAATAATCTATTCAATAAAATATATACAGTAAAATTATCATGTTTTAAAAATTGATAGACACATCTCATATATAAAATAGTATATATTAATATAGAATTTCAAAAAAAAACAAAATGTTTATAAAAAATAAACATTCGCACAGTTATGTGGATCGAGATATAGTTGTGATGTTTAAGAGAGCAGATAGATCCGGGAAGAGAATAAAATAGCTGATAGTCGGCACATTTCAGTGATCGACTTTCGGTGCATATGTTTGTTCCCGAGTGTTTTTCGTTATCATATTTTATATTTCCATTAATATTTAAAGGGAATTTTAGGAAAAAGGAATAAATAAACTAAACTATTGTTCCCTTAGTACAAAATCAAATTTTGTCACTTTTAGACTTTCACTATCCTTTTTCTAAATAAAAAGTCATATCGATATATTTACAGTGCAAAAAAATAAAATAAAATATAAAACATGAAGTAGTCAAGCATGTGCATATATGAAAAATATTTTTGGATTCAAAAAATATTTAGAATAATAAGTTCAAAAATAGGTTAAATGTGTTAGAACATTAAATCTACCATCTACGGCGTTTTAGAATATACAATCTACTTAAGACACAATGATCTACCCAACATAGAATGTACAATACACCGAAAACATTTCGGCCTACTAAAACAGAATAACAAATCTACATATCCTTCTATGTTCTGTATATTTGGTAGATTATAAGGTATACTAAAAGTTTTCATATCTACATCTGCAGAACTTATTTTCTTCACACTTTTCCTTTATCTACGTTTTCAGTTTGTCATATCTATCACTTCATCTCTTTTCTAACTTTGGTAGAACGTAAGTTCTACTAGATTTGTAAACAAGATTCAAAAATCTAGGAAAAAAAAAGATTACAAAATATTTTCTAAATCTTTTAAATCTTTTTTATTTCCTTTTTAAATGTTAATGCCTAAATGTTAGTCTTCTTCGTTGCCACAACTATATTAGCAAAATCATGGGGTTTATTATCCTTTTCTTAGTTGTTCCAATTTTTGTCTATCTAACATAAGAAGACGTACATCTATACTTGTTCTGGTTTGTGGAAATCATTCAAAAATAACGGATAAGGATTTCTGGTTGATGAAGATAAATAAGGTAGATAATTTACTTTGGACACAAGTAAAACCTTTGATAATCTAAGAATTATGATTTGTAAGGACTTTGAAATTGACGTAAATATGTCTAATAGTACTCGTTTTCAGGGAATATGTTTGTTATTTGGCCTTGTCAGGAAAACTCATATGAAGAAAACAAAGTTACATCATTCGGTGATTTGCATCATTTATATATTTAAATAATTCAAGCTACAAATGACAAATCTATATAGGAACCTAGAGTTTATCAGAATCTCTAGCGACATGATGATCACAAACCATTTCAATAACAATCCATACTATGTTTTTTTTTTACAACAATAAACTACTCTATCGTGATTCCACCGACTCGGAAAACCAAATTGGAGGGGTCGAGTCGACATATAACATAGCTGATGGTGAACTCCTTGCTCTACGAGTAAGCTTGTCCGCCAATGTGTTTTGAGCCCTTGGAATATGTCGGATCTTAAAAGTAGGGAAGAAAGTCTTACATCGGCGAAATTCCTCCATATGCGTAATAAATGCTGGCCATTCTTCGGGTGACACCACCATCTTCACCAACTGAGAACAATCCATTGCAAACACCACCTTTGAGAACTGTAGGGTCTTCATGCACTCCATTGCCCAAATCAGCGCTTCACATTCTGCGTGTAAAGGAGATAGACTACGTCGGAGATTCATTGCCCCCATCATCTTGTCTTCTGAATCTATTTTTCGGCAATACCATCCCTGTCCAGTAAATATATCTTGTTCCTTCCAAGATCCATCGATATAACATACCCTGGTTGATCCCAAAGTTTGCCAATCGGTGGATGCCTGAACATTTCTATGAGGATTCGGTATTGTTAATTGAGCCTCTGTCCAAAGAATTTCCTCTTGATCCGCTATCCGCAGTATCTCCTGGGGATTCCCATTCCTATTTGTGTAGATCTTATTATTCCTATTCTTCCAAATATACCACATGATCCAAGGAAAATAGTTTGAATCCACTTCTTTCGGTAACCTCCAAAATAAGTAATTCAAACTTGTGAAAACTGATGTTGAGGGGAAAACTCATGGGGCCGACGGAATTCTTGATAAGGCCCATGTTTGTAGAGCTAATGGACACTCAAAAAGAACATAATGTACTGTTTCCTCCTCAGCACTACAGATGCTGCACCTAAGAGCATGATTATTGCAAATGTTCTTAGCAAAAATTCTTAATACACATATATGTATATATATGTATATGTATATATTATATATGCGTATATACATATACATATATACACATATGTGTATTAAGGATTTTTGCTAAAGACCTTTGCAATAATCATGCTCTAAGGTCACAATCAATGTCACGTGTCCTTAAAATTTTAAACACTGGTAATGTTCCAGATAATATTTGCCAAATAAAATACCGCAATTTTGGTGAGCAATTTAATTTCCAAGAGAAGGCCAATAAATGTTTTATATATGGTCCGAAAGGTATTATCCTTGCCTCTCTGTCCGGGTATATGGTTTCCGTTCGAAATCCTGACTTTACCGAATATTTCTCTGATTCTGTAAACGCCCAGCCATATGTATCAGGCCGGTGATTGCGGCTAAGTGCCATACCTCTGATGATTTTAACATTGTCCGGATGTATGTATGCGTTGAGCAGGTTTACATTCCAAGACTTGTCGAGTGGACAATCCATACTATGTGATATGAACAATTCACAACTAATCCAAATAAATTTGGCAAAAATAAAACAGAGCTTGCCATGTTCTAGGAAAACTTCTAACACTACAAAAACTTGTCTTGTTGTCTATTCAGCATCCTGCGACTTGGTTTTCTTCTTGCTATCACCTTTATCTGTTGTTGTTTCCTCTTCGACTACTTTGCTTTTTTTTTTCTTCTGTTTCTTCTCTTGTTCTTCCACATATTTCTCCCGTCTTTTCTTCCTTTCTTCTTTTTCTTCTCTGAACACTCTACGGCTTTCTCTTCTCCCTCATCTATAAATAGAGCAAATACCCATCACAAACAAACCATTAAACACCAAAAGTTGTTCTTACGTGGTGCAACACCTTTGTCATAAAAGTCTAGTGTTTCCTTCACTTGTTCCTTAAGTTTCTCACCAAAAGTTGTATTGCTACCATATGTACAAGAGACCACCATTGTTTTAATAGTTAACAACACATCATATCTCACTATACACCAAACACACTTATATACAGGGCAGGGCACTCACCAGCTAAACAATCAATCCGGGAAGCAATGCTCCCTCATGGTCGAGCTTCTTTCTGTAATCAGCTAGGTTCATCATTTTATGAGCAAAGGTCTGGACATTGATCAGATCAAGTGGTGATAAATCCTGGCATGCAAAGAGACTTGTCTAAACATGGTTAACATCGAGCTCACAAATTAAAAAATCCATAAACATGAATCAAATTCCAAACAAAATATAATTCAATCTCAAAATCAAACTATTAGACATTTTAAATAGCACATAAACCTGGGAACAAATTCAACCGCAAACTACAATCAAAATCATAAACATGAATTCATTTGTTTTTTTAAGAATTCAATCTCTTCCTAGTACATGCCATAAACAAATCACAAAGGGGATTTCGAAACCCTAACCTCCAAATTTTGGGAACCGGCGACAAGAAGCTTTCTCCAGAGCTTGAACAACTCCAATCGTAGCGGGCGGAGATTACAAAATGATTGTAATCAGTGGTGTTTAAAGAGGAAAGACGAAAGCAGGAGGTCGATGGAAAGATGTGATGATGATTTAAAGCTCCCCGACGAGCTAAGAAGCCAGAGAAAGAAGGTGTCGACGGCTCCACAGAAATGACTCTTCGATTGAGAAAGAAGAGTACGTAGGGTTCTGTTTTTTTTTTTAAATTCTTAAGCTCCTTATTTACTTCTTAGATAAAATAGTAAAACAGTAATTAAGCTTATTACTTTTCTTTATAACAAAACGTTAATTGTATTTTAAAGTTAATTGGAAAGAACTAAACTGTGTTTTCATTAATGTTTATACTATAGGGACAATATTTTCGGTTTTAGTTCTAAGGGGACAAGAGCATAGTTATTTTATTTCATTTTGCCAAATTTCCCATATTTAAATACACCGAAAGCTGATGTCATCAAACACAAAGTACGGAGCATCTTTTTTTTTTTTGTCGCAAGTACGGAGCATCTTGTTCAAGATAACACCAAAACTATTAAGAATATACTGATCACGAATAATTTTACTATTTTTATGCTAATGAGAATGTATCCATCAAAAGGAAAAGAAGCATAAACAGAAGCTAATTCATTCGTTATTCCCTTTCTGACCATTTGGCATACAAAAAATATATTGCTTAGTGGGCTTTATTTCTTTTTAAAGAGGTCACTAGATGAGAAAACGTAATGAAGACACTGGACCTCACAAGATCCATGCGATCCTTGTAAAACATTCAAACTAATTTAAAGAACAAGATAAAATATGCCCTCAAACTATCCCACGTAAAACATGATTATTTTCCAAATCATATGCGAATAAATTTTGTAGATTAAGTGAAGTTATTTTCCCATATGAATTAGTATATAATTAGCATAAAGCGATTTCTATTTGGGAGGCCATAATAGCCAAAAAAACATAGTTCTCCACAATCTATGCATGCCAAAAAAAAGCTTATGAGGAAGGACAATAGCATAGCGAGATGGAATTGAAAATGCTCTCAGTGACTTATATCCTAGAAAAAATAGTGATCCAGATTCTATGCATGCCAAGCCTGCTATTTTGATTCAACTAGGTTACTTAAGTAACCTTAAAGAAGTAAAACATCACAATACCTCTATTGCGATAACTGAATCAAGATATGTGATCTGCCAGAACACAAATGTATATAAGCATGCTATAAGAAGAAACTGAAATTTAATTAGACATTTGCATGTGCAGACCAATAACTCTAAAAGGTATTAAGATCAACGGGAACTGTATATACATATACTATATATAAAGATATAGCACAACGTTAAAATCCTAATTTACAACTTTTCAATTCTCAATATACTAATTTTGGTTAGTAATATGCTATGTTTTATTTATTTTTATTTAGTGCCGTTTTCAAAAACTAGATGTATTCTTATTTTGGTTAAAAGTTCGTATAAATAAACTAAATAGAGTTTATAACTTAGAAATAAATATACTTTTTGACCCGGTAAAAATATGGATGGGAACACTTAAATAACTCAAAACCACAAAATGGAACACAAATTCAACGGTGATCAGTATACTTACATTACATTACTGATGTAATTTCTAAATAATTTTGTTAAGAATCCATACCTAAAATAAACATCCCTAATTAAAATAAGTTAACTACCTCCCGTATAAATTTCCTTTGATCACCATCTAATTATCTTCAGACCTGCAAGAAACAAAAAAAAAGAAAGAAACAAAACTACCACTAAAAAACAAAAAGAAAAAAAACTTTCAGGTCTCAACTAGAAATGGAGATGAAGAAGATTGCCTGTGGAGTTCTTTTCGCTGCTGCTTCCATGACCACCGTCATGGCCACAGAGGTTGGAGCTCCGGCACCAGGACCCGCCGCAAGTGGAGCCTCCGTAGCCGTACCGGCTCTTGGCTCTTTGGTTGGAGCTTCCCTTGTGTCTCTCTTCACCTACTACTTAAACTAAATAAGCTTATACAAAAAAAAATTGATGTTTCTATCAATTTATACTACGTCACGGTTTTGTACGTGTAGGCAAAGTGAATAAGACGGAAGAAGAAATAATTTGATTATGATCAGATAATTTTTATGTAATACATGCTGATTATAAAAATATACAATCGGTTCTTCTCCCTCTGTCATCTTTTATAGCTGCCCCAAACGAAATATATAAAAATAAAATCATTTGAAAATATATCAAATAAATAGAATCATTGTTGACAAAAAACACCACCGCTACATAACTAACAATTAAAAACTATATTAGTAAAAATAGTTCTAAAATACAGTATAAAATTTAATATTCATCCTAGAAAAAACCATAACCAAAATAAAAAAGAGTAATTATTTTATTTTTAAATGGCTTTCATAATATTTTTTTTTTGTTTAGATAAAATAATCAAGTAATTCAATGTTTTTGATTGATATATTCAAACAAGATAAATATATTAATATTAAAACAATGAACTACAAATTTGAGATAAATTCAGATATAATATATTATACTTCAGAAGTGATAATCACCAAAATACAAGAATACAATGTTGATAACTTGTAAACTTCTAGTTATGTAAATATTATTTATTTATTATTTATCCCAGTTAAACCAAATTGATTTAAAACAAAAACATATAAAGTTTAATGGTAGGAATATTAGCGTGGCTAATAGTCCGTTAGTTATTTATTATTTATTCCAATTTAACCAAATTGATTTTAATACAATGATATATAAAAATTAATAGCATGAATACTTAACCGTGGTTAATATTGCATATTATGACAGAACTAAAGACTTGATATTGTGACTTGTAAGAAAATGATGTCCTAAGCGGAAATTTTATTTCTTATAATGCAGGAACTAACTATATTTTATACGCCATTTATAAGGCATCATTGTCTTTTTTTCTAAAGCTGCATGCGAACAAACATGAGTGAAACTACATTATTTCAAAAAGAAGGAAATTCATCATGGATACTAGGCCAATAATCAAGATTCAAAAACATAGCTTCGACTATTACAAACCTTTTTTAGGGTTTTTATTTAAATATGATCTAAAATTTCAAATCAAACACAAAAATAGTTTTTTTTTTGAAATTTTCTTTATCTATTTATTTTAGAAGTTCGAGTTATTCACGAAAATGATATTATTTTTTTTCTTTTTGAAAATAAGTATTTTACTTTATCATCTTCATTTTCACTAAATATTTACAATATTATTTTTGCTATCAATATACCAACCACCATGAACAACCAATTTCAAGCTCTTAATACATCAGATTTTTACTCTTCATATCTCATTACTTATGCATACAAATCACATCTTTTTCACTTTCTCTTTAAGTTAACTCATCCAAAAAATCAAGATTTTGATTCCAAACTTTGTAAGGTTCATAAAGATATTGAAGCTCATGATTCTTGGTCATTAACAACTTGGTAGCTTTTGTAGTGAAGTTATGGGTGCTTGGAGAAGTTAAGCAAATCATCTCACAGGTTCAAAGTATGAAATTATTTTTTTTCAGATCTCTTCGGGAAGACTTTCGGAAGATTTCAAGAAGACTTTCAGGAAACTTCGTTAGATGTATTCTACATCAAGAAAACTCCCTTATAAGTCTTCTAATTTTCCTTTGTTAAGAAAAAAACCCAAAAAAAATCCAGAGAAGACTTCTCGAGAAAAACATGTTAATTTTGTAATTGACCGAAATTTATCAGAAATTTGACTTTTTTATAGAAGTCTTCTGAAAGTTTTTCGGAAGTCTACTCAGTGTCGCAAGAAGTCTGTGTGGATTACTTTTGCACTTGAAAAATGATATTAAAACATTTAATATTAGGTGAGAAAACTTCTTGAGAAGTCTTCTCAAATTTTATTCCAGATTTTTGGTCAAACTTTTGGTTACGAGAGAAGACTTCTAAAGTCTTCTAAAGGAACACTTTTATAGAAGTATTTTCTGAAAAAGTCAATATAGTCAATTGCAAAAATATCCAGATGAACTTCTTGCGGCATTGAGAAGACTTTGGAAAAACTTTATGAAGTCTTCTATAAAAAGTAACTTCAGTCAATTGCAAAACTAACATGTTTATCCGATGAGAAGTCTTCTCTTGCATTTTCGAAAATCTTTCAAATTAAAAGGTAAACCATTATTTACAAATGAAGACTTCACAAGATGTCTTCTTTAGAGTAGACTTCTTAGGAAGTTTTCTACGATAATTTTATTAAACTTAAAATGGATTTTAAATATTTTCTTGTTAATTCATGTTTATTAGTCAATATTGGGACTCCCGGGTGGAATTCATAAATAATTTTTTCAGAATTATGAGGTTATAAATATTCATGTTTATTAATGTTTTTAGCTAATCCGAGAAGACTTCTTAAGAAGTCCTTGCTCAGAAGACTTCTGAGGCGGTCATGTACGTTTGTTTTTGTAAAATGTGTATTTTCAAGACTGTTAAGTAACTTCAAGATATGTTTTTTTTAATTCTCAAAAGTGGTAAGTAACTTCAAGAATATCAATTCATGTGGTTTAATGTGTTTTCTTAGATCATACGATATACTTTTTTAGCTTAAATGAAATTTAAAATTTCAACTTTCACTTAAAGTTAAAGTTCTCCGCTTAAATTTTAGTTTTCCGCTTAATTCCCGTTAAATCTACTGAGAAGTCTTCCAAGAAGAAGTTTTCCGAGGAGACTTTTAAAGAAGTATTCTGAGAGAAGTCTTAACTTGTTCTCTCATTAATTTTTAAAAAAAATTCTTAAGAAGTCTTCTGTTATTGATAATGTTAAAGGAAGCCTTCCCATAAGAATTTTATTCTCGAGACTTATGTATTGTTTGATCTTTTGAGAGTTTGACTAAGTTTTTTTTAGAAGTCTTCTCTCTCAGATTTAGTAAATTTGACTAAATTTTTGTGTTTTTGTTTTGCTATAAGTGGGTAGAATGGTTAAAATGAATTTTGCTACGTAGTATTAATAACTTCAATAATAGTGTGGACATCAACATAATTACCATATTTTCATTAAGATGAGTGTATTGAATATGAAATTTGAAGTGATTTTCTTTTTAGTGAGTTTCTAGATGATTGCAGAAGAATCTGAGAATTTGGTGTGATTTTTGTTAAACAAATCTAGAATCTCATCTAAAACTATGAGATTTGGTTTTTATTTTTAAAACTAAGAAACCTCTCTCAAACACTCTAAAAACACTTAAAACACTCTGAAATCTTCAACTTCAATTTTGTTCAATAATAGTAAGTTTCAGAGTGTTTTATGAAATGACAAGTTCAATAACAGTAGATTTTAAAATGTTTTTTTAAATACATGTTTGAATAACAATGGATTTGTCATATTAATACAAATCACCTCAAATACCTAGTTGAATACACCCCCTAAAATATTTTCAAGTTTACGGAAGAATTCAAAACTAAAAGAATACACATAGCAATCATAAAACATACCACAAAAAAAATATTACAACTCGATCTTGAGACCATTCCTCGACATAGATAAGCTTGGACTCCACTTAAGTGACCAAATTTCCAGAATATTTCGTAAGATTTCAGAAGACTTCGGAAGACTTCACTTTAGTTTCGAAAGACTTCAGACTCATATCTGAAAAATCTACATATTCAAAAACGTTCAAATTGCACCAAAACAGAGAAAAACTTCAAAATAAGTTTGTGTATGCTTAGATATTAAATAAAACAATCACATTATGTTGAATCTACAACTTTTTTATAAGTTAAAATATAAAATATACAAAAGACATATTCAAATTTTATAAATCTACTTTTAAAGTAGTAAAAAATGAGAATCCTGTAATAAAAAACTTGAAAAAATTAAACAAATTAGTGAGAAGACAAAAGAAAATTTAGAAATTGATATATAGTTTGGGGAATTTCCAAAAATGACTTCAGAAGACTACAAATACTTTGGAAGACTTATTAAAATTTCGGAAGACTACAAAAGACTTCAGTAGAGTTCGTAAGATTTCAGAAGACTTCGGAAGAAGTTGAAAGACTTCCCCGTAAGTCTTCCGAGAAGTTTTCTGAGAAGTCTCCGAGAAGTTTTCTGAGAAATCTTCCAAAGTTTGGCCCATATCTGGAAAAAATCTGCAAATTCAAAAACATTTAAATGATATCAAAACAGAAAAAAACTTTAAAAATAAGTTTTTGTATGTTAAATAATAAATAAAACAGTCATATTATGTTAAATCTATAACTTTTAAAAATCTAACATATAAAACACACACAAATACATATATTCAAAATTTATAGATCTATCTTTAAAGTTGTGAAATATGAGAACCATGTAATGAAGAACTTTAAAAAAAAAAGATAAGTTAGTGAAAAAACATAAGAAAATTTAAAAATTGATACATAGTTTGAGGAATTTCCAAAAAAAAAAAGACTTCAAAAGACTAGAGAAGACTTTGAAAGACTTCTTAAAATTTCGGAAGACTTTTAAAGATTACGGAAGACTTTGTAAGATTTCAGAAGACTTTAGAAGATTTTGGAAGACTTCCCACTAAGTCTTATGAGAAGTCTTTCAAAACCTGACTCAGATCTGGAAAAAATCTGAAAATTCAAAAACGTTTAAATGGCATCAAAATAGAGAAAAATTTCAAAAATAAGTTTTTGTATGTCTAAATACTAAATAAAATAGTCATATTATGTTGAATCTATAACTTTTAAAAATATGACATATAAACACACACAAAAATACCTATTCAAAATTTATATATCTACCTTTAAAGTAGTGTAAGATGAGAACCATGTAATGAAAAATCTGCAAAACAAGATAATTATTGAGAAAGACATAAGAAAAAATGAAAAATTGATGATATAAAATTTAGTTTTTCAAGTTAAAGAGATTATTGAGAGGTTGGAGGGTTTTAAAGTGAGAAACATCACATTTTTTTGTTGCATCAGCCATTTGAGAGGAATAGAAAGAATGAGTAAATTTTCTTTATATAGAGAGACAAAAAAAAATTAATTAGTTTAAATATTTTCGATTCAGAGGATTTCGAGTCCAAACCCTAAATTTATTATTAGCCGAGAAGACATTCTCATATGTCTTCTAGTGCATTATTCTCATGAAAGACTTCTTGAAGACTTTGATTTATACGGGCAGTCTGCTTCTTTATAAGTCTTCTGCATGTCTATTGATCTGTAAGTCTTCAATAGGTCATTTAAACATATATAGGTCAAATAAAAATAAATAAAAAGATAAGATTTGAAAATTTAACCCTAAAAATACCAACAATACTATAACATATGTTACCAAACCCTAAGCCATAGGCTATGACTCAATCTACATTCACTCTATGTTAAAAATACTTTAATTTTAGAAAAACTAAATTTTCATCATTTATAATTTTTTATTAAAACATGATTTTGATTTTTTCCCTTTTAAATTTTTTTAATAAAAATTATTAATTACTTTTAAGATCTAATACATAAGAAGACTTTCCTTGGAAGACTTCTAGAAAACTTCTGGAAGATTTTAATTTAGGCGGAAAAAATATTTTTTTCTAAAATTTAGGTAATAATCCTAAACTCTACTAAAATTTAGGTGGGTATGTCAGAAAACTTCTTGGAAAGTCTTCTGTGAGCTTTCCAGATCTCATAATCAAATAACTAAGCAAAAAAAACACTTACATGTAAACTTAAAAGATATTTTAAAAATGTTTAAATCAACTTATTAGATAGTCACCAAACACATATATGTTAAATTAAAAAAAAAAAGATTTTAAAATCTAACCCTAAAAATACCAATAATACTATATACTATATGTTACCAAACCCTAAACCAATGACTATCATGACTCAATCCATACTGACTCATCTATATTGAAAATAATTTAATTTTAGTAAAATTAAATTTACATCTTTTAGAAATATTTATTATTACACGATTTCAATTTTTTGTCCATCAAAATATTTTTTACAGAAATTTTGAATTATTTAAAGATCTATTGAGTGAAAAGACTTGCAAAGAATTTCTGAGAAAATTTCTTAGTAAGCATTCTCACGTGGGGGGTTTATAATGGTAAAACTCAATACTTGGTTTTTGTTTAGTCATAAAGAAACTGTTGTAATTTTACTAATATTTTAAGTTACTTTTGTATTTGATTAAATTTAGAGTATACTTTGTATTAAAAATCAAGTTTTGAGTTATTTTTGACAATTTCTCGTTTTTAGGTATCTAAAAATGCAGATTTTAGCAATAAGGTTGTTCAAAAATGTATGTATACCTGACTCAAATTCTACGCACGATTTATATTTTTAAGAAATCGTTATAAGAGTTTGGGTTTCCTTCTCTTAATTCTGTTTGTTTCAAAAAGAAAGAAATTGACAAGAGGGCTGGAGACATATCACATAATGTAGAGAAAGTTTCCCACATACATTGTTGAACCATCATCTGAAAAGTTGCTTTCCCTATATTTTAAATACATTGATATGTATATAGGAACAATCATAAATGGTGGTCCATTTAAAAGAAACAAGACCCGTATCAGTTTCAGACAATAATAATAATAATACAAACCCAGCTAAAGCTTAGACCTTCCAAAAGCTATAATAATACACATTTCTATGTATTTATACTTTTACTGACAGTTCACATACATACACAGAGTCGAGAGAGCCCATTCACTTCATATGTTGTTGTCACCGCCTGTATAAAAATCTTACTCATTCAATCATTTTTTCTACCTCACGCTTATTTCTCACTCTCTTTTCTATATAGTACTATGTAATATTAATTTTTATCCGACTCTCACACGTTCTCAAATTAACGACTATATAAATTCCAAGCAGTAACGCATGAAATAATAAGCGTTATCGTAGTAACGTTATACCCTTTTGTATACCGAACTCAGAAAAATGTGTATGGTTATTGGCGACTGGTAGTTTTGAACTAATTGGTTTGTTATACATGGGTTAATTTGTGTCATTCATCCGCCAAATCTGTTTGAAAGCTATTTCTAATTGGTAAATTGGTAAAACCACATAGAGTGATCGACTAAAAGGAAACAGTTTCAATTTAATAGTAAACATTTAATCTTTGTAGTGTGTAATGAAAATCAAACCTTGACATATGGAGTGATCGTGGCATTATTGTATAAAATTAATAATAATGAGTTTGGTGAACTCGATGAAGTGGTAGAGAGTTAGAGTAGATTGTTAGGCACTGAAAGAGACCAGTGAGGTTTCATGTTATTTTAACTCCACTTGCATATGTCTATAGATTCAAATTTCGGGCTTCGTCCCATTCTTATTTTCTACTCTCTCTATTTTAGAATGATCCATATTCTTTTTAAAAATTGTTTTTAAAAGATCTATATTTTACTTTTTTAATATATTATAATGATAAATTGTAAATTTCAAAGACACTAATTGTGTTCACCAAATTTTTATTTCTTAAAAATAATAGAAAATAGCAAAACACAGAAAACTTTTACATGTTTTCTTAATAAATACGAAAACTCTAAAATATATATTATGTTAAAATAGAAGGAATATTTTCTCTACTTAAAAGTAAAATATATTTCACCATATATTTCTATATTACGTTGAAGTTTGGTCCTTATATTAGCTGAACATTGTGAAGTCACATACAATGAAAAGACAAGATATTTGCTTGTCTCTCAAAATCTAGACTCGTTTTCTCATCTTCCATATTTTGTGATCTTAATTTATTACTGGCAAAACAATTCACCAAAATTTTTAGATTCACCAAAAAAATTTGACAAGAATAATAAAGAGGGAATTTGTATACATATATATTTATATAAGAGTGGAGGAGTTGAATCAAAGAATGGATGTGAAGGAAGAAAGTGAAAGATATGGTCCCCTCAAAAAAGCCATTAAATCTCTGAGCATATGACTATGACTTTAATGGCAAAGCAAATAGGTTTGCAATTGCATGATTCAATGAAGAGTTGCTGTTAGGGTTCGGGAGATTTGTGAGCTTTTAAGTGCATGTTAGTTTGTGGGGTTCATATGCCATTCACGGGACCCACCCAATTACATTGTCTCAGATTTTATTTGATTTTTTTCTCGTTTTTTTTTGTTAAAGGGTTTATTTTTTTTTCTCGTTTTTCTTTAAGATAGGTTTAATACAAGATTCTGTGACAAAGAAAAGGTTTTATACAAGGTAAGTACTTCCTCTATGGTTTATAGAATCTGTGACAAAAGAGAAGGTTTTATACAAGATAAGTTCTTCCTCTATGGTTTATGTTTGTGTGTGTTTTAAAGATTTTTTTTATCTCAAATGTCGTAAATATAACATATATGACTATATTATATGTTGTATACTGAGTACGTAGGAGGAATATACAAACTATACCGATCCAAAGATTCTACACATAGACTTCGATCATCTTTGAAACATGTTTTTAAACATATATTATTGGTTGTAAAAATTCCCTTTTCATTATTTTATATTACTAAACACATGTTAGAAATACTCACATATTCTTATAAAATTATACTATTTAAAACGCTTAAATTACTTATGACTTCCCAAGGTGTTTTTTTCTTTGTCCACAGTTTTGAAATTTAAATCGTACGTTAGGTTTAAGCAGGTCTATTTGTGGAAAATATAAAGAGATGTGGACTCTTCACTTGAAGTCCAAAATCTGCAAAATTATGTATATAAATTAATGTACTTTGGGACCAGGACTTCCCATGGACATTACCATAGTTGAATTTATTTCGTTCTTACAATACGTTTTGATTAATCATATATCACATACACGTTATGTGAATCAGTGAATTTATGTATGTAAACTCACTCTAAAACAACCTTTTCAGGAGAATCTGTCTGAGACAATTTCTTTAAAAGAACAATTATTTCTTTTTAAAGCTACATTTAATTTATTATAAGTGATGAGTTTTTTTCTTTCTTTATAAGAGAATATTTTTTCTTTTGGCCAAAAATTGGATGATCTGTATTGGACTATATAGAACAATGAGAGATGATTCAACACGTGATATATAAAACTGAATTCTTGAGTGTATAGTCTGCATTAATTTACAACAAATTTGAATCTCATATCTCGAATATATGGTTTTGTTTAATTTGACCAAGCATTGTATATTTACCAGATACCGCTATAAAACAACTAATCAAAGAGTTGGTCAAAACATAGGCTAAAATATGTTTTTTGAAAAGAAAAAAATGCTTTGCTTTATAATCATTTTCAAATAGTTTATAAGCTAATGGAGGTCAGTGTTGGAGATGGCGTTGCATCAAATGTGTTTGAATTTATCACTCTTTACTATGTTATGTACCTGGTTTCAAAATCAAATGACCTGATTCATATATATATGATGAAAATAATAGAAAACTTGCTAACTATAAAATATGATCCGAATTCTTGTTTGAATTATGCAAATATATATTTAACTTGAAGAATATTGCAAATTGAAATTAAGAATTTCAATAGACAATCATAAAGAGAACATATAGTTCAAAATGGAGAAGAGGTGGTACAAATGTTGCAATCGAGTTGATAAGTATCAAACACTGATGATAGGATGTGATCTCTGCAAACAAGGTTCAATCTTTTTGTTTAATTATCTAGTGATGTGATCAACGAGTTGATTATTAGCATTATTGAGTGATTATGTAAGGACCACCTCTCTCGTTAGATCATTTTTACATCAGTGAGATAAAACATCAAGAGAGTAAAAAATCTGGTCCTCTCTCTCTCTCTTTCTCTCTCTCTCTCTATATATATATATATATATATATATATATATATATATATTAGTCTAATAGTAGTGAAATCCATGTACTTATACGTACGAAGACATAATTACCAAATCACTTGGTCCATATACGGTATAAAAGAGTACACACCTAACTTCACCTTGCTATGCTCTCTTACCTGCAAATTAACTCTCACTCTTTTTAGTTCATCCCATTACTCAGCATGACCCCCATTTTCATCTGCTAACGATGACTTCGGTAAGCTTTTTGTCCTAGTTTCAACATTTGCATGAATGATTATTAGAAAAAACAAACAAAAGGGAGATAACTCTGATAAAAGAACTAACTGGAGTTTGAATTGAATAAAGAGGCCTCTCTATATATGTATTAATAGGAGGTTTTTTATGCTATGTCCAGTGATAATATTTTTTTAAAAATACATTATTTTTATACGTAAAATTTAAATTTTCATTAAAAATTATCTTTTTTTCATCAATTATATTTCTTTTGGCTTATTAATTTTTAACTTCTTTTTAAGATGTTGTTGAATTTAAACTATAGAAAATAAATTTTATTTATGTTATGTGTATTTACGATTATGTTTATATATATATATATATGTATATACATTTAAATGTATAAATTTTGTTTTCTAAATTCGAGAGGTGCGCGAGCTAGAGCAACAAATTTTCTTTGTCAAATCCATGATGCAGTTCGGGATGATAAACTGGATATATGGAAGGATGGGTTTTGTGAGGAATTAATTAGCAACGTCGGACTTATCCACCAAAGGATTCATGGAATTATAGTTAAAAATATTATTTAACTTAATAAAATATGGTTATATTTATATTTAAGTGATATAAATAAATTTATTAATTAACTCAATGAATAGACTAAATTGTTTTCAACTAACATATTTATGGTGATCATATACAAATAAATTTCATAATTTGGTAATTTGATTAGTTTTTCATACCAATTAATAAATTAAAGCATAATTAAAATATTTAATTAACAAATACATTCAAATCAATTTTTAAAAATACAAATATTTACATATTTTTATTTTTCAATTATAAGCTAATGTGAAAATTTATATATTATAATTATGTTATTATTTTAAAATTTTCACTAATGGTAATACATATATCTATGCTATATTTTGAAAATCATGGAATTATAGTTAAAATATATTATTTAACTTAATAAAATATGGTTATATTTATATTTAAATGATATAAATAAATTTAAAATATATTACAGTTAAATATATTATTTAAATTAATAAAATATATTTAAGGATTCATGGAATCATAGTTAAAATATATTGTTTAACTTAATAAAATATGGTTATATTTATATTTAAGTGATATAATAAATTTATTAATTAACTAAATGAATAGACTAAATTGTTTTCAACTAACATATTTATGGTGATCATATACAAATAAATTTCATAATTTGGTAATTTGATTAGTTTTTCATACCAATTAATAAATTAAAGCATAATTAAAATATTTAATTAACAAATACATTCACAATCAATTTTCTAAAATACAAATATTACATATTTTATTTTTCAATTCTAAGCTAATGTGAAAATTTTATATATTATAATTATGTTATTATTTTAAAATTTTCACTAATGGTGATACATATATCTATGCTATATTTTGAAAATCATACGAATATTTAAAATTTCAAAATGAAAATTTACATGTCATAACAAAGAATAAGATGTGTCATTATTTGACTAAATTATGTCATTGTTCTTCTTTACAATGAATGTGGTAATAACACATAATCAAACTTAAAAAAAAAATTTACTTTACAAATAATGTTTAAGAGATTTATCCAGCCATTGTTATTGTATTAATTTATTATTTTCGTAGAAAAAAGCTTACCCACAATGAAACACGTATAAATCATCATTTTTTATGATCCTGGTATCCGGATGCTTCGAAAGGAATTCGACTAACGCCTAATGACTGTTTCAGAAATTTGGGCATTGTCCGCCAAAAAACCCGCCGAAAGCATCCATGAGATCTAGTGATCACCCTATTTTAATCTACCAATGGCTACACGCAGTAGATCTAGGATCACATATAAATCTTCATTTCTTCTGAGATCACATATAAGTATATATTCATCATACAATCATAACAAGATATTATACTACATATATACACTACCCAATGTACACAAGATACATGTGTATTCTTGATTGAGAAATTTATGGGTGAATTTATAGATTCACCAACCAATGAGAATTAGTTATTTCATCCACAGATTTTTTCAAAAAAGAAAAGAAAATATTTAGAATTTATTTTTTAAATAAAAGAATAAAAATAAAAAAGAATAGTGATATCTGTCAAACAAAAAAGATTTTTCTTTTAAATTATTAAAGTGGTTTATACTAAACACTAAATCCTAAATTTTTGGATAAACTCTGAACCCTTGAATAAATTCTAAACCCGTGGAATATCTTTTTACCCAAGAATTTAGGATTTACCTAAGAGTTTATTGTTTATGGTTTAGGGTTTAGGATTTAGGGTTTAGAGTTAACTATAAACGGTTTTAACAATATTAAAAATAAAATAAAGTTTGTTTTTTAATTAAAAAATAAAAAATAGTAGTAGCTGTGAAAAAATTAATATTGTTAAAATCATTCATACTAAACTTTAAACAATAAACCCAAAACACTAAACACTAAATCATAAACCCTTGGATAAAGAGATGTTCAAAGGGTTTAGAGTTTATCCAATGATTCATGATTTACCCAAATGTTTAAAGTTTAGGGTTTAGTATGAACGATTTTAACAATATTAAAAAATATATTTTTTACAACTACTACTATTTTTTATTTTTTTGTTTGAAAACAAATTTTAAATATTTTGTTTCTTTTTTGAAAATATCTGGATATAAAATAACTAATTTTTATTGGTCGGTGAACCTATAGTTTCCTAGTGAACCAAAGAATTTCTTTTCTTAACTAATACTGTAAGATGTTAAAAAAAAAATTAATACTGTATACATTTCCCTGTATTAAATGTCTAGTATGTAGAAGCTTACTTTGTTTTTTGTTAACCTTAACTTCAGGGTTATCGTTCATGTATGAACAAAACAAAAAAAACTCACTTGTGATCTTAACATTTTACCCAAAAAATCACGTATGTACATCAATCACATCTTTTACAAGTATAACAAAATCTCTAAGATACACATTTGTGCAGCATATGTTTTACTTTCTATGGAAATACTAACAATCTACAAAAATACATATTATAAAAAATATTTGGTGTCGGTGTGACTGAAATTTGTATTATTATTATTTTTTGGTTTGATAGAACTGTACAAATATAAATTAAGAACACAAAGAAAGGGCAAATGATTTTTCAAATACTTTTTTTGTTTGTTTGTTAGGTTCACCTTTACAAATTATATTTTAAAAATCTCATATATGTGATAAGACTTATTTATCTTAACAGTTTCAATTTTTATAAAACCCTGTCTTCAAATAATTTGTTTTGTTCTTATTCTTCATAATTTTTTTTATAGTGTCCTAAATACTACTAAAATTGATGGTATAAACTATATTCGTCCAACTTCAAACTAAAATGTTAAAATCTAGGTTTTACTTAAGTTACTCGAGTTAATTAAACGAATGTTGGAACCTCTTTAAATTAATACGAATCCTCATCTCTTGTCAGTCAACCTCATTTGTCATAAACTCACTTCCTCTCTCTCTCTCTCTCTCTCTGCCCCCATGGAAGAAACCAATGGACAAAGAGAAACTCACAACTTCATGAACGTCAATGTTGAATCCTTTTCTCAGCTTCCGTTCATCCACCGTACCCGTACTCCTCCCAAAGATAAAACCTCCATGATTCGTCTCTTCGGCCAAGAGCTCGTTAGAGATAACCCTCGACAAGAAGCCTTCTCTCCAGATCCTTGTGAAACTACAACAACCAAGATCAACCATGAGAAGAATGTCAAGGAAGATAATAAGGACAAGGACAACATCAGTAACAGGAGATTCGAGTGTCACTACTGTTTCAGAAAATTCCCGACTTCTCAAGCCCTAGGTGGACACCAAAACGCTCACAAACGAGAACGCCAACACGCCAAACGCGGTTCCATGACCCCATACCTTGATCACCATCATTATTATCAGCCTGAGCCTCACCACGTCTACGGCTTCCTCAACAACTATCACCACCGTCACTATCCCTCGTGGACGACGGAAGCTAGATTCTACGGTGGTGGTGGTGGTGGTGGTGGACTACAACAAATGCCATCATATTACTCAGGCACTCTTCTTCCTCCTTCTTCTTCTTCTTCTTCTTCTACCCCACCGACGATCAACGGAAGTCCTTTAGGTTTCTGGCGTGTACCGTCTTCCACGTCAACAAACGCTATTCATGGAGTTTACTCAGCTTCACCAGCTTTAGCGTTTAGGGCCCATGACCAAGAGAGTAGGGAACCGAGTTGGCCCTACAAATTGATGAAACCTAATGTGAAAGATCATTTGAGTCTCGATCTTCATCTTTGATACTTCTTTGTGTTGGTATATCATTTAAACCTGGCCAACCAATTCTTCTTAGAGTGTTCATTCTTTCTGAAGAGAACCGGGCAGGATGTGTAGATCTTGAACGTTTGGCTTTTTCTTATTTATTATGAGTTTATATGATTATAAAATATGTTTATCCATTTCCTATTGTGTGAATGATACTAAAATAAAAAAAATATTATCTGTTCATTTCTTAGTTTCTATTATGGCTTCAAGATTTCTATAACTTTCAGATAAAGAGGTAACATTAAACTAAGAACCATGGAAGTCATACATAAGTACGTACTGTCCCTATTATTGCAGTCAAGAAAATTCTAGTCTTGATCAATGTCATATTAATTAAGCCACATTGTATTTCTTTTATAACCATTAAAACCCAGAAATCTCTTTAAGTCAAAACATCTACAGTCTCTGTTTAATTTAATGGTCTTTTACCGAATGAAGAGGCAAAGAAGAAAGCTCGTGGTGATGATGAATGATGATGATTCGGTGACTGTGGGGATCAGTGGAGACAATGGACAAGACAAAAGCTGGAAGAGAGAAGGAGAGTTGAGAAGTGAGAGTGGTCCATTGTTACAAGTTATATAGAGTTAGCCAAAGAGAGCTTCCACATCTATCACTCAACACGCAGAACCTAAAGCTATATATTAAAGCATTTCCTCAAAAGCTTTCTTCTTTTCAAATCTTTTTTTGGCAATTCAAAGAGAATCATCAACTAAGTTGTATACCAATATATTTACTTGTTCATCTCTATCTCTATGCATACATACATCATGAGAGTAGAAAACAAAAAAAAACAAATAGTTAGAGCATCAGAAACACATGGCCATGTTTCTTGCTAATTACCTTCAGAGAGCAGAGTTTGATAATAGCCCATTATGCATTCACAATAATCACAAGTTATTATCACATATATATACATATATATATATATATTATATATATATATGATGAGAAAAACCAATGATATCAATCCTCGTACCCAACATGTGTTACACTAATTAATACATTAAAGACAACCACCGTATAATAGGTATAATTAGGGCTGGGCGTTCGGGTACCCATTCGGGTTTCGGTTCAGTCCATTCGGGTTTCAGATTTTTGGGGTCAAAGATTTCAGCTCCATTCGGATATTTCTAAATTTTGGTTCGGGTTCGGTTCGGATCTTTGCGGGTTCGGTTCGGGTTCGGATAACCCATTTAAAATGTTTTTAAATTTTCAAAATTCATTATATACTTTAAATTTTCAAAATCTATAAGAAAGATAATATATTACATATAAATTTTCATAACATATATGTCAAAATACCTTAATTTAACATATAAATTGGTTTTCTTTGAATATTTGGATAAAAAATCAATAGATATTTAACTATTTCGGTATTTTCAGTATACTTTAGCTATTTTAAACATTTACTTTTGACTATTTGCATATATTTTCCAAGTATTTTGGAAAACTTAAAGGTATCTTATATATTTTTAATATTTTTAATATACATTATATATAAAAATAATGTATATATTTAAGTATATAAATTTATTTCGGATAAATTCGGGTACCCAAAATATTTCGGTTCGGATCGGGTTCGTTTTTGGTTCTTTAAATACCGAAATTTAAACCCGTTCGGATATTTAATCAATTTCGGTTCGGGTTCGGTGCTACTTTTTCGGATCGGGTTCGGTTCGATTTTTCGGGTTCCGATTTTTTTGCCAGCCCTAGGTATAATGTTTGCATAGACCAATAAAATTCAAAAGCTTGACTTTTTCTAGTTTTGGCATAACTTCAGTAACATTTTTGAGGCAAAAATGCCGTTAAGAACTCTTGTAGATACAACTATATAATTGAACAAAAGAGAAGCTTGTCCTTGGTAGTCTCCTCTGATTAATTATGTCATCAAACGTTATTGCGAAGTCTAATCAGATTAATGTGATTAACTAACTTTATACCCACCAATCATAAAGTTTAATCAGGTTATTGTGATATAACCTATGACCAAGCGGTGCAATCTCAGCCTGTCACAAGCCTTTTCAGACAAGTCTTATGGGAGAACAAAAAGACAAGTAAAAAAGACATATATGCAGTCGTCGAAACAGTTATTTGGATAAAAAAGCTGCAGAGGCTAAACCAGAGAACCACAGTACATCTGGGAATTACGTGATGGTTTTATCAAGTTGTGGAAAAAATTTAAGGATATGGTGGTGTCAAAGAGTTAACATCAACGACCCCACTAAAGTTAATGCAATGAAGAAGCGAGCATGTGATGAACAAACATGATAAAAGAAGCACATAATAAAGACGTGTGAAGCAGAGCTTACACATACATTATATAAACCTCAGGACCACTTTTCCCTGCTCTCTTGTCTCTTTTTTAAGATATGTGAAAGGACTAGTGGAAAGTTGCAACTTGAAGATGATAGTTCTAACTGTAGACATCTTATACAACTTTCAAAATAAAACTCAGAATTTGATTCACACAAGCTTCCAAAATGATGGTCTTCTTTTGGTGAAACCAAAGTTATCTATAGACCATGAGGTTAGTTAGTCCTTAAGACTCTGATTTCTTAAACTTAACTACTACTATTCAACACCATCCGAGTTATGTCAGGATTCATGACAAAACATATCAAAACTCATGGGGAAATTGGATTCGTAGGTAATCACTGAGAAGACACGGTTCTTGTAGTCACATGACTGCTTGCAAAATTAACCAGGAAGATATTTATAACAAAAATGCATTTATATTTTTATATAATAATGTCGAATAAACGTTATAGATGTGGCCGAGGTATAAGCTATAGAACAAGGTAACACAGAACAAATAGAAGGAGAAATTCTGAAATAAGCTACTAACACAGGAGCAACGCAATAGAATCACGTTTTTCATGTACATATGGCTTCATTTGACCTCTTCTTTCCGAGTTCGAGAGAGATGAGCGTCTTCGATGCGGCGGGTGAGCATAGAGATCACATAATGTGAAGCGCTTGAAGATGCATAATACGAGGTAACTGTCAGCTGAGCAAACTTGGGAAGTGCATATCCTACCATATATTATAAAAAAGTTCAAAAAGGTTCAGGTGCTTTCTTGAAAGAAAACAGACACTACTATAATAAATATTTAGGAACAAGAGAAGCAAGTGAGCCAAGGAAGATCATGTTACCTCCAAAGGCAGCTCCTAAACCTGAATACCCTAGTAGCAATGGAACCTATAAGCAAAAGCAACAAGTGAGAAGCAATGAGGTATTGAGGCCGTGAAACAGGAGGCACACTTCCAGAACTAGAAGACAAGGGAAAGAGATAAGAAGCATACCCCAACAAGGAAAGAGAGACGCTTTGACCCGGGAAACCGATTTTGAAGATAGGGGATCCCTGAAAAGACAAAAGAGATAAGATCTATTGTAGAAACTTTTTAAGTAACTAACCACAAGAGAATGATACTATACCTGTGTTGAAAGCATTGACGGCACTAAGCAGGCCACCAATACCAGAACCAGCCTATAGCACATGAGATACCTAGTTAGAAACAGAGTAGTACACGTTCTACATGAACAATCAGATAAATGTAACTTCTATGCAATCCACTACATGTCATGGTAGTAGTCCTAACCGAAAACATACTAAAGGAACCATAAAAAAAACTACACTTTGAGTCACAAATCAGTGAAATAAAGATAGTTAGAGACTACTATGATGCTCTGCACCAATAAGTTCAAGTGAAGAAGCCTAAACACAATACTAATCAGACAATTCCATAGACCAAACCAACAATAACCTGAAATAGTCATCTTCAGAAGGCAACGAATAAAAGGTTGAAACTTTTACATGACCCAGTAGAGTTTAATCATCTAAGCTAGATTGAAGAATCTCATTCCCAACATAATTGCATCTAAATTCAGCTGATTTCTATACAAACTCAATTATCCAAAATAAGGAGTCCAGAACAACTAGCAGCTGCTTATGTACTACAACATGTTATGGTAGTCCCAACCGAAAACATTCTAAATAAAACCTCAAAAACCTACACTTTGAATTACAAATCAGTGGGTTAAAGATATATGAGCTAAGAACAACAATTTCAATTGAATAAAGCTTAAAGACAATACTAATCAAGCACTGCAATACATCAAATTAACAATAACCTAGAGTAAAAAAAAGCCATCATCAGAAGTCAACGAATAAAAAGGTTGAAACTTTTACATTACCCAGCACAGTCTAAGCACCTAATCTAGAATGCAGATTCTCATTTGCATCTAAAGTAAGCTGATTTGTGCCTATATTCTCTCAGTAAAGAATACAAATTTCATAGAAAAAAAATCTAAACTTAACACAGATCACGAGATTGAAACAGAGATAGAACACAATTCTTCAGATGTAAATGTATGTATGAGATTAGTAAAATGTTAAACTGACCACAGCAGCAGCATCGTGCAGAACTGGAGTTATGGTCCACTCTCCTTTCTCCTGATGGAATTTTTCCAAAATGAAACTGATTTTTAAGACAATCCTAAAAACACAAAAGGATACTGAGAGGAAAAGACTAGTTGGAAGGCTTTACTTGATTAGGGGTTAAGAGAGAAAGGCAACGAGGACAGCGAGCGGAACCAAGACCAGGGTTCATGGTCGGATCATACTCAAGATTCGCACGTCTCAGCTTCTCTTCATATACTTGTCTAGTTCCCATCTCCCCCTCACTCTCTCAATCGCCGATCACCTGCTCTTGTTTCCTCTCTGATAATGTTTCCGCCGTCGCTACGTCGCTAACTGAATCTACTCAAATTATTCATTTATGGGCCTTTTGGGCTTTCTTATTTCAGCCCAAAGACAATGCATAAGTACTCTCTCCGTTTTTTTTTTCTAAAAATGTTAAATTTTCTATTTAATCCATTTTTTTTATTAATTAAAATTTGCATTGAAAATGTAAAAAAGTATTTATAATAAAATAAATTTTGAAAGACAAAACAACATTTAACATAAAATGGAAGGAGTAATATATTAAATCAATTGAAGTGAATTGAAAAGATTTAAATTTGATTTTTTATTCGATCTTAAAGATTCCAATATCTATAACTTTTCAGATCAAACAATTATTAGTACTAAATATCTATTAAAAATAAAATAAGTAATGAATATTATAAAATGTTTAAAATAAAGATATCTATTTAGAATTGATATATATAGATAAAGTAAATCTCTAAAAACATAAATAATTTTATAATCAAAATTAGCATATAAGGAAGAAAGTAACTAAAATAGATTTCATTAAAAAAAATTAAAAAAAATAAATGCTATCTTTAAGTATTTCTCTATTTTATATTAAATATTTATAAATATTCTTTAGCTTATTTAATAAAATTTATTTTGGTTATTTTGATTTTTAAAAGTTACTTTGTGACAAAAAAAAATTATTTAGTGCGTATTTTCAATGATTTTTGTTTTGAGAAATGAAGTTTATAATGTTTTCAACAGATCCAGACAACGATCAAACCATAAAAGTATGTACTGATCATCCAGCGGATCAAAGTCACTTTTTATGTATTTGCGTCTTGTCTCTTTGCAACCAAAGAATCTAAAGTTCTAAAGGGCTTAACCTTCTTGTTCTAAAGTTCTCCAAACAACATATTATGACTCAGAGAAAACTATAGATCATCTTCTGTCTGTACTGAGAAATTATTTTGGTCATGTTGTGTTAAGGTGATTCAACCCAACAATGTGGGATAATTATTCAGAACCTTTGATAAGAAAAAGACTATAAAACACTCTTGCAGAGATATCTCTAAATGAAATAAAACAACCAAACAAAGATTTTACTGAGTAATGAATCACAATAAGCAAGTCCCAAGAGATTGTATGATAAAACATTTTAGAAGATATAAAACCTCAAACTGTTATTTTTTGCAAACAAGTTGTACTCTTCACCTACTCTCCTCTCTTCTTTCTTATTCTTGCAATTGCCGGTGAGATCACCAAAAACATGATTTCCTGACTTACTTCCTGTAGACAGAGCAACCGGACCACCAAAGTGGAACAAGGAGAAGTTTTTGTCACTATCAGTTTGGGGACCTCTACTGCTTGGAGTTTCCATGTCTTTCCTTTCATCTGCTGCTTCCTTCAGATAACTGTGTTCCAATGGCTCAAGAGTCTGAGCTTGGTACGGATGAAAAAGTGGAGCTGTCTTGGAGTTGAAGAAAGGGGTTGCTGAATGGTTCAATGGGGTCCCATATCCAAGAGGTTCAATGGGGTTCGGATGAGGAGGGAATGGCATTAGTCCTTTGGCTGGAGCTGCAGACCAAGAGACAGGAGCTTGATGGTAGTAACCAGGAGCCTGGAAGACTGGAGGCCTTTGGGGAAACATCATGGTTTGTGGCTGGGACAGGTAGGAGGAACCAGTATCAACACTGGGTACCATATTATCAGCTGGAAGATTAGACATATTCTTAATTCTTAAAAGGTCTCTTTCATCAATATTCTTCTCTGTCATCTTCTGGTGACAGTCAGGCATATAGTTTTCAGTAGACACTAGATCCTCTCTTCCTTCAGAGTGCTGACTGACATCATCAGAATCAGACATAGAGGGGGATTCGTTGCTATCTCCTTCACTAAGACATGAAGAGCAGTTATCTGAACTTGAGGTTCTACTCATCATCATAGGATCTTTGGAGTACATGTCATCATTCTTCTTCTCTCTTATGCCAACTTCCTCCATCTTCTTGCCTACTTCCTTTGTTGTAAAGCACCCCTTTCCATCTTCTTCACAATAGTGGGTTGTAACTTCTTGCCTACTTCCTTTGTTGTAACTCACCCGTTTCCAACCATCCAAACAATCTCCACCTTGATCCTCAGGTGGAGACAGATCTACATCTCCAGTTTCAGTTGCTGCCTCCTCCTCGCAGCTTACACTACTGTTCATTTCCTCATCAAGATCCAGGAACCCTGCTTCTTCCCTTGACAAAACTACTTTATCACTAAACTTTGGATTCTTCTTCTGCTCTTTTTCCTTCAACCTCTCCTTCCTGCGATTTTTTTTCTCCCTTTCCTTTGTTCTTTTCCTTCCTTTTCGCTCCTCTTCTTCAAGCTTTTCTTTCTCTTCTTCCTCGACAAGTCTTTTCTGCAATCGTTAAAGACAATAAAGTAAGTGTTAAACGTCTTGTGTAGACTGACAAAAGAAGAAAAAGAATCAAGATAGCAAACAAACCTGATTCTCCAAGGTGACAATCTCCTTGCAGGCAATGTGAACACGTTGCTCTAATAGCTTAGTTGAAAGGCATACAAATATACTGTGTGCATTTTCACGGGCTCTACTCTCCCTATATGCCTTTTCAACCTAAACCATTATATATGAAACAGATAGACATGAATACACATACTAAAGTAACAATCAATGGAATGAATGTTAAAAATAACAACAAACCTGCTCCCTAAAAATAACAGCTGCAGCATCTAAAAGAAACTCTCGAGCTAGTTCTGGAGTCTTAGCATGCTTCTGTGGACGCAAGCACTCACCACCAACCTCATTCCCATCTTTATCAACCAGGACTTCATCCTAACAAAATGACAATGTTTTAACAAGAAAACATCATCATATCTACCAAATTGTAATTACATTTTTTTCAAGGCTTTACCTCTTGTTCCTCCACATCTTCAGCATGCTCAAAAAGCACTCTTATACAGTCCCCTCTTTTAACCGAAAAGAACCCATCTCCAGCCACAAACCATGAGTGAACGCATTGTTGTTTTAGGCCTCTCAATGCATGGGCTTTGACTGATATCTCAGAGCTGCGGCCATTGTCTTTAAAAGCCCTGACAGTGATGTAGCATTGGCGTAATCCACGAAGGTCTAGGCCATTGACTTGCCCGCTCCCATCATTGCCTACATATTGGTACTTGAGGATATCGGTTTCCCATTCTTCAGTTCCAATAGCCCACTCGATGTACTGATATCCATCATTCTCTCTAAAATATTGACTCCAATCTGCTCTGACGTAATCAATGCCCACCTGAGAAAATAAATAGCAATTATTACACTTACTCATTCTACCTTGCTATGTATTATTGGTAACATGTTAAGAAAGATAAAAGACCTCATACTGAATGGCTGTGTCGGCAACACAAAACCAGTCGGTACATTGTGGTTCTCTCTGCATTCGTTTAAGTTCCTTAAGCTCTTTAAACTCCCTAATAACATTTCTTCTGCAGTCTTTACAAAACTTCTTGCATTTGAATCTATAGTTTAAAACACCAGCATGTGAGTATGTACACTGAGGAAAGGAAAACGTCACAAGACCCATATAACAAAAAAAAAGAGATAAATAAGAACTAAGCAGTAAACATTTTTATTCAAAAGTCAAAATATACTATACCAATAAACATTTTATTCAATGAAAATCTGAGAAAATAGAATCAGTAGATAACAGAAGACCTGTTGGTTAGTCTTTCAATGAAATCCTCTTCTTTCATCCTCAAAAGTGATTGTCTACTTTCCTCTTCAAGCGCAGACAAAAATGCTACTAATGTATCACAAGAGAGCCTTGTGGTATGTAAAGCACATGTTTCTCTTGTTGTTCCATGGCTTTTACCATAACCAATCATCCCTTGACTTCTTCCACAAGCATGAGGATAGAGCAACTCACGTTCCCTCTCGCGAGCTCTGCCACTTTCAAACACCTGCTAATTAAAGCCAATAAATAAACTGTACATACCCAACATATAATAAGGAAACCTTGGATGAAACTTACGTTCTGAAGCCCTTTGAAAGATTTTGCATACAAATAGCAGTCAAGAACTGTGAGTAATCCATCGCGTGTTGCGGTGAGACCTCCCCATAGATGAACACCGGGGTCTTGCAACTCACCGCTACATCTGTGACTAGCAACCTTACTCTGATCTCTTAAAGCTCCTGATCTGTTGCATGGAAGATCTCCTTTATGTTTCAAGGACTGCTTCCCGCTTGAAACAATCTGCAAGAAGTCTTCAAGCAGCAGGCCAATGCATTTAGAACAACACATGTTCTTACGAGCTTGCTCAAGAACAGCCTGCCTATCAATCCTGAGAAGCTCCTGTCTACCTTCCCGAGACAACTCGCACCAAAACTGAATAAAGAGTTCAAAACAAACTGAATTAGACTTAATATCATTATCATCACATATTCAGATTATATCAAGCAAACAACCACTCACCAGAAGCACCTAAACATTTATTGAGAAAAAAAGCTCAAAGGTAGTAAGAAACTAGAGATGTGATATACCTTGTGAAGTTGATTGTAGCTGACGCCATCAACGTCCTTGGACCAAAACCCAGAAGAGTAATGCTCATTCCTGTGTGCTAAACACGGCATCTTTTCTACACTAGTATGTAGAGGGAATTGAATTAAAGTGGATTGGAAAGAGATGCTAAACAGAGTTCTTCGGGATAGATGACGACGATGATGATGAGATTCGCAGCTTTAGTATATATATGAGAGACAGAGAGTTGCTGGGTGTATAACAGAGGGGGAGCCGGGTTGTCACGAAGTTATTTAGAAAACATTAAAATACGGTAATAATGTGGATATGTTATTTACATTTGTGGTAATAGTGTTGTTTCAGACGGTAATGGATTTTGTGGTTCATGTGCGGGTGTCGTCATTATGTTTTTTTGTTTCTTTTTTTTAATTTTGTGTCGTCATAATGTTGCAATCCTCACTTTGTTTTATTCATGTTTTTTTTTTGTATATGATGGTATGTAAGATTGCTAAGTTGCACATTTTATAAACTAACTCTGTTTTTTTTTAATCGTTTCTATATGATGAAAAACTTATATATCTCATTCCATACTGACACATGACCTTAAGGGAAACTAGTCTAAAAGTTGAGAGATATTGAACAAAATATCTGTTGGGTTTGGCCCATAGACAATATACTAAGGCCCGTCGCGTTCCACACTATGAAGCCCACGAGTTGGAGATAACAACAAGACCGAAGATCTCGAGCTGGATAATGTTGTAGACGTCAAGTATATATCCTGCATCAATCAGAGATCATCAACAACACGAAATAGAGAGAGGCAAGCAACACATAGAATACAAAAGAGATATAGCAACAGAGAGCTTCATTGTTCTAGTTAGGGTTCTCTAAGTCTATTGTATTCACAAAGGTTAAACACAGAGGTGTTGTGTTAACCTTAGAGTCTGTCACACGTTATAAGTGACGAGACGTTGTAAACTTCTTTTGATCATAGTGGAGTTTGGGAGCAAGAGTTCTCCCACGAGATTTATTGTGCCTGAGTGTCGGGAACTCGTTAAACTTGTGTGTGTCATTTACTTTACTACTTATACAAGTAGATCTAGGCGTGATCACTAAGACTAAACCTCACAAAGTGGTATCAGAGCTCCGGGAGAGCGAAAGGTGATCACAAAGAGGAAGAAAGCTATGAGAAAATCTAGGATCGAGATTGACAGGTTCGAGGGAACCGGTGATTTTTCACTATGGAAAATCAGGATGCTTGCGCACTTTGGTGTGCTAGGACTAAAGGAGGTACTAACTGATAACAAGCTTCTCAAGGAGAAATCTACTCCAAAGGACGAGCCTGCGTCAGCAGAGAAGGATCATCAGAAGGGTAAAGAGGAACCCGAAGACAGTGCTGCCACCATTGATCCAGAAAAGTTTGAAAAATCTGAGAAAGCTAAGGATCTTATAGTCCTAAACGTTGGAAACCAAGTCTTACGCAAGATCCAGAACTGTGAGACTGCAGCAGATATGTGGTCAACACTGAACAAGCTCTACACAGAGACGTCACTACCAAACAGGATCTATCTACAGCTGAGATTCTACACGTTCAAGATGAAAGACTCTAAGAGTATTGATGAGAACGTGGATGACTTCTTAAAACTTGCTGCAGACCTGAATAATCTACAAGTTGAAGTTACAGAGGAAGTACAAGCTATTTTACTACTAAGCTCTTTGCCTAATAAGTATGATCAACTGAAAGAAACTCTGAAATATGGAAGGGACTCGCTAAGTCTAAGCGAAGTAACAGGTGCTGCAAGATCCAAAGAAAGAGAGTTAAGAGAAAGCGGCAAGCTTTCAAAATCAGATGGAGAAGGGCTGTATGTAGAACGAGGAAGATCAGATTCAAGAAAAGGCAGTGGTAAGCCGTGGAAGTGGAGATCAAGAAGTAAGTTTGGACGATCAAAATCTCGACCCAGAAACAGCAAAACTAACAAAGGATGCTTCGTTTGTGGCAAGGAAGATCACTGGAAAAAGGACTGCCCAGACAGGAGATCTAACAAACAGGAAAATACAGCAAACTTAGCAGAAGGACCTAAGCAACCGTTGGTATTGACTATAAGCACCAAGGACACTCAGGAAGAATGGGTCATGGACTCAGGTTGCTCGTTTCACATAACACCGGACCGAAGCTACATGTTTTATCTAGAGGAATTCAAAGGTGGGAAGGTACTCATGGCCAACAACATACACTGTGACATCAAAGGCATTGGAAAAATCAGAATCCAAAATCCATACGGTTCAACAGTGATCCTCACAGAAGTGAGATACATGCCAGACATGAGTAGAAACTTGATTTCGTATGGCATGCTTGAAAAGTCGGGGTGCAGATATGAGGGCAAAGACCTAACAGTACAGTTTTTTTAAAGGGAATGAGAAGGTGATCTCAGGAAGATACAATCAAGGGTTGTACTATCTCCAAGGAACAGTGTTGAAGGGAGAAGCTAACATATCACGAGAAGCTGTCGACATGACAAAGATATGGCACTCTAGACTGGGGCATATGAGTTTAAAGAGTATGATGTGCTAGTCAAAGAAGGCTACATCCCAGAGAAGGAAGTAGGAACATTCAAGTTCTGTGAAGAATGTGTGATGGGTAAATCACACAAACAGAGTTTCAAGGCAGCAAAGCACGTTACGAAAGGGGTACTAGACTACGTGCACTCAGATCTTTGGGGATCACCTTCATCACCAAACAGTCTGGCCGATTGCAAATACTTCATAACTTTCATAGACGACTACTCTAGAAAGGTATGGATCTACTTCCTAAAGTCTAAAGATGAAGCATTCTCAGCCTTCAAGGAATGGAAAGTAGCAGTGGAAACTCAAACAGAGAAGAAGGTGAAATGCTTAAGGACAGATAATGGATTAGAACTATGTAACAGAGAATTTGATGGCTACTGCAAGAAAGAAGGAATCAAGAGGCATAGAACATGCACCTACACCCCCACAGCAGAACGGGGTCGCCGAAAGAATGAATAGAACTATCATGGACAAGGTGAGATGCATGTTAGCAGAGACAGGGTTAGATCAGAGTTTCTGGGCAGAGGCAGCGTCAACTGCTGTGTATCTAATCAACAGGTCTCCTAGTACTGCCTTAAAGTTCAAGCTACCAGAACAGGTCTGGTCAGGGTCCAAACAAGATCTTAAGCACCGAAGAAGGTTCGGGAGTTCAGCGTTCGTTCACGTAAGAGAAGGAAAAACAGAACCTAGAGCTCTAAAAGGAATTTTCATGGGATATCCATTCGGAACAAAAGGCTACAGGGTGTGGATCTCAGATGAAAGGAGACATCGCACCAGCAGAAACGTGGTGTTCAACGAGGATGAGATATATAAAGACACGTGTGCACAGAAAGGCAAGACTGAGCGAACGCAAGAGAAAGAAACAATGGCTCTAAAGGAGAAAAAGAAGCGTAAGGTAAGCTTTAGCGACAACCTAATACGAGGTCCTACTCCAAGGAACTCTGATTTAGATGACAATAGTGAAGAAAAACAAAGCTCAGACATCTCAGAAAGGTCAGAAAGCACAGAAAAGGAAACAGAGTTCGAGGTGGAGCCAGAAACAGAAAACAGTGATAAAGAGGATTCATTGGATGACTATGTACTTGCAAGGGATCGAGAAAGACGCAAGAACACGAGACCTCGATCACGCTATGAAGACGGTAACTTTGTAGCATACGCACTAAACACGGTGGAGGACCTTGAAATCGAGGAACCAAAGTCTTTTGCTGAAGCCATGAAAAGCAAGCAGAGAAACCGATGGAAGACTGCTGCAGAAGAGGAGATGGAATCGCATAAGAAAAATCGTACATGGGACTTAATAGAGAAACCAGAAAAGGCTAAGTTAATCGGATGCAAGTGGCTCTTCAAATTGAAACCAGGCATTCTAGGAGTTGAAGATGAAAGATACAAGGGCCGACTGGTTGCAAAGGGTTATTCCCAAACGGAGGGAATAGACTACAACGAAATCTTCTCCCCAGTAGTGAAACATGTGTCGATCAGATTTATGCTATCAGTGGTTTTGAACTTAGACTTTGAGCTAGAGCAGATGGACGTAAAGACAACTTTTCTACACGGAACTTTAGAAGAAAGAATCCTAATGACACATCCAGAAGGTTTCATCAAACCAGGAGATGAGAATAAAGTATGCTTGCTAAGGAAATCCCTATATGGAATCAAGCAGTCACCTAGAAGATGGAATCAGCGATTTGATGGGTTTATGAGAGATCAACTGTTTGAAAGATGCAACAGAGACCCGTGTGTGTACTTCAGAGATGCTCAGACGTCTAAAGCAATCTATCTTCTACTATACGTTGATGATATGCTGATCGCATCAGGTAACAAGAAGACTATTCAGGAGTTGAAAGATAGATTGAGTGGGGAATTTGAAATGAAAGATCTAGGAAAGGCATCAAGGATCCTAGGCATGGACATTATAAGAGACAGGAAGAAAGGCACACTGATTTTATCTCAGGGAAAATACATACAGAAGGTGTTGAAGACTTTCGGAATGCAAGGCGCTAAGTCAGTAATGACACATATGTCTGCTCAGTTCAGTTTGAGAAGTTTAACAGAAAAGGAATGGAAAGAGGAAGAACAATACATGGAATACATCCGTTACGCAAGCGCAGTGGGGAGTCTGATGTATGCGATGGTCGGCTCAAGACCCGATTTGGGATTTGCAGTAGGGTTTGTGAGCAGATTCATGAGCAAGCCAAGCAGAGAACACTGGGCGGCAGTCAAATGGGTATTGAAATACCTACAAGGAGCTCAGAGTTTGAACCTAACATTCAAGAAGGACTCTAAGTTTATTATAGAAGGATTCTCAGACTCAGATTACGCCACTGACAGGGACAGACGAGGGTCAGTGACAGGGTATGTGTTCAAGATAGAAGGGAACACAGTTTCATGGAAATCATGCCTTCAATCTGTGGTTGCCCTCTCAACCACAGAGGCAGAGTATATGGCTCTACATGAGGCGGCTAAGGAAAGCATATGGCTAAGGGGACTATGCAACGAACTAGGTTTCAAACAAAACAATGCAACGATTCACTGCGACTCACAAAGTGCTATTGCCCTAGCAAAGAATCCATTCTATCATGAGAGAACTAAACAGATTGATACTAAGTTCCATTTTATACGAGACCTAGTGGAAGCAGGCGACGTTATCTTACAGAAGATACACACTACTCTAAATCCTGCAGATTTCCTAACCAAGACCGTACCTGGTCCGAAGTTCCAGCTCTGCTGCGGACTTCTGAATGTTGTGTAGAGGAAGAAAGAAGAACCCAGGTGACCCCAGTGCACTCAGTTTCATCTCGCAAAGATTCAACAAACAAAATCAGAATAAGTGTGAGTTAAATAAGGGAGTTCACAAGGTGTTTGAAAAAGAGGTTACCTGGGGAGATAAGGGGAAGGCGCACTAACACACACCCGTTCCAGGTGGAGCAGTTTGACGAAGGAACTTGATCAGCAGCTACACAAACACAGTCATGGAGCCGTAACGAGGTTTCAGACAAGGAAGTATCTCTAGAAAGTTGGAGAATTACTTAAAAGCGATGAGAAGAAGGTACTACTTACTTTGGAAACGTCAAAGAGCAAGCAAAGGAAAATGTGGGGCTCGGCTGACTTCAATCTGAGATCAAACCAATATACTTCAGTGTTAAGGTGAGGTTTGAAATCAATCGAACCAAAGTACAGTTACTGCTATGACAAGGAAGAGTCTAGCTGAGTTACCTTAAGTACCGCGAGATTCAATCGGAATTGGGAAGCCAAACCGAAGAGGTGGAGTTCTTGGAACTCGAATCCGACAGAGACTTGAGTTGGGGTATCAAGATGGGAGACATGAGAATCATGACAGACTCGGTTCAGTCTATGATTCATTTCTGGTACGGTTCGAAACGTATTTGAAATTGGAAAGAGAAGGGGAGCCGAGACATAAAATCGATGGAGCTGAAGATGTTGGTTCAGGTGGAGCTGAACCTTAAATCAGAATCGAGGATCGCCGAGACAAAGAGAGATGTGCTCGGCGAGAGGATGCATGTCGCTCATCGGAAGATCGTCGGTGATTGATCATCACCCGAGGAAAATGAAACGACGACGGAGTATTGGTCTTGGGCAAACAGGTGGAGATTTGTTGGGTTTGGCCCATAGACAATATACTAAGGCCCGTCGCGTTCCACACTATGAAGCCCACGAGTTGGAGATAACAACAAGACCGAAGATCTCGAGCTGGATAATGCTGAAGACGTCAAGTATATATCCTGCATCAATCATAGATCATCAACAACACGAAATAGAGAGAGGCAAGCAACACATAGAATACAAAAGAGATATAGCAACAGAGAGCTTCATTGTTCTAGCTAGGGTTCTCTAAGTCTATTGTATTCACAAAGGTTGAACACAGAGGTGTTGTGTTAACCTTAGAGTCTGTCACACGTTATAAGTGACGAGACGTTGTAAACTTCTTTTGATCATAGTGGAGTTTGGAAGCAAGAATTCTCCCACGAAATGTACTGTACATGAGTGCCGGGAACTCGTTAAATTTGTGTGTGTCATTTACTTTACTACTTATACAAGTAGATCTAGGCGTGATCACTAAGACTAAACCTCACAATATCAAAAGTATTAAGTTTGTGGCATCATAATCATATGTTTTAATTGGTCAAACATTTTTCTTTATTTTGTATCTGACAACTAATTTACTATTTAGTTTCTTGCATCGACTCCTTCAATCAGTGAAAAGATAGAGACCAAGAAAGAAAGAGGGCTTTATAACAATAGAAAAATACAAGTTACATTCGATAGATTACATCTTATAACCAATAATCATAGTTATCTGACAGAGAAAGGAAAAGAAAAAATAGCCATAAACATAATAAAAACAACAAAAACAAGAGAAATGATAAATCTGTTATTTAGGAAGTAGATTCAGGACCGGCTGGTTTAGAGTTAAGAAGAGGCTGAAGTGCTTTGACAACGATTGTCATGTTGGGTCGGAAGTCTGCCTCGTACTGAACACACAAGGCCGCCACAGCTGCCAACTGTCCCACCACCAAAGAATGAATAATCAACATTACAAAACCAAACTAAAGTAAGCATCCTTAATTAGTTATCAATATTGAATTGATGTCCTTGGTATTCAACATGAGTCCAGGAACAAAAACGTTTCTAATAGCATTCATATACTCCACATATTTGATTCACAATTAACACAAATGTTAGAAGTTTAACACCGAAAATACGAAGAAACCGAAACTACTAGTCTATTATAATAATCAGGTCCACACATCAATTTATTATTTGCTGTCAGTTAGTTATGAAACATAGCATTTGGTTTCTATGGAGTCTCTAAATGAACTACATGCAAATAGTTTTATATAGTGTTAGATAACTAGGATTGCGTATAGCTATTTCATACGTAAACGTCTATAAGTCATCATCCCAATCATCAAAATACCTTAATTAATATTTAATTAAGGAAATGTAAAACGGACCTTGGCGACTGCTTTGGGAGGGAAATCATTGTTAAGCTTAGGATCTATGCATTGTTTGACTTTGTCTTCACTCAGTCTCGGAGTTGCCTACAAAAGCAAAGACAAGTAAAAGAGTTTATCATTAAAAAGGATCGATATTTATATACCTCTAGGCATGGTATGATCAACAGGTTTTCTTCCCGTCAAGAGTTTAATATAAAGACTTTATTAAAGTGTACGTACGTACCCAAGTAACAAGACTTTGTTGGCCTTTAGGCATGGTATGATCAACAGGTTTTCTTCCCGTCAAGAGCTCCAAAAGCACAACACCAAAACTATACACATCACTCTTCTGTGTTATCTGTCCCGTCATAGCATACCTAAAACAAGAAATACTATTACGTTATATAGAACCCTATGTAGTATTATGGACAAAATCCCACGTCCAAAATTGAAAAGTATCTTTTAGAAATATATTAAAGAAATTGATGGCTCTAGTTATCATCAATTGTTTTTAAGTTGGAAATACATCTAACTTAATATAATTTCTCTTATTAAAAGATGAATTAATGGGTGTATGGTACAGTACTCTGGAGCGTGATAGCCGAAGGTTCCCAAGACTCGAGTAGAATGAAGCCTAGCCGCAGAATCGGATGATGCATTGGTCAAGTTGAAATCAGCCATTTTGGCAACAAAGTCATCGAACAACAAGACATTGCTCGACCTTACGTCCCTGTGGACTACTGATGGCTGGACCTTCTCGTGAAGAAACTCAAGCCCCCTGGCTGCTCCATATGCGATCTTGACCCTTTGGTTCCAGTTCAGCACCGGTCCTGGCTCAGCCCCTTGCACGCCCTTTCTCCCTAAAGATTTGATCCATACAATACATCACATTGACACCATTAACCATAATAATATGAGTCTTGAGAGTTTAATTTACGTACCGTGTAACACATCATGTAAAGAACCTTTGGTTGCAAACTCATAGACGAGAATGCGATTATTTGCTTCCAAGCAGTACCCCATCAACTCCACAAAATGTTCGTTTTTGAGCCGTGACACAACCGATAACTTGCCATTTTAATCAACAGAAATTACTAATTAGGTAATAAAACATCATGATCTAAGCCAAAAAGATAGATGAGTGATGGATTTACTCGGAAATGATCCGAAAGATCATCAGTTTTTGGTGATATTAATATGTACCTGTGAGGTGAAATCCGAGTCAGGTTCTTCAGAAGAGGCATCAAGCTTCTTGATAGCAACATCGTCTCCATTATACTTGCCTTGGAAGACACGTCCATAAGAACCTTCACCTATCAGTGCCTTGTTGCCGAAGTTACCCGTCATTCTGTTCAACTCATCCAATGCAACAGCAGGGATCTCTATGGGTAAGACCTTTGCAGGACCTCCTGATCTCGGTGCGTTCGTGTTCCTCGGCTCCCCTCTATTTCCACCTATTCAGGAAACGTACAAAGCTTGTGGTGAAACTCAAAACAGAGGAGAGGCATTACCATCAGAAAAATTAGGGTTTCTCACCGCCAAAGTTAGGGTTTCCAGCCTTGTTAGGAGGGGCTGAATACTGGTTTGCCGGTGGACCGGCTGGTTCTTCATCCGCACCTCCGCAACAGAACATGTTTTCAGATCTTTTGACAACACGTGTCTGTTTTTCTTGATCTTATCCTTGTGTTCTGTTAATCCCTGTTTTATCTGTTAATAACATCTGAAAATGCGCATTAATGACGTGCATCTCTTTCCTATGTTTATGAATCTTGATTCATTTGTGTAATATTTTTAAATGCACAACATTATTTCAGATCATATCAAGATTGTGATAACAAGGAAGAGAGAGAGGGTCAAAACATTGAAGAATCGTTAATGGTAAAAGAAAATTGAAGAAAATGTGATTGTTACCTCGATTCTGCCATCAAGTTAACCGTAGATGATGATGGTGATGAGTGAATTACTTCAGAAAACCACAAAGGATGTGATTCTAGGAAGCTTGAATAAACAAAAAAAAAAACGTTTGATTTTCTATGATTATTGGTTTTGTTTTCTTGGAAACCTGGAAGCTTGATAAAAAAGAAAAAGAAATAGATTTTTCTTATTTGGGTTTCTCGGAATTGCTTGCAAGTCTCTCTGTTTTCTCTGTTCCGCGATAATGCCGGGAGACAAAACACACATTCGCTTAATTTTACTTTTTTTTAATTTAATATAACCAATCATAGGAAGTGTTGGTCTTCACGTCTTGCACGTCCTCTTCGGACCATACTACTAACTTATCTTTTGTAATCATTGTTCATAGTTTTAAAATTCTATAAGTTCTTCTCACATATCATCTGTTTCAATTCATAATTAATCATTTTGGTAAGTGTAACATTTCTTGAATCTAGCATGATTAGATCTTTGTGTCGTTTTTTTGTGTGTTTATTCATCCTCTTCCTTCATTATTTTCTTGTATCCATTAACTCTCTCACTTCATAGATAAATTTCCTTATATAATAAAATCATCTTTCAGTGACCAAGAGTTTATATGGTATGATCCAATAAATGATGAAAATTCAATTTTGGATACAAGAACAGAACCAAAAAAAAAAAAAAAAAAAACAGAAAACTGTCTTTATTTTTCCAACAAATCAGGAAAATTACAAGACAAAAGAGTTTCATAGCTCTCAAGACCAGCTATGTACATCTCATCATCCGTTTCAGTTCCAATTCAAAATCATCATTACAGAGCCTTATGATTTTTTTTCTTCACTTTGGCCTCATGAGAAACATCACCATCAATCATTGTCGTCATCTACTTACTCCTCTCTCCAGATCCGTCCAGTGACTCTCAACTTGAGCTCTTCTTTGTCACTGCCAGAAAAGTACAAAGCCATGTTTCTAGGGATGATGAGTCCGTCCTGACTATCACGGACCTTCCTGTGACCGTCTCTGATGCTTCTCGGAATCCCTTGCCACGTCAGCTTACGGCCGTGAGCTCCAACTTCCAAGCTGTAACTAAACTTCTTAGCCTCGTTCTCGTCTCCCATGAACCTTAGAAACGCCATGTACACCGGTGCCGTCCCCAGCTGAAACGCCTCAAAGTGTAAACAGAACTGTCTTCCAAAACAGTTGAACACCTAAACAACAAAGAGAGATTCGATTCAATTCAATTCAAGTAGTCTCTCTCTCTCTCTCTCATATGTTAGATATAAGATAAAAGATGCATTACCGTGAGCATCCACGTGGCATTCTCAACGTCTTGAGGATTCGACTTGACGTAACGGTGGTTGAAAGTGCAACCGCTATGCATATCGACTTTATGATCATCTTTGAGATGGTCGACGAGGGTAGGAATGTCTCCGGTCACCGAGCACTCGGCGCCAGCGTAAGGACAGTTGTAAGATCGAAACCTGCAGTGCTGCTCGTGCTTGAGCTTGCTGTAGTACGGGAAAATGTCGTGACACCCTAGGTTTTGGCACGAAACCTCTAATGACTCGGCAACCTTCTCGAGAGCCAGGCATCTTATGTTGCCGAGCTCGTAGCGGCACGTGGGGCACGTGTTCTGCACTTTTTGTTTGCAGCTTGAACACAACGTGTGGCCGTTGGGACACTACGTGAAATTAAACATACACTGAATCAGAGGACAAAAAGGTAAAGTGAGTTATAGGAGAAAGAAAGAATGAAGAGTGGGCAGACACCTGATGAATCGGAGGATACATTAGATTTGTGCAAACGAGACATTCGAGTAGCTCGTAGACACCATTGCTATTGTGGATTGCGTATTTGCCAAAGGAGGCACTAGTTGCTTTGGCTGGTTTGTTGTTATTAGCCTCTGTTTTAGCCATCTTAACCTCGTAATCAAAGCCTTTCGAGTTAGTCTCCAAGGCTTCTTTGTAAGTACTTCCACCAGGAGCCATGGAGAGAGTCCAAAACTTTCTCTATTGCCTATTAGCAAATCAAGTATAATGGCACTTGTCCCCTCTTGTGGTGAACTTTCTCCTTTAATTTTTTTTTTTGCTCTCCTGCAGGAAAAATAATGGCCAATGTAAAAGCTTATATACATGAGAAGGAGGTAACATGTTGTTAAAAAGTTGAGGACAAGTAGGTTAAGAGGAGGTAAGATACTAATTGGTTCACTTGATCAAGTTTCTTTCTTTATATCTGGAAAGAAAAAGGATCAACCAAATCTCTTAAAACAGTACTTTTATCACTGAAAATCAAGTCTTATACGGTGTCGTTTCAACCTTGTAAAACTTAGCAACCCACTTCGTTTGGAACTCACAAGTCAGACAACATGCCTCACGCTATGAACAAATCAGAGGGCTAAAAAGATTTTGCAAATTTACTATTATATCCTAACAGGTGTTACAGTAACAACCACATCTTATCAAAACCCAATTAGACAAACGACGAGGAGCTTCCGAATCAAACCAAGTACAAGAACGATGTATTGTTTTAAACCTAATAACAACAACGGATAAGAGATCTCCAACGTGGAGGGTAACAAAACAAAACAAAACAAAAAACTCAAAAAAAAAATTAGCATTAAGTTTGAATTTTGAAATCAAATAAGTCGTGGAAATCAAATAATACCCCAAACTGAAGCTGAACTAAACAAAGATCAACGGAGATTAACGATTCTAAAGATACTAGGGCTAGATTCGTCATTCAAAGATGTCTTGTTGAGATTTAGATTAATCCACCACCATGAACGAAGAATACAAACCTAATTTTTCAGGCGTGGGAGGTGGCGGTGGCGGTGGCGGTGGAGCTTGGCTTCAGATTCACAAGGAATAATAGATTGAATAATAAGAAGGGGAAGGAAGGAGAAGAGACGCGGATTACCAAGACACGAAATTAATAAAAGAGGAGGAAGAGATAGTTGTGTCCTGTCTTGTTCTTGTTGTTATTGTTGTTGGTTTCGATGATGAATAGCCTTTAATGGTTTTCTCTTTCTTTTTGGCTCTGTTTTCTTTTCTTTTCTTTTCTTTTCTTTTGTTATTATTTTCTACACTTTAAAAATTGCGAATCATATTAAAATTCACGAAGGTTTGTTACTTTTTCGTCAATTTTTATTTGATGTAGATTAGATAGAAACTAATCTTTGTTGTTCAAGGAAAAAAAGATAGCAACTAATCTTCTTAAAATCATATATTGTGAGATTTCATTCTATCTATAGCATATAATTTATACGTTTTCGATTGGACTCATATATTTATAGAGATGTAAAATCAGTGTAGATATCTATCTATTTTAATTTATTTTTCATTTATACATTACACATTTAGAAGTTGCTCAAAATAAAAAAAACATTACACATCTAGAAACTATAAAGAAAAATTAGAAAAAAGTTCTTCGGGATAAAAAGAAAATAAAATGTGAAAAGAAACAGCATTCCAATTATATATTGCATTTCAGATATAAAAAAAACTCATCATTTACGTAAAACGTATTACTGTATTTTAAATCAAGATTTTCAGTGAATTCTTCTTTTACAAAATTGTATAACAAATCATATAGATTCGATTTTTTTATTTGATTTTGTTGATAGTTTCGACAAAAAAAATTATTAGTATTTCTTTGTTCCTATCCAAATAAATCTATCTTATTAAAACAGAAACATTCTATTGAACCTAACATTTATTTTGTAAATTTTTAAATTAAATACACCTTTATACTTTATAATTAAACCTACATTAAATTACTAATGCTCCTTTCTTATACTACTATTCATGTTTCCAAACAATATACTTATTTCTTTATACTACTATCAATGTTTCCAAACAATATATTTTATATACTACTATCAATGTTTCCAAACAATACAATAATTAATCTTAGTTATTTTATATCCATCATTTTCTCTTTAAAATTTTGTAGAAAAACGTTATAATTTCAGAAACTACAAAATAATGAATTTTAAAATTTGGATTATAAGATTACAAATTATGAAACTATTATAATTTCAATCAAATTAGATTACATATCGATCATCCATCAGTTCAATCGGTTAGTCTCAGGTTTTAGTGACTTTTTAATATGAATATTTTAAAAAATTAAATTGAATTGTTAGATCTCCGGATTAACCGGTATAATCACAATCGGGTTGAATTTAAAAACACTAATTTAAATACAAAAATATTTTAAATACACACTCTTTAAAAGTTAACAAAATATTTGTTAAGTTATTAGTGAAATTTTTCATCGTAAAATATTCTGCGCTTTCAAAGCGCGGATCAAGATCTAGTAACATGTTACACCCCACACATTTATCCGTAGATATCTCTTTCAAAAAAATATTAAATATAAAATCACAATTCTCGTGTAAAGATAAAAAAATTTCGATACATTATTTAGCTTGGAAAAACCTTGCCCTCTCTGAATTCTGAATAATTAAGGAAGACAAAAAGAACAAAACAAGGGTTTTCTAATTATTACGTCGCCTGAGAGATTCGAACTCTCGCGGGAAAATCCCATGTACTTAGCAGGCACACGCCTTAACCACTCGGCCAAAGCGACATATATCAATATTCATTCCTCGACTGAAATAATACAGAATTCAAAGACTTGAGTTCATGTTCTATCTACCAGATTAATAAAAAAGGTTTGAATGACATAAATTTGAACAGATGTATTCTATTAGCAGCTGAATATGTTATTAATCTTTTGAAGATGTTATAAATAGAAATACCAACAGTCAGAATCCAAAGAAAAAAAACTAAACCAAAACAATTAAGATTGCAGCTTTCAACTAGAGTCTACAGTTTTAGCAAAAAAAAAAATTACTAGAGTCTACAGATCATCCCAGCTTCCTCTTTCTTCCAGTCTCCTCCTTCTCAGTGGACGAGTCTCTGCACTGTCAACATCAGAGACCCTTGAACCATTCTCATGTGGTCTTCCCACAGAAGAAGAAACAGTCACCATAGAATCAATCTCAGCCCCAGCAGTATCAACTTGACTCTCCGAGTACATTACACCTATTATGCTTGAGACCGATTCTCTGTCTTCAACACCAACACTAGCAATGTTGTTTCCCTCTTGGTTCCTTGCAGTTCTCGGTCTCAGTATCTCTCTCCAGATTGACATAGCACGGGTTTCACTTTCCTCTTCATATACCGGTGCAACAAGTACCGCTGCATAACCTGGCCTCTCAAGTGTACTCCTCCGCGCTCACTCTCTCAACGCGCCTTGCTTGTGGTCTTGAAGGGATCTTGTTGGCGTCTGAAACCTCTTCAGATTCTTTCTTCTTGTTGTTCTTCCCACGGCCATAGATTGGAGTCAATGTTTTCACAGATACTTCCCCTTTGCAAACAGGACATTCCTTTGCCTCTGAAACCTCTAGCCAGACAAGGCCAACAGTAAAGATGGCCACAGTTAGTGACGACTGGATCGATCCTTGGACAGGTCCATACATATATAACAATCGTAAAAGCTCCCTTCCCTTCCAACACTCTTCTTAACAACCATTTTCTCCTCTACTAGCTCGAGAGCTACCGTCTCAGGGTTTCTTCCATCAGTAAACGAAAAATGACTCCTTTAGATCTTTGTTTATTCTCCTGCATGGAATGAAACCATAATATTATATAATTCACAAAGACAAATATAGATATACAGATGGTTCCATTGGCAACAAACCAAATTAATTAATTACACCAACATCATTAACATAAGAGATGATTCTCTTGTCTTGTACGTATCGATGAAGGCCATTTTATTTAATTACCGAGCACAACCTGTGATCTCGAAACCCACCAATTCTGAAACCCTAATTCGCAAAACCCCAGACTGAAAATAATATTAACCCAGAGCTCTTGCCTTTGTAATAATCCCCTGTGCTCTTGTTTATATTAATGACGTGACGTCTATATCGCACGGCGACAATACACCTTCCCCTTAGTGGACGGTCAGGATTGGTTATGCTGTCTCTTTGACCAGATACATACACAATTTTGGCTTCTATATTCTTACCAAAAGTTGCCCCCAAAAGTTTAGTACTAATGAATCACAACGATTTTTCGACCAAAAAGAAGAAAAAAAAAGAATCACAACTATTTAAATTTGGTAAAATATAATTAATTATTTGACTAAATGTAGATCACAGCAATGAAAGAGGTAACATATCAATTTGTATTATTTTTTAAAACATTACATAAATTTACTAAAATAATATATAATATAGTTATTGACTTACCCCTATGCATATGTATTGTGTACCTAATTTTCTAATTAAACATTTATTTGTGAGTTAATACGTTAAATTTAATTAATGTGTATATGTGTGTTAAAAAGTTGATGTTTTTTTTTGGTAAAAAAAGTTGATGTTATTTTAGATTAAAAACTCTCTCTGAAATTAATTAATTTATCTTATCTGTTTCATGTAATTTACATGAGAATTCAACAAACCAAATAAGTCTTGCTACATTTTTTTTGTTTAAAACATGTTTTAGTTTTTTTTTATCAAACTGGTATTTTCTTTCATTAATATTTGTCAAAGTACCAAATTTGATAAATGTAACCAAGAGCATGCTGCATGCACAACAATATCCTCTATCAGCAATCAATTTTTAAATGTAACCAAGAGCATGTAAATGTTGGACTCAAGAAATGTATCTTTTACATCCCGTGGCTGAGGCATGACTCTCATTTTCTTTTTCTATGATATGACTCGTCTAGGCAGTGATTTTGGAAGCTAGGGACAGGAGACGATTGCTTAATCTGTTTCACAACATGAATTCGTACTTCCACATAGCCACTGGACCAACATTGCCTTTGTAATCGAGACTCCTCTCTGGCCACTGATCTCCAGCTCAGCCACATCTCCGAAAGGCCTCACCATAATTGCATCCATTTACGTACAACAAGCTCGCATGAACCACGTAAAACAACTCAAACAACGACTAAGTAATGTGTCAAAGATATCAAAACATTGATGATTATACACAATAAACCCTTTAAATCTGAAAATCTTATATACATAATAAAGGTTTCGTGACGATTACAATTTTTGAAAAAATGTGGATGAGTTGGTTCGACTCCTTCATCACAAGTACAGACAAACCTCATCTTAATATCGTCAGAATAGTCGTCAAGAAACGAATCAGTGTGTCTCATTCAGCTAGACCAATTACAGTAGTGTGTAAATTACATGAAAAAGAACTACCAACTCTAAACTGTTCGTTCTTTCACAACCGATTTCTCAACTACTAAACTATGGCTGAGAATGGGAGAGTGTAGCAAAGGTGGATCATACTAGCGTGGTCTACCAACCCAACTCTATTTTCTCTTCTATAATTCCCACAAAATAGAGTAACTTCATTATAAAATAAGTTTTGCTCCAATAGTTTACTCTATAATAAAGTTACTCTACTTTTGTAAAAAAAATAGTGCAAACCTATTTTTTCACTCTATATTTGGAATGAAATAATAGTTTTACTCTATTTTCTCCATAAAAATAGAGTAACTCTATTATAGATTAAACCATTGAAGCAAAACTTACTCTATAATAGAGTTACTCTGTTTTTGTGGGAATTATAGAAGAGTAAATAGAGTGCCATTGGAGATGCTCTTAGAGCATCATTATTGGTGATACTCACTTTTGAGTCCTTAGCATATATTAATATTACTTTTTTGATTAGGGACAATTGTAAGGACTTTGCAAAATGTGGTGGTTATTGGTGAGACTTATGTTGTATCTTAGCAAATTATTTTTTTTTAATAAATAATGACATATAAAAGAGAAGTTTTAAATAACACATATAAAAGAGAAGTTTTAAATAACACATATAAAATTTAAACATTAAAATTGAAAACATAACAAAATTACAATTTTGATATAAAAAAATACAAACATCATAATAAAAAAACAAACAAACATTTTATTCCCAAATAGCCTTATAGTTAGCTACAGACTTCCCAGGCGTAATATTCCTTCTAGCTTTAGCGGCCTGGATACCTTCAGGCCGAGGCTCCACATTGGTGCTTGAAGTTTGCGAATTTGTCTCACCAATTATCCTCTTTGAACCACCACTAGATTTCGGAGGGTTAAGGCAATGCCATTTCTGTTCATGCCTCAACACACACCACGCATGCTCGAGGTTAAACCTGGTCCCCTGATCAGTGTAGAAGATATGGTGAGCTTTCTTTAGAACATCAATGTCATTCTCACCACTGGCAAGTTGTCTCTCTGCTGCAGAAAACGCGGCACAAAACTTGTTAACCTGATCATTAATTCTGTGCCACCTTTGCTTACAGTGACGACGATGTCTCTGATCACCATTTTCTATAGCTTGAGGACTTCCTGAATAGTATGCTCCTACCCGCTCCCAGAAGGTGCCCCCTTTTGTGAATTTCCAACAATAGGATCCTTCGACGTGTTAAGCCACGCACTGATGAGAACCTCATCATCAGCTGGAGTCCATTTCATCCTCTGAGTACGCTCCGCGGCTGTTACTTCGGGGGGAGATGGAGCATCAGATTGTTGAGAACTGAAAGGAGGGATCTCTGATGTTAGAAAGTTAACAGTAGAGGGAAAACTATCATAAGATAAGTTTTCATGGATAACACCTCTGTGTATACTGTTAAGATGGCCTAAGTAAGTAGAAGACTGAGTATATGGATTCCTAGGATCCATGTCTATAAGAACAGAGAAGCGTTTAAAGAAGAGAAAGTAGATGATGGAGATTAGAAGCGTTTAAAGAAGAGAATGAAGAGAAGCGTTTTGATGATTGAAGAGAAAAAGAAGACGATGGAGTTTTATAGGAGGAAGAAGAGGATGGAGATTATATGATCATAATTATTATCCTAACCATAATTCTGAACTTACACCAAACACAATTTAAAGTTACAAGTTCATTAAATTAAACCATAACCATTTGGTTTTAAATTAACTTCACTTCACTTCACCTATTTAGCTAAGTCAGTCAGGCTTCACTAACTAGAGCTATTTAGCTAAGCATTAAAATAGAGGATTTGCTTGCAAACAAACTTCACTTCAACTATTTAGCTAAGCATTAAACACTGCGGTCATATCACAAACAAGTAACCACCACCTACAATTCGACCTAACATTAATTGTGGCTCTAATGAATGTGAGTTAGCTTCTACTATGGCGGTACCTACCATACGAGCTAACAAGTATGGGAGCTAACAGTTTTTCAAGCTAACAATTATTCAAGCTAACAATCGAATACGACCGTAGTGATTTTCACCACCTATTAGCACTAATGATTCTCAAACAAGACAAAGACAGAACAAGACTAGAGAATCCCTTAATCTGATACTCAAATGATTCGCAAACAACAATGCATATCATCACTTCGTTTTAACCAAACCAAGAACAATTATAAGCCACAAAACACAGCAAGACAATCATATTATCACTTCTGATCACTAACCAAAGACAGAGGAAACACACATACCTTAGTGCTGCTTGCAATCAGCGGAGATCGGTGACGGAGATCCGTAAGGAGTGAGCGAGGTAAAGGATAGTCCTTTCAGCTTGGAATCGTCGGAGCACCAGATGCGAATCGTATCACCGTCAAGAGAGACGCAGGAAGGCGGCGGATATCAACGAGAAGGATGAAGGAAGGCACCGGAGATCAACGAGAGCAACGACGAAGGTGGCGTATATCGACGGAGGCGTTGTCTACTAAGCCAAATCTTAGAAAAGCCTTCGATTTCGGCTTCAATCGGCGGAGATAGAGAGGAGATTCCTATCGGGGTCAAGAGAGAAGAAGGGAAGAAGATGGAATGGATTTCGAGACCAAACCGAGGTAAACTTTACACCGATCAATTAAACCGATCAATTAACATCTCAAATAACAACGTGTGGCACTAAGAACGCGAACAAAACGACCCTTAATTAACCAATATTTTTCTCTTTTTCGCCATTTTCATTTATTTTTAATCCATAATTGCTAAGGACTTTAGTTTAACTACGCCGATAACGATGCTCTTATAATTCTCCATTCACAAAATTTTGCAAATTAGTTAGCAAAAATAGAGGAATCAGAAGCGTACAAATATATTTGTCTTTTTGTGAAAAAAATGGAGGAACCACTTGATATTTTTTTTTGATAACTTTGGTATCTGGGCAGCCACATTCCCAACTATCCCCGAAAGGGGTCCAGCGCCCCAACGGAAGGGATGTTAAATCTGTTTTGGCCAAGACTCGAACACGGGTAGCGGGCAGTACATCTGTATGCAATACACATACCAAAGGGAGTGTTTTATACACTTTTTTATTCGTAAAACTTGTTTTCTTTCAGCTTCGTAAAACTTGTTTTAATATGAAGTTATTATTCTATTTCCATTTTTATTATAATTTTTTATATCATATAGAAACGTAATATTATATTTTTTATATTGTAATTTTTATTCCACTTAAATATAACATTTATTTTAATATTTACACCATATTTTATCATGTATATTTTTAATTTAATATAACAGTTTACTTATAATTTTCAAATTATAGACATTTTCAAATTCAATTTTTTTCATAAATTCTTCTTTTGATTTTTTCAGAAAAAAAAAATCAATTTATCTTTTTGAAATTAGAAATTTTTTTGTTAATATTTTGAACCTATTTAATCCTTTAAAACTATTTAAATTTATCATTAAGTATATAAAATATTTTGAAACTATTTAAATTATCATTAGTTAAATATTTTTTTTGGTAAAATTAATTAATTATTTATATTTATTAAATATTAAGATTTATATATATTATTTGTGATGATATTCTTAAAGAAACATTAAGTAGTTTATAGAATACTATTTTACTACAATTATAATTATTCTAAAATCATCAAAAATAAAATATATATGAAATTTAGAACTTAAAATAGTTAATTTTATCACTTTTTATTAAAATAACTAATTTGAATTATGAAAACCAATTAGTAATATAAAATTGTATGTTTAAAATAATTTTCCATTATATTTTGAATAAAATATTATATCTTTCATTTATAAAGTATTTTAAAATAATACTTTTAATTATGAAATTAAATAGTACTATAGATTTTTATATAGATTAATACAAATTAATACAGTACTTTGGACCAGTTTTTATCTACTTTCACCATTCAAACATATGTTTTAAACCGCTAAATTCGCTAGATCCACACTTGAACTGCTCGATTTGCTTGATCCACTTTTGTTCCGCTCAATTCACTTGATCCGCAACGCTTGATCTACTTTCTCCATTCAGAGCCTATATATCGTAAATCTATATAAAAGAACAATAACACATATATTTTAGTTATTTGATTGGACAAGGTGCACGTTAAGACGTTTAGCCGGATCTCTACTATCTTAGAGCAACATTATTGCTGGGACAAAATTGTTGTCTCTTAGCATTTTTTATTATTATTTTTTTATTAAAAGAGAATATTAAGAAACACAAGCAAATATGTAGATTATTGGTAGAAACTTTTATGTTGTCTCTTAGTAAAAATCATTTGAAGTACATAACAAGCAGTACAACTTGAAACATGAAACATAAAACAGAACAACAAAGCACACGCACATGAAGTATGAAACAGATAGGGAACTTGAAACAGAAACAACACTCACAGCTTCCCAGTACATGTTCCTTGCTTCTATCTGCTCTTTTGCATCGAGTACCTGGTTACATTACATGTGCAGCTATATCAATAAACTCTAAAGCTCAACTAAGTCTCGAATCTAACTTTCTGGTGATCAAGTTCTTATAGATTATCACTTTCATGAAAGCTGCTCAACTAAAGAACTATAAAATCCCTAGACATAGCAATAAGATGATCATGACATGAAGTGATGAAACATAATACCTTTGTACAGAAGCTGAAAACAGGAGGCACAACGAGCGCAATATCTTCATCTCTCTCCTTCCTCACCACAAACCCACAACCACCACACTCCCTCTTACATGCCTTTTGTGAAGAACATGTAGAACCCGATTAACAAAGATATTAAACGGTCTTCACATTCTTGAAAAGGAAGGAGTCAAAACAAGACTTCACGTGCATCAATCTACTCAAGCTCATCTCTCGTACACCAGTTTTCACTACATAACAGAGAACATGATTAAAGATGACGATCACACAGTTCTTCTAACAGAGCCTAATTACACCAGAATCTTTACCACTCTGTTATCTCAACAAGAAAAGGGATAAAAAACTATGCTTTTTGCATCATCATCAAGTTCCCAAGAGTACTATACCATTCAATCACATTCCACAAATTAGCAATCTTCATCTCTCATACCTGGCAGGGAGAAATCAATCAAGCAGCTGTAGAAGGAATCATCCCAGCTTTCCTCGCATACGCAATGATACCACCAGCATCAATCACAGGCCCGGCATCACCAATCGCCTTAAGCCTATACTCCTTCCCCGTCATATGATTAATCAAAACACTTTCCGCTTCCTTTAACTCCGCCGTCGTCACATCACATGGATAAATCTCCCTTGTTGCCACCGAGATCCTGAAAAAGATCCTCGCGTACGACTGCGCCACCACCGCCTTTCGTAACCCTAATCTAACCTCTCAGCACGAGAATTGCGCTTCTCCTCTTCGGTTAGCTTCACTGAAACTAAGGACGTCGACTAAGAGCATCCTTATTGCAGGGATAACATTAATGTATCTTCCACCTGCTCTATCCAGAGAAGGAGAGGAGGGAGACGACGAGAAGGAGTGAGAGAAACAATGACACATGCTCTGTCCAATCTCATCCTTTCACCTGTCCCAAGGACCAGCCCAAAACAGATCCAAACAAATGACTTTCTTCGATGATTCTTTGTTAATTAAGCCTTTTTTTAGCCCAAAATTACTAAGCACCAAGGCTAAGAGCCCACGATAATGATGCTCTTAGGCCAACTCCTACGTGACGTTATAACACTATTTTGACGTGTGATGTGATGTTTTTTTGACTCCAACTGGACGGCATATCTCACGGCATTTTAGTGTAGTGTTCCATTTTGCTACAGTGCAATACCATATTTATGTAACACTGTAGCGACGGCAAAAGTTTTTTTTTTTCAAAACTATTTGTTAATGTATTATTTAACTATATTTGATTATATTTGATTTGTATGATTAGTTTACTATTGAATTAAATATTTTAAATATATCTTATTGTTTTATTATATTTTAATTATTATAAAATATTAATATAAATAAATAAAAATATAAAATTAATTCTAAAATACATAACAAAGTCAAATTCAAACATTTTTGGTTGGAATACTAAAATCTTTAGATTTAGTATATTTTAATTTAACTTTTGTCTATGTGTTTATTTAATTAGTGTAACAGTATGTTTTAATAATATATTATTATATAATAAATTATGTTTATATGTAATCATTATTTTAATTACAATTTTAATTTTAGTTAATATGGTTTAGTCATAAATAATTAATATTTACCAAAAAATAAATTAAAAGAATTTTGATTAATAATAAAATAGTGAAAAGATTCCTTTTTAGTGTAACATTTGGTGTTGTGGTTGGAGATTCAAAAAATTTAAGTGCTAAAATAACACTAAAATAATGTGATTTTGACACTAAAATGGTATCATAGGTTGGAAATGCCCTTACACTTTCAATCAGGCCCGGCTTAATAACCAAATGGACCATGTGCCTTATTTTTTTCTTTTCTAAATCAATGGTTAAATTTAGAAATTAAACCTTTAATATATAAAACTAAAAAATTAAGACCTTAAATAGTAAATAAAAATTGATTAAAAATGTTGGACCCTGAGCTGCTGAGCATTTGCACCGTGTGCACTACCCTAGAGCCGGCACTGCCTCCAATATACACCTCCATCAATGGTATAAGGTGGAGATTTTAGAAAAAAAAATGATTAGTTGTTGATTAAAACAAAAGTGATTGATGAGATTCTAATACACATCCAATAAAATCTCAAAAGAAAACTTTTGAAACTTTATTGGATGCGTAGTAGAACCAATGCCGGTCCAGCATAATCTCATGCCTAAAGCATAAAAAAAAAAATTTGCCCCTTAAGTATAATAGGTAGGTTCAAACTAGAGTTGTCAAGAATACTTTTAACAGCTTTTACCACTAGGCTATGTACAGTTTTGACAAATTTGGCGTCTCTTAGGACATCTGCATTAGTGAACTCCATGAGGGGAGTTCACCAAGCATTTTTTATTATTTTTTTTGTTTGACTTTTAAAAAAAAAAATTATAATCGAACCAATCGCAGACCGCCACATATCCTGGATAATAGTCATGAACCAGTTCACTGGGAAGAGTCTCGCAGGCGCAGGTTCATGTGCTCCTCTTATTTTAATATTTTGTTTTTCTTGGGAATGCTGTGAATCCCCAACAAAAACCTTCAATACAGATGGTCTTAAATTTTAATATATTTTTAGTTTGTTGGGTTTTAGGTTAAGGCCGGGCCTGAGTGTAACCCAGTGGCGGAGGCAGCTCTTTGGCATATGGGTCAATTGACCCATGTGGATTTTATTTATTTGAATTTTTTATACTTGTATTTAAGAAGAAACTTTGAAAAATATGCAGAAAATGGTGTATTGACCCTTGTAAAATATGTTAATTAAGAATTTGACCCTCCTAAATGAATTAGCTAGCTCCGCCACTGGTGTAACCATCATTTTTGCTTTAGTTAGCAACTAATTATTTTTTGGGAACCTTTTTTCCTACCATTGATGGGGGTGCTGTAAGCCTGTAACAAAGGGGAAGAAACTGTTCCGTCAATTTTCGGCTTAATGTGACATGCCACTGCATCATGATGCCAGCCCATTCCCACCTATTTCGACGAGGGATGCAAGTGCAACATTGTCGTTCTCGTTCCTCTCCTTTCTTATTATTGTTAATTTTTGTAATACGATCTCGACCCACTGATAGACAAACGTTAACAGGTTTCTTTTACAGATTTCTTTTGTCTTTTACTTTTTTTCCAATATTTTAAGAATAAGAAACTAAATAAATGTTCTAAAGGATAGAACTTCTCGCTCCACCCACTCCCTCTCGTCCAAGCTGGCATCAATGAGAAATGGAGACAAGCCACCGATTACCTCCTCTCCCGGTTCTCAGCACGTGCGCCATCTACTCTCCATGTGCCTCTCTCCCGCAATTCTATTTTTTTTTCCTTAAAAATCAACGCAAAACATACCTTAATTTGATAATTCACCCAAAACTTTCAATAATTTATGTCATGGGGTCAGCTGATTCGGACAAATATGATTAATTTTAGTTAGGCTTTCGGTCCAGTTCTGACTAACCACATGTTGTGTTGTTGTTTCCAGTCGGATACAAAGATGCAAGTTTTACGTTCAGAGCCAATCTTGAAGAGAGTCAGATGAGACATTGGTGTTGACTTCTAATTTCAAGAAGTTTACATTTATCACATACGGAGTATATAGAATTCTTGACCACTGAAACGTAAAATGTATACTCTAAATTTTTTTTTGCTTTTCCAAAAAAGAAAAATATTTTCTTTACCATAACATGTCTAACCCATATAGAGCGTCCACACGCAAACGCAAGAAAACTACGAGCGTCCCGCCGAGTGTCTAGCTTATCTGCTGTTTGCATTGTTGTTGTTTTAACTATTTCAGTTCAACTCATGTATATAAGTCTAGTATAGACGAACATTTGTTTTATATATCCTACGTGAATTGCTGTAAAAGAAAAAGAAAATCAATATACATAAATTCATTAGATCTATATATATTTTCCCCCTATAATATATATCACATTATACATGTGCAACCCGTACGGTTCAACAACTACATTTAAGTCAATAACAAACAATTAACCAATCTTTTTGGGTAAGTGGGATGATTTTACATAATACATTTAAATAAGATAATAAATCCTACGACCTGATCCGGAATTAAGCACTAGTGATGATGTTCGTATACCCGTTAGATTTGATTTTTTTTTTTTTTGAATTTTTGGATTCTTAGAGTGAAGATTCAGTCAGCATATCTTTAAAAAAATTAGGCTGGGTTGAAATTTGAAATCCGTTTGAATTTATGTTTGTCAGATCTTTCAAGTTTTCTCGTGTAAATTCATATGCTAGATTTATCTAAAATACTCATTAAATACTTATAATCAACTAAATAAATTCAGAAATATATATTTAAGAAGTGATTTTTGGCATTCAAGCTTTCAAATTGAAAGTTGAATCGGTTAATATCGTTTATACTCTTAATAACAAAATGTATAAATTAACCACAAAATAAAAACAAAATTTAATGTTTTGATTAGATAATTGATTAACATTAACAATAGTAAAAATTATCCAAAGTCTTAAAAATATATTTTAAAATAAAAAAATATTTTCTATATACATATTGTTGTTATCTGAAAAAAATATTTTAATAAAAATTTTTTAAAAGACAGAAAACACATAACAAATAAGTAACATTTTTTATTTTATATAAGTGAAAAGAGAATACTGAGTGATTTTTAAGATGTATTTCTATATAATAAATATAGTGTACAAATAGTTTTTAAATTTTTTGTATTCAAATGAAAATATAAATAATAATTTATCACTATAGCTTAGTTAGTAATATATATATTAACAGATCACTATAAAATATTTATTCTCACATGTGAAGATGAAACACCTAGTAATTTAATATGCAATATATACATTTGAATAATATATGGCTAATACAAACACACTTGTAAAAGCGATTATTTAACTTATCTATTTAAGTATTGTATACTAGATGGTTTGCCCGCACGTTTCTTTAAAATATTTATTTGTGTATATTTATTAATTCAAAAAGTCATCAAAATAAGTTATTATTTATGTTAGAATCTTTAATACACTAACATACTTGAAACATTTTAGAAAATATATTTATACAAATGTTTTTAATTGATTAATATTTATTTGTAAATTTTTTTATATCTTAATTTTTAACTTCTATAATTAAAAAATAATAATTTTGTCAGATAACAATACAATATATAAGAATTATCTTTTTATTTTTGACAATATTAATTTATAATCTAATATAACATATAAATATAATATTATTAAATTAAAATTCGTTTTTTTAATTTTAAAATTGAAAAAAATATTTTCAGATACAACACAATATATATATATTAATTATTGTTTTTGACAATATTAATTTATAATGTAATATAACATATACATATAATATTATAAACTTAAAATTCGTTTTTAACTTTAAAATTAAAAGAAATATTATTTTCAGATAACAACATAATATATATAAGAATTATCTTTATATTTTTGACAATTTTAATTTATAAATCTAATATAACATATAAATAATAATATTATTAACTTAAAATTCATTTTTAATTATATAATAAATTACATATAAAATCATTAAGGATAACAAAGACATTAACCACTCTAACTTTTAATGTTGCAAAAAATTACTTCGCAAATAATAGTATAGATTTGTATATTTTTATAGTTTTTTTCTTTTGGAACACAAGTATAATTTTATAGTCAGCTACCAATAATAACAGCAATTTGGTAATTTTCTAAGAAAATTACCAAATGCTAATTACTTTTTCTTTGCATAACCTTTTTTACTGGTTATAGTTTATTTTTAATTCCACCCCCACAATATATACTTAAATGCATATATAATTGTATTTATATAGTAATTAATCTCAGTCATTCCAACGTGGACTCTTCCTCTCTCAATTACTACTAACTTGCTTTTTGGGTGCAACAACAATTAAAAAGTGAGAGAGAGAAGAGCCATTACCAAGAACACCACAAAGCATTCTCCTTTTTATTTTTATATATCCAAGTCCATGTAAGAAAAAAAAAGGATTGCTCTTTGTTCCTTATTTATTTCAAGTTCTTCTTTGGTGCAAACAAAAATTCAAGAATCTTTCTCTATACGATGAGGATCCGGAAACGACAAGTTCCTCTTCCTCTTTCGTCTCTATTACCTGTTCCTCTATCAGATCTCTACTTTAACAGGTCACCTACGGCCACCACCGCTCCATTCTTTTGCGGCCAAGACAGAGACGGTGTTCTTGCTTCTCTTCTTCAGCTTTCGCCACCACCGTCGCCGGTTACTGATCGGCTGATTCATAGAGATGTGATGAGGAATAATGAGAAGAAAGCTTTGGTGAGTTTTAGTGCAAGTTGAGATTTATCTAGAAACATAACTATGATTCTTTTAGCAAAAAAAAAAAAAAAAAAAAAAAAAAACTATGATTCTTGGGTGCAGTTTGTGTTGTCTGAAGACCGTACAATTTTTTTGGCTTTTGTTTTTGTGCGGAAATAATTGGTTTTATTTACGCTGGACAATAATTATTCTTCATATTTGCAGATCTTATAAGAAAGAATGTTCAATTGCTCATCTTCGTTTTATTTTGCTTTTTCTAGAAGGATGAGGATGATGATGTAGACGTGAAGAGTAGTACTGATGCATCTGGCATGTAAGTGAATTCGATAAACATACAATTCATTCTCTTCTCTCCTATAACTTTGTTGGTGTAATTACTAATTAGATAATACAAAACTTTTTAAGGTGAAACTGGATCAGAGGTAATACTTGCTTGGTTTGTAGAACTAGAAAGCTTTTGTTATATGTCAATAACGTATTGTTCAGATGAAGTCGAGGTTGGATCTATATATATAATATAATTCAAAAGTTGTAAATTCATTTTCGTTTGTTATGGTTTTACAATATCGTCATTCTTCTCACACTTTAAGCATTTGGGAATACAAGATTAGTAGTAAGCGATAATGAGCAACTGAATCATACTTCTTAACATGCACACCTCACCACGGTGCATGTTAGCATGGGATGCTCTTATACGAATGGTCCCCATATCAACCCCTATATCTTGTGTGCTCTATTATTATCTTCTTCCTTTTTCTTGCACGCATAGATCGCTTTCATCTATCTTTTTTATTAATTTTCTCTTCTTACTTGCTTCAAACAGTCGCAGCAAAAACGTTAATCCCTTGGGAGAATCTGACTCTTCAACACAAGGTAGGTACATCATATGGAGCTTAGCTTTATGTTTTTTGGTTGCACCTTTCACCATTTGTATGTATATATTTAATAGTTGTCGAGAAGAATGAGAAGGGTGTTACTTTGAGGAAGAGAAGAAGCTTTATAAGCTTCGAGGAACAAACAGATGAGGAGGAGGAAGAGGAAGAAGCTCACGGTGGTAAAAAAGGGAAGAAGAGAGCCAAAAAGAACGGTGTGTTAGAGGAAGGATCACGGTGCAGCCGCGTTAACGGTAGAGGATGGAGATGTTGTCAGCAAACTCTTTATGGATATTCTCTTTGCGAGCATCATCTTGGTAAAGGAAGAGTAAGAAGTATGAACAAGAGTGCAGGCCGTCGTGGCGGCGAGAAAAAGACGGTGGTGATGGAAGTGAAGAAGAAGAGAGTGAAGCTTGGGATGGTGAAGGCGCGTTCCATAAGTAGTTTGCTTGGTCAGGCCAGCACAAGTAGTGGTATTGCTGATGTTGTGGTTGCTGCTGAGAGTGAGATAAGTGCACCTGCTGATCAGTTTGCTGATAATATTAAGTAAGACTGCCGATCAGCATTTGCGGAGTTGTTTGTATATGTTTATGTACATGATGATAATGGACATAGCTCTATGTATTCGGTGTGTGTGAACGTTGTGCCTATAGATTGATTGAGGACTTGGCTTTTGCTCTTGATCATATATATCTGGTGGATGTTTCCTCTTCAAAAGCGTTTAACAGTTAAATTTAAGATGCATAATAACTACTTCACTAGTGTTTCTAACTTTTTACTTTTTGGGGAAATCATGTAAACTATTATTTTTCTTTTATATTTTTAACCATAATTAGATATTTTATTTGCAAAACTATAGGAGAGAGTTACATTAAAAGACATATTATGTCTTTCTTTTACGTCAAAGAACACAATGTTTTTATGACACACTTTCTCTTGTAGTGTGTATAATATTCAGACCAAAATGACCTTGCTTTTGACTAAAGACAAAACACTTGGTTTGAGGTAGCTAACTAAAAAAAATGGTTTGTGAATGTCTACAATAAATATAACATTTATTAAGAGACTAGGTAGTTGTATAGGTGTAGTGAATTATTTTTGGTTGTTAGATCAGTTTTAAGAGAAGAAGATCCAACGGTTTATGATTAGCTTAATTGTTGTGTTTTTAATAGGCATAAATGGAGGAAAATAATATGTGACACTTAGTAACGAATGTTCTTATTTTTTCAAGAGAATCAAGGTGTGAGAGAAAAAGTCGGAAGTTGCAGGTTGGATCTAATTCTTCATTTAGTACAACTTTTCTATAAACTTATTCATCAGTATCATGACTAACGATTAAGCTTTTTGTCGATACAATTACGTGGATGAGACTTAGGTGGACAATTTTCTGTGGACACAATTTATATAGATACGAAAATATTACAAAATTTTATGTGGACAAGTTTATGTATACACAATTTGGTGGACGAGGCTGTTACTTTGACTTGGATGGGATTGGCATGGATGCATGCGAAGGCGTTGTGTGCGTATTAAATCAGTGGTTAGGTTTGTAATGGATACACAGCTGTGGACATAAGATGAATGTAAGCATGAATATGCAATATGTTAGTTAAATACCAAAAGAACCACACATGCTGAGTACATGAGTAGACTTAAGCCAAATGGAGAGCAAAAACAAAAGGTGCCCATTAGGTGTATCATGTGTGGCTTCAGGAGACGGGTTGCTAAGGCTGTTGTGGTTTGGGTGAGTTGTGGTCGGGTAAGTCATGGTTAGGCGTCAGCTGTTCAGCAGCTTTATGGTCAGAAGTTAGGTGAACGGGTGATGTGTGGTCAGGAGTAAAGTGGTTGCTAAGTGTGCGTTCAGGCGATGTGTGGACGGGGGTTGTGATGTTGTGTGACGAGCAATAGTCAGACAAGTTGTGAAATGGTAAGGAATCAAGGATAGTTACCGAGTCTGAATATCAGAGTTGAGGAATCAAGGATAAACAATTATGCAGATTTAAACAAAAGAGTTGAGGTTTAATTATGTCGAGAACTCAGACAAAACTAAACTAGAAAATTTCTTGTCAGAGAACAGAAGATAAAATGGACATTCCATGTCGGAGATTTGGAGTGAACCACATCACCAACCGATTCCGATAGCTTTGATTCCGCAAGCGAGATTCTCCAAACCGGTGGTAAGCTTGTAAGAGGTGAGAGATTTTTTCTGATTCTGTTCTGGAACGAGAAAAGAAAAAGAAAAAGTGATTGGGGTTCATGAAGAGGTTTTCTTTTTTTTTTGGTAAAGATGATTGATTTTTGACAGAATTAATAGATTATTGGCTTTTTTTTATAATCAGTTAATTTTGTCTAGTTAGGAAACGTAGCAGAACACAAAACATAACTAGTTTAAGGGTATATAGGTCATATCAGTAGCTAAAAGTGTCCTCAAAACCCAATGTGCCTTATTGGTTAATTGAAAACATGAAATGTGTCTCTCGAGGTAAAATTCTCAAACTATAGTTGCATCGATCCTAAGCTTAGTTTATGAAAGGCGGGCAAATAATGAGAGTCTAATACCTTGAAAGTTGAATGTATATGCAAGGCGGTCCAACAAGCTAAAAAGGCAAGAATTTGATTTACATTTATAGATTATCCTGAAGTTCGAAAATTATATAGTTTTCTTTTGAGAAAAGCTACAATAGAGTAGAATCCAAAGAGAAGTGAATAACTAGTAACTTCAAACAGTTAATCAAATACCACATCAACAAAAGTTATCAAGCAACACATAAACAAAATATTTAAGTTTCAAATCCTAAAAATCTACCATTTTCTTTCCTTAATCACCTCCGTGACAATGTCTATGGGAATTGCAAAGCCAACATCCACTTTTGCATCCCCATACCCACAATTCAAGCAAATAACCTCGCCCTCAAGGTTTACAAGCGGTCCTCCAAAACTCCTCTCATGCAACCAAAAATCAGTTTGGAGATAAATTTTGCATTTACCTTCTGCACCCATTTCAAATTTTGTTCGTTTAACACAGCTGGTTATCTCCATCAAAAAGGTGTTGGCATACTGTTAATGGTTGTCAATAAACAAAACCCAATCTATAACAGAGATCCTTCGAGACACCAAACTAGGAGTCTTTTTCATATACCAAATAAATAAACAAAAAACTATGAAGGCTTTCCATGATGTTAATTATGCTATTAATTAGTCTATTATGTATTCTTGGTGAATGATGACTTGTACAACAACTGATTTTGGTCGAAATTACAAGTTTTGTATAACACTACTACCAATTTTACAAGATTCCAGTCAATATAATATCCACATTCAGAAAAAAACACTACCACCAATCTGATTAATTTGTAAAATCCATGTAAATCAGTTCAATCAATTTTTTATTGTTTAGTTATTTGATGTAGTTTTGACTGATGTGATTATTATTATCCCAACGTTTGGTGGAATGGTTTGGATCTAATCCTCTTTCTATTATTTGAGGAAACCATTTTAAAAACAACTTTTAGTTCATGTGTTTATAATTAATTTGCCATTACTTACTTGGCATCACCACATTTCACCTTAGACCCTTTTCAAAAAACACCTTTATTGCCTAGAGTATTTACTTTTTATGCCATTACATATATTATATGCTTTATATAATTACTATATGATAGTTTCGTATAGCCAAATATGGAAATAAAAGTTAATGATTTGGCAATCACTAGATAGTTTAAATATGGAAGATGGCGGTGACATACAATCCACATTCCATATTAACAATTTAACAATCATATATAAAGTTCGATTTTGAAGAAAACTATACGTATAACTCACTGTTTTACTTTTCATGTTATATAATCTAGATACATATATAATTGTATCTAGATAAAAAATATATGTCATAAAAACTACTTGAAGTAATGAGTATTCATAGTTTAGATTTCAATATTTTACTTTGCACGTATACAATGAATATGTAAAGTTCATATATTTGTGTTGCTCAAATTATACTTTACATGGTGGGAGAAATGATGTGAATTTTACTTTATAAAATTATATCTATATATTCAAAATTATATTTTTTAAATATTAAGATATAAAGGTGAATGTTTTAGTTTTCATTTACAATTCGTAAATCTTCATATTTTGCTCCGATATTAACAACATGTTAAAGATGAAAAATTTATACTCAGTTGTATTTAAAATTTATACTCAGTTGTATTTAAAAGTTAAAATTATACTAGGTTACCTTTTTGCATTTTTTGGTTTCTTGAGGTGTAGTAAAAATTAAACGGACGTGATTATAGAATATAATGCTCATATTATATTTCTTGAAAACAGATGTTACATTTTTTATGTCTAGGTTCATAAACGGAAAGTGGCAAGAGTTTGCCTTGACTGCTGTAATTGAAATTAATGCAAAAACATATCAAAATCAATATCTTCTGATTGATCTTAATAAATCAATTCAATTAGTATTAAAGTGAATTGATTGACTAATAATGGAGTATGCCTAATCTTCTTTTGCTCTGTAATTATAGAGTTCTATTTAAAGAAAATCATATTTTCTTCCCATTTTTCCAAATGATAAGATCACAAAAATTGTGCCGCATTTGAAATGATTTCCATCATTTATATTTAATACCCGTAATTTGTGTTTTTTCACCTTATTGATGTAGTCAATTTTAAAAGAAATTCGAAGATTGATATGAATATTCTATTTAATAGAAGATTTAATAGCTACTTGCGCCCTGCATATAAATTTGAAGCATTGTAAAGAGCAATTTTATTATTTAACCTCATTCTCATGTATGATTAACACAATTGTCATTTCTTATCTGTCATATAATTTATATAATATATATATGACTAAGTTATATAATTTAAGTAAATAAACAGGAAATCGACCTTATAATTTAAATAAATAGGAGATTTGGTGATGTTTTTAATATCAAATCTAATAATGTTTTGTTTCTATATTTACTTTATTTTTTTGCTAATTTAATGTTTAATCATAATTAATGCTATTCCAAAAACTAGAGAATCAACTTTATAATTTAAATAAATAGGAGATCTGGAGTCATCTTTTAATATCAAATCCAATAATGTTTTATTTCTATATTTACTTGATTTCTTTTGTTAATTTTACGTTTTATCATAATTATTCTATTGAAAAAATTAGAATTTAAGTAAATAAATAGAGAATCTACCTTATAATTTAAATAAATAGGAGATTTAGTGACATCTTTTAATATCAAATCCAATAATGTTTTGTTTCTATATTTACTTGAGTTTTCTTTGCTAATTTTACGTTTAATCGTAATTAATGCTATTGAAAAAATTAGAAAACTAATGCAATATTGATCAATACGCATTTTGATTTAAGTTAATATATGAAATTTATTACTAATATATTGAAATTCATGAGACCAATTGAACATTTTAAACGAAATTGTAGGGATTTTTTGCCATTATTCTCGCCATGTAATATATTTGATTGATACAATTATCATGACATAAATCCTGTTAATTATTACAATATATCATACTAAACTTTTTTCTACTGTATCACAATCTACAAACTTAAAACACACAAAGACAATGAATGCTATTGATGCTTTCAGAAAGAAGTATACAATTTCGTTTAGTGAGTTTGGTAAGCTGATACATTTTTCTTATTTTCTTTATAGGATTGCAAACAAAGAATTCTGAAGATATTTTTTATTTATTTTTTTATAATTTGTTCTTTTCATATTTTATTAATCTATTGTATATGTTTCGTTTTACTTTATATTCATAATTTATATTATGAAATCAAATTGCATGTGTTTTGTTTTATCTTAAATTCATAACTAATTATATATAAATTTTTTTTTTACTCTTATAGATTTACTTCCACAAAAATATTCCGATGTTACATCTAATCAATTACACAAGTTTTTAAAAAATCAAAGTTCACCTTATATAAACATGCATAATTTCGTTCAATCTTTGTTATATAATATGTAATATTTGTTATTATGATTTTTAGTTTTCTAATATCTTTAGAGTAAAAGTTATAATTTTTATTACACCATTCGCTCCGTGCATGGCGCGGGTATCACCTAGTTAATGTTATTATAGTGTCGTAGTTTATATTTTAGGATGATACAATAATGCGGCCAGATAAAAAGTGGTATAACTCTAGGTTAGTGTTGTGATTTGTTTGTTTATATTATGGAGTGTTCTTGACAATGCAACATAGATTTTGTTACTTAAATAAATGTCCCCATAAGATTTATTAACGTTATAAATTATCAATTCTGTTTAGATTGGTTTGTAATTATCTGGTACTTTTATCCGCTAACGTAGGCCTCATGTGCTAGCTCATCTCTTTGAGCAAGTTCTATTGTGTACCATTTTACACAGCTGGTGCCTTAAATGTATGCTGCATTATTATATGCCTCAGTAACGTAATGAATCCACCTTTATATGTATGTTGCAACAATATCAATTTACATTTTTTGAAATTTTCCCATAACTGTTTCTTTAAGTTCAATATTTTTAGACTAATATTTTTCTTAAGATGTGTAACTTTAGTTCAAACTATATCTCATTTTTCCTAATCAAACTTGAATTTCATTCTATAATATATTCTTCTATTAGGAAGAGAGAAATAATTTGTTTTGAGTATTATATTTAAATTTAACTCAATCTAAAAACAAATTGAGTATATATGTTTGAATAAAGCAAATAAGAGTGTAAGACTATTGCCTACAATTTTGTATTTTTTATTACTAGAAGGGAATAAAATAAAATAAAAAATCATGTTATGCCAAAAAACAAATATTGGCTTATTTGGTGGTAAAATTAATTATTTTTCTTCATTTTTAGATAAACAAGTTACTTATTTTGTTGTAATTTGAATGCCAAAAGGTTTACAAAGAATATCATGACCCATCAAAATAAAAAATGCCTGTTTTTGCATTTCGATATTTAGTAGTAATTAGCGGTTGATAGGAATCTAATGATTGAACCTACTAATTAAACATGGAAATTAAAAAGAGAATATTGTTGTGATAACAAACGAAAAAAGAGATACGCCTACTTTCTTGGTCAAACCTCAAGTAATTGATTTTCTGAAAGTCAACGCCGCTTCCTCCAACTTTCTGACTTTTGTAACTTTACATTATCCAAAAACTGCTAATATTCCACACCAAATTGCACATTAAAAAACTAATCAACCAATCAAAAACAAGTCAAACTTGGAAGGCGAGTAAAGGAAAGATGGAAACATGTTTGCTAACAACTCATAATAGCAAAGAGTTGATCTCATGGGCGCTATCTTGTTTGGTGCTCAAATGACCCCTTACCCAAGCAGAAACAGCACACTGATAAAGGTAGCTATTTTTTTTTGTTTTTTTTTGTCTGCGTGTGTGTGTGTGCGTGTCTCTGTGTGTGTGTGTTACATTTCACCCAAACCTGATGTTACATTTTCAGGTTGCTGGAAACAAACATCATGTCGCTAAAGCATTAGCCTGTCTAGCTAATTTGCTGAGGAGATGCGTGTTTTAAAACACAAACGGTATGATCACGGATGAGGTTTGCACTTTTGAAACCTAGTTTTACGTAGGCTAATGCTTTCTTTGTGATAAAGTAAACTAGAAAACAAATTAGCGGCTGCGGAAGTCTCTGAGGAAGAGCAAAACAACTTGCTAAAGGATTTGGAGTTGAAGGAAACTGAGTACACGCGCCGCCAGAGTCTTAAAATGGGCGTTGATGACTTTGAGCCTTTGACAATGATTGGGAAGGGTGCATTTGGAGAGGTTTTACTTAAGTAAATGTCCCCATAAGATTTATTAACGTAATGAATTCACTTTTATATGTATGTTGCAAGAATATCAATTCTGTTTGGATTGGTTTGTAATTATCTTGTACATTTATTCAGTAACAGCCAAGATTTCAACTGTAAAAATTTAGAAAATACTAAACATCATGTTCACTATAATTTTATCTATTTACATTTCTTTGAAATTTTCTAATAGACTAATATTTTTGTTAAGATGTGTAACTTTAGTTCAAACCATATCTCATTTTGCCTAATCAAAGTGAAATTCCATTCTATAATATAATCTTCTATTAGGAAGAGATAAATATTTTGTTTTGAGTATTATATCTAAATTCAACTCAATCTAGAAACGAATATATATATATATATATATATATATATATATATATATATATATATATATGTGTTGGATAAAGCACGTAAGAGTGTAAGACTATTGCTACTGTTTTGTTTTTGTATCACTAGAAGGGGAAAAAAATAAAAATCTTTGTTATGGCAAAAAAACTCAGATATTAGCTTATTTGGTGGTAAATTTAATCTTTCTTGTTCATTTTAGATAAACAAGTTACAAATTGTGTTGTAAGTTGAATGCCAAAAGGCTTTACAAAGAAAAACATGACCCATCAAATTTAAAAATGCGTGTTGTTTCATTTCAGTATTTAGTTGTAATTAACGGTTGATAGGAATCTAATGATTGCACCTAATAACTAAACATGCAGAAATTAAAAAGAGAATGGTGTTTGTACTTGTAATAAACATAACAGAGATACACGATGACTTTGTTAGTTGACTTTCTGAAATTCAACGCTGCTTCCTCCAACTTTCTGTAATTTTCATTATCCAAAAACTACTACTCCCTCCGTTTCTTAAAGAGTGTCGTTGTGACATTTTTCACACAAATTAAGAAAGTTGTTGAAATATATGTAAGTTGTAATTAATTATATCTCTTTGACCAATAGTATTTTAGATAAATAAAATTATTTATAAAATCAATGCAGTTTGCAATTAATTTTCACCTGAAAGTTAGTATAATTTACATTGGAATTGTAAAGTGACACTCTTTGTGTAACAAGAAAATGAGCTCAAAGTGACACTTATTATGAAACAGAGGGAGTAATATATCCCACGAAATTGCACATTAAAAAAACTGATCAACCAATCAAAAACAACTCAAACTTGGAACAACTCAAAGTCAGAGAAACCTTATAAAAGCACCATGATCCAACAGACACAAGATTTGCAAAAGTAGTGTGATCAATGGAGTACAAACATTTCAGCCATCCACACAATCTAAAACTCCAACCGCTTCAGACAACTAAACCCTCAGATTATCCACCAATCTGCTCAGGCTGTGAATCAGCCATCTCTGAATCAGCAACCGCATACATCTGTTCAACATGTGACTTCAATCTCCATGAGCAATGTGGAAACGCAGTGCGTGGGATTCAACACCCTTCCCACGCGGGTCTCCACCACTTGACTCTAGTCCCTTACACAACATACAGCGCTGGTACCTTCCTCTGCAGAGCCTGTGGCTGCACTGGAGGTAAATGGTTCTCTTACTGTTGTCCTTTGTGTGACTTTGACCTCCATGTTCAGTGCGCTCAGTTGCCTCAGGTTTTGGTTCATGACTCTCATCCTCTCCATAGTCTTCTTCTTGTTTACAACAGTACTCCTCCTCCTGCTATGTCTTTTACTCAGTTTGGTTACATGAATCAGCTTGTCTGCAATATCTATAACCTGGGTATGGATGGTAGGTTTTGGTCTTATAACTGTTATGCTTGTAACTATCATGTTCATGCTTCATGTGCTGTGAATAAGCCCAAACCTGTGGCTGCTTCTTCTGCTGTTGAGAAGTGTGGGACAACAAGTGATGAAAGAAGGGCAGCGAGCGGTGAATCTGTTCCTGCTCAGGGTTTGGAGACAGAGCAGACGCAGCGGCCAGCTGCAACAGCAGAGCAAGTGGAAGATCCAGCTTTGAGGCAACAGCTTGAACTTCAGAAGCTTCAGCTTCAGCTAGATATGAGTTATGCTCTGGCAAACATGATGGGCTCCTTCAATCTCAGTTCTTTTGTTTGAATTATCTTTGTGTTCTCTGCTATGTTGTCCTTTTCAGTTTGTTTGATATGATGCATTTACAAATTGCACACAAAACATGGGATTGTCGTTGTTCTTGTGTTCTGAATGTTCTCTGTTCTGAATAAAAGTTTCATCGTCTGGTTTCTTGTTCTATATTTGAAAACCTTAAAGTAACAACTAACAGTGACTGGTAGCTAATTAACACAAATATTGATCAAATGTTTTGTATTCACATATAAGTTTATCCTTTTATCTTTAAAGCAACTGACACCATAAACAGAAACCATATGTTCAAGCATGACATCTAAAAACGAAACAACTATCTTCTAGTCTTTTCTTTTCTCATCTGTCCAAGGAGTCTCTCACACGGTCAACTTCACAAGGAGTCTGCTCCTTTAACCTGTGAGAAATGCTGCTTTTACATTAGCTTGAGCATAAAGACAACGTCTCCATGAAAAGAAGTCATTAAGATGACTATCTGAGGAGTTTATTAGACCGAGTACATATAAAAAAAATTAGAGAGGAAGGACTGTAAAACCTTTGACTCATGGTTGCAAATGATAATCAAGAGTAAAGGCGCGAATATCCGAAGGACTACTTCCAGGCCTGAGAATGAACAAAGCACATAAACTAACATCTCTCTAGTAATCACTCCACCACACACAGAAATGGATATCATATGGAACGCACCTTTTATTTATAGTACCATAGTGAAACTTTACTTTCCCCTTTTTAACATCTTCCAAGTACTGCCAACAAACAAAACCAAACATGATGCTTAGAAATCTAGTGAATGTAGGGTATGCGACTGTTTTGTATCCATATACTTACTAAGTTTAAGGTAACATATATAGATGAAAAGGCCAAAGAAATCAAATGGTATCTCGTCTAGTCCGAAAAGACGGCACTCTATTGACTCATGACCAGGTGCAAAATCAAGATTCTTCATCTTGCCAAGAAGATAACATACGTCTGCTCCACAAGCAAACAAGACCTATAAGTAGTACAATGATATGGATTAGTAAGAAAAGAGAAGTAGGATGGTTTACTTGGCCAATGAGAGGAATATCGAGTTGAGCAAAAGGTGAAATAACTTCCACAGTAGCTCCAGCTTCTTCCCAAGTCTCCCTCATTGCTCCCTCTGCACCTGACTCTCCAACCTCTAGATAACCAGCAGGTAGAGTCCTGTGTACTCAAAAAAAAAAAAAGATCCAATCTTTTAACTCATGTAACTTGACACTACAACACTAAAGCTTTGTATATGGACTTACCATAGACCGTGTGAAGGTTGAATGTTACGTTTGCAAAGCAAAACCTTTCCTTCATGCTCAATAAGACAACCTACAACCTACACTATCTTCACATCAGATGATCAGAACCTTCCCTAATCAAACACATTCGTAGAATCAAAACAGTACCATCTTAGGATTCTGGTAAGCGATTTTGCCGCAATGCGTGCAGATAGCTCGAAGCTTCTCTTCTCCGTCAGGTATCTCGTGACCTCCACACCATTGACAGAACTTTATCTTACGAACATCTCCCTGAAACAACAACAACAACAACAACAATGTTGAAGAATAGAACACAAAAAGGATAAAAAGATATTTTTTCAAGAAGAGACTCACGGATGACCGAACAGAGACGAAAGCCGGAGACTTGGGAAGTGGGTCTGACCCGGGTAGCGAGGAGGACATTCGGGTCGGGTTTAAGGAGAGGATTCTCCGAGGTGAGGTGGAGAAAGTTGAGAGCTTGAGAGAGATGCTTGAGGAGGAGTTATGGGTCTTGGTTAGTCTTTGTGAGATGATTGTTAACCCTGATGAACAGCTCAGGATCTGGACGGCCTTTAGCATTATACGCACGGCGTCAAGGACTGATCTTTCTCCGTTGCTGGGAAAGCGATTTCCTCAGAAAGTTTTGACATTTGAGGAGAGAGATGATGATGATGATTTGTCGGATGAGAAGCAGGGAATCCGGTTTTTATTATCCTAATTATTGGTTACGACGAGCAGAGGACCGGTTTAGTTTGACCCAATTCCAAATCAACCGGATAAGACCGGGAGGTACCATTATAGATTATACACATCACATGTTAACTATAGGGAAAACAAAATATTTTGATATAAGATGGGTGATTAACTCATAATCAAAACATTTATTTTGTTATAAATATGAAAACATATTATAGAACTCATAATCTTTTTTTTTTTGTCAACTATCATCTATCTTATTAAAGTAGAAGTACTTTAAGCTTTTGTTTGGTAATAAAGATAGAAGTTTTTTAAAAAAAAAAAATTTGTTTGGTAACAAAGATAGTAGAGTATTTAATGTTTTTTCCTAATTTAAATAATAGATTTCTTTAATAAAATAAATTTTAACCAAAATAAATTTCTTTATAGATTTTTTGTTAACATTAAATATTTTTCAATATTTATTAATAAAAATAATAAAATAAAAATCACACATCAAAATCAATTTATATATCATATAAATAAAATATAAAATATTTTATTTATAAATTGTTAGTATAACATTTTTATAATATAAGTCCAATTAGTTATAAATATTAGATTTTTATATGATACACTGTGATATAATAGACGATTAAAATCACATAATATAATTATTTAAAGTAATAAATAAAATTTTGTTTTAAATGTTATACTAACAATTATCTAATACATATTAATTTACACACACACACACATATATATATATATATATATAGATATTATCATTAGAACAAAGAAAAAATTGAAGTGAAAACAAATATTTATACGGCCACGGATCAAACTATAGAAATAAACAACAATAGCGTAAGATTTTTTATAGCAAATTTATTTTAATTTCAAATATGTTTATATATTTTATTTATTTATAAATTATTTTATTTTTATTGATAATGCTAAGATTTTGGAATTAGAAAAGTTATGACCCATTTCTATATTATTTTAATCAGGAATTTAAAATTTATATCAAAATATTTTTTTTAACTTTTAATTTTTATTATAACTACAAATGCTAATTTTCAATCTAAATTTATATTTAAATATTACAAATATATTATTAATAAATAAAAAACTAAAAACATAAAATAAATACCCGCCCGGTTGGACGGATCAAGATCTAGTTACTATTAAAATAGGATCATTCTTATATTATACACTTAATGAAATGTTAAAAATTTCCAAAAATGTCCTTAATAATATGACTAACTAAAAAATTTCATTAATGACATTATTGTTTTTCGGTTTTGTGCGTCTATTTCACATATAACTAATGACATTATAGTCCAAATCATTTAACTAATTAAATGTATTATGTTTTTATATAATCAATTTCATATTTCATAAACTTTTTAATATCAATAACATAAATTAAAATCTGCAATAAGTTTTAAAAAATTGATATTAAAGATTGAAATTTTGTAACTACAAGAGGATAAAACTTAATCAAAAATATTACTTGACACTTTATAAATTTAGCAATATTTTATATTGTTTACAATTCTTTAAAATTATATAATAGTCCAATGACGAATTTCGGATACAAACATTGTTTAACTTATTTACAAACATAAAACAGTTGTACTATATACACTATAACAAATTCACATAATTGAAACTTGATCATGTCATAGTTTATATAATTAAAACGAAGAATTATCAGTCTTTTCAATGAACAACAAAAAATATCCGCCCTTGTATAAATCTTATAATCAATTCCCTCTGCTCTACGTTTAAGAGAATTTACTTGAGTGTAGCTTTTGGATTAAGTATTGATAAGCCACAGTGGAGAGCTTGAACTTTGCTTCAGCCTATTAGCATGTTAATATAAGAACTGATACAAGAGAAAAAGCTATGATGATTGAAAAAAAGACGAGAAGAAGATTGTTGTTTGGTTTGTGTACCTTGGTAGAGTCATGAACAACAGACAAAATCCTCTACTTCTTAGCCTCGAGCACAGTTGACACTTGAGAATTGGATCTTAGTTTATAAAAGTGTTGATAAAAACGGGAATCGTATAATTAACAAAGACAACAGAAGGGGAGCTTTACAATCAGAAGAAACACATTAAGCAGCTGTAGCAAATGCTCTAGATCTTTATAACAAAGCAGCAAGCTTTAGGATTAAATATTGATAAGCCACAGTGGAGAGCTTGAACTTTGCTTCAGTCTTAATTAGCATGTTAATATATTGGAGAAACTGATACAAGAGAGAAAGCTATGATGACTGAAAAAGAGACGAGAAGAAGATCGTTGTTTTGGTAGAGTGATCATGAAGACCTGGATGCCACTTTAATGCTCAGGTCCAAATATATGTTCTGACTTCTGAGTGTTTCTATGTTTATTTCGTTTATCATATGATACATAGATGTCTTTTACAACTTGCTCGCTCTAAGAAAAGACCATGAAACAAAGTAACTACAAAAGCCATTACAAACACACACAAATATAACTAAACTTTTTTCATGATTCATTAGTAGTCATCATTGAATGTATGACTGGCCAGTAATGTCAACGTCTCGATCACCTGAAGAAGGTGGTGGCTTGTGTTTTGGCTTCGTCTTGTTTGCCTCGTCAGGCCCTTCTGCGCTCTGTGTCTCACTCGCGGGTCGGTGATGCTGTTGAGGATCGTTCTCTATGTTTTTTGCATCTCTCTCTATAGTCTTGCCATCTTTCTCGTTCTCGTCGTCCATTCCATAAAGTCCGCCTCCGTAAGCTTCGTGTGTCACCGGTTGCATCTGTGACACATATGGTGGCTGGTGCTGACGTTTCTCGTACATATCTCTCTCTTTCTTCTGATCTTTCTCCATTATCACTTTTTCTTGAAGTTGTCGACACCGAGTGGTTGATGTATTTATACTGAAAGCAGTTTTAAGACGCGTATAAGTTCATACAATGTGTCACTGTCAGAAGCTAACATATGTAAATATTAGTTTTGATCACTTATTTATTTGAATATAGATTGATTGTCATTAGATAGGTATATATATTTTAGTAGGATTATGTATAACATTATATATTGTTTTGAAAATCAAAGGGAAAATTAATTTAAATGTTAATGAATTCAAAAGTATATAAATAAATATAGGATAATATTTTGATATCTCATGCATATATATGTTACAAGAATAATAAATTGTAACAATTAATTAATGTTTTTTTAATTTATTAGTATGGGTTGAAGCATTCCATAGTTTATATGTATAAAAACAAATACAACATTACTATAAAAATAATATGTTTTTATTTTACTTTTAATTTTGGATATAAGAAATTTGATTAGTATATTTAGTCATTTTGTGGGTATATCGAATGACATATATTTCTTTGAAAATAATATATTTTTATTTTACTTTTAATTTTGGGTATATTGAATGACATAAAACCAAATATGATTGGTTTAATTGATCACATTAGTTCAGTTTTTATCTTAGATGTGTAAGTATATTTTCATAATAGTTATAAAATATTGTATATTAATTTGATAAGAAATATTAAAACTAGAAAGTGATAATCAGTATAAAGTTGCATAAAAATAACTTAAAATTTAGAAAGCTAAAGAATGAATATCAATATTTATAATCTAATTAAAATATTTTGTAATCTATAAGTATGTTATACCTTAGATTTATAAAAGGTAAACTGAAAATTATTGTAACTTAAACATAATAATTTATATATGCTTATGTACTTTTATTATAGGTATATTACAGAAAGAAAAAAAATACAAACTAGATCTTAAGTAAAAAGGAAAACAAATTATTGTGACAAAATATTATACTTATATTATGTTATAAAAATATCTTTGTAATATTTGATCAAAATTTTCTTGTGGTAAAATTATTTTTAATAAGAATATTATTTAAGGTTCTAAAAATAAATACCAAGTTTTACTTTAAGAATATATTTTATGTTGCTTAAGATTATATTTTAAAATAAATTTTATTTCTTTAATATCAAGATTATTTTTGTTAACTTTTTAATGAAATCACATTGTATATAAATATATATTATTATAAATTCGTTTTTAAAATTTATAATGTTTTTAATTAAATATATTATTTGAAAAAAGGAAAATTCTAATTTACAAAAAAAATATTAAATAAAAAGGAAAGTAGTTTAGGTAATGGTAACTAAATGTGTGTTTTTTTAATTCATTAAATATACCTCTGTAATTAACCATTATAAAAATCAATGTGACCTTAATATATAAAAACTAACTTCTCAAATAATGTTATAAAAATTGTAGCAGATACTTGTGTTTGCACTTCTTGAAATGGACAGTATTTTGAGAGACATCTCATGATGGTTTGTATGAAGACTTGAGTTTTCTTGTCAGTGAAGGATTGAAGATCACATTCCAAAATATTTGATAATTTCTACAACCAAGTCTTTTGCTCTCTTCTCGTCATCTTACTGTTTATTTAGGTCCAATAATTTCATGGATCCAAGACAAATCTCTGTCAAATCTAATCTACTAAAACTGAAGTACAAATAGTACTTAGTCCTTAGTTTTACACACAAATTACTACTTTGTGCCACTACCTTAAAAATAAACGATGTGAATATTCCCTTAACAACCATACCTAAATTGATGTCTCATTTACTGATTTAATTGGAAACTGAAATCCCCTTCTCTGATTTAATTTAAAACTAAATCGAATGAACCAAAAATATGTCATTCTCCGCAGCATCCCTCGGTTTAATTTGTTCTGCATGAACAAAACCAAATAAATGCAGTGTTTATTTGATTACACTAAAAAACCTATTGTTTAAATACTTAACCTCATAATTTGATCGAATCTATATCATGTTTATAAATCCTGTAATAAACATTGTTTTGTTATCAAGTAACTTTTTTGTCATCTAACTTTTAAATTGCATCTTTTATTTTGTTTATTCGATTTTGTGGTTTGAGCAGTTGTATGGTTTGTAACATCGTATATATTATGATTGATTACACATGTATAAAATGTTATTATATTTGAAATTCTTAGTTTTATTAGTTAGCATCAAAAATATTTTTATAGTTAGTATCATTAAATTTTCTCGGTGAACAAAATCAAAACTAATAGTTGATTACTTTTCTGAACTCAATAATCAATATGATTCCAAAACCATTCCTACTTCCACGCAATCGTCATAAATATAACAATATCAAGCAAACACAAAAGATCTAAATCTAAAGCTATTTAATGGATACTAATAATAACGTGTTTTCCAAACCATTTTTTTCCTATTTCAACCAATCATCATAATAAAATAATATATCAATTAACTAATACAATCTCCATATTCTCTTATCAAACTTTGAGAACACGTATTGCTTATCTTTAGTAAGGAATAAATTTTTTTAGTAATGAATATTCTGGTTTTTACTGTGATTAAATTTTAAAAGGAAATGTATTTAAACTAATTTAAAACCGCATATCTATGTTATTAAGTTGAAGTACACAATTGGATTGTTTGGAAACAAAAATAGTTGAATAAATGAGATATATTTGGAAAACATGGATAGTAGAGATGTGTATTTTCTTTTATTTTGCACATTTAATCATTGTATTTTCAATAAATTAATAACAAATGAGAATTGTTTAAAAACATGAATAAAATATTTAATATTTTTTTATTTAAACATTTAGCCATTGTTTTTACAATAAATTAAACAAACTTCTTTCTATATTTTTTTTTATTTACAGTTCTGTCACTATATTTATAATTCTTTATGGTGAAAATAAAAACATAAACTGAAATATAAATAGTCTATTATATAAAACAATTTTTAAAAACAGTATTATTACCTTATTTAGTTTAGTCAAATATAAAAATTTCAAGAGTTCGATTTTCAAAAAAAAAAATTATAAATTAATAATAATTCATAAAAAAGCTAATGCAAAAAAACAAAATTTTGAAACATGGATAAAAGTAAGAAAAAAGTAATGGATTATGTTATTAATAAAAATTGAAAATCCATTATATCAATTTTAAAATATACAAAATGGACTAATATAATTACCTAAAAACATTGTTTTTCTAAAATAATCATAAAATAAAATTTTAATTTTATATGCATATTTCAAATCAAAATAATAATTTAAAGTTGATTTATATCAAAAATTGATTTAAAATATGCATATATTCAAAAAATTAATTTTACTAAAATATTTTCCAATAACCATTATTAAAAATGTTTTAATATATATAAGAAAAATACAACAAAAAGAATAATTTCATATACCAACTTAAATTATAGTTTTTATATTTCACATTAAAATTTAAAAATATAATATATGTGATTATTTATAAAATGGTACATATAAAATACTATTAATTATATGATTATTTATATGATGGACCAATACAATTAATATGATGACATATATATGATACATAATAGTGACTAGAATTGGGCGTTTAGGTATCCATTCGGGTTTGTTTTGGATCTGTTTGGGTTTTGGGTTTCCGGAGTTAAAAATTTCAGCTCATTCAGATATTTCTAAATTTCAATTCGAATTATATTCGGATCTTTGCGAGTTCAGTTCGGGTTCGGATAACCCATTTATTTTTTTTAATTCATTATATATTTTTAATTTCTTAAAATCTATAAATAAAATAATATATTGTATATAAATCTGAATAAAATATGTCAGAATACTTAAACTTAACATATAAATTGGTTTGGTTTAAATTTTGGATCAAAAGTTATTTTAAATATTTTTGGTGTTTTAAGTGTACTTCCACTATGTTGGATATTTATATTTGACTATTTTTATATATTTTCAAGAATTTACACCAACCTAAAAGTATCATCATATATAGTCGGATGTTTTTATATACATTAAAACTAAAAATAATTAATATATATATAAGTATATAAAATCTTTTTCGGATATATTTTGATATCCAAAATACTTCGGTTCGAATTGGTTATGGTTTCGGTTGTTTAAATATCTAAATTTTGAATAATTTAGATATTTAATCAATTTTGGTTCGGATTTGGCATTACTCTTTCGGATCGTGATCGGTTTGGTTCTTCAGATTTGAATTTTTTATTCAGCTTTGATATTGACATAGAAAATAAATAGTAATATATTTTTGAAATATACACCCGCACGGGCGTGCGGTCAGAATCTAGTCCATCATTAAATAACAACACTTAACAAAATTATCTTTCGATGTAAAAAAAGAGACCATATCTCCAGTTTAAGATCACAGGCCAAAGATTTGACATTTGTCTTATCAAATCCTTTGTTCTCTTCTCATCGTTATATATTTTATCTTCATTCAGCAGTTGTATGGCTCCAAAACTAGTCTCCATCAACTATATTCATGAATCCATATTTGTGAGAACATTCATGATTCATTTCTTATGCCTAACATAGTTTGATGGAGTTATACATTCTTCTGGAACACTATATGATGGTCGTGGTGTCATCTATTTAACCTTCAAATCTAGTGTTGTATAAAATTTTAGACATTCATCAGACAAGAACTAAAATTCTGAACAAACTTTGAACTACATTTCTCTCTTTTAGGTAAATTCGTGTATCTAGATCATAAATTTTAAGTATAATCTAGAATGATAGTATATGTGAATGATAACTATTATATTTGCAGTATTTTAGAATGACGTTGAATACACAACATAAAACATGAATTGAAAATCCAAACACCATTGAGACTACATTTGAAATTTAAGTCAATGGACTCTTGTCGAACCTAACTTGTTATTCATCGTCATTATCCAAGTTCACAATTTAGAATGTGTTTACTTTGCTGTTGTGTGCTCTCATAGATTCCATATGCCTCAAGACTGCGACATGGGCCTCATGTGCCGCCCCATCCCTTTGAGAAAGTTCTCTTATGTACCATTTTCCACAGCTTGTGCCTTAAAGTCAGTCCTCGAACTCATATATCTCTGCATTCTTCCAATGTATAGTAACTTGAGAGACAAATAACCATGCACTCCATTATGTTTCTCGATTGCTGGTTATAGGTGGTTTCAGTATAATCTTCCAACTCCTTGGCAAATGATGAAGCCAATTTATAGGCCATAGCGTCTTCATCAGGTGACACATGGAAAGTCAAACAAACTCAATAAACATATATGCATGAGCAGAGGAAAACGACAAAAAATTTTTACACATGGAAAGTCAAACAAACTCCATAAACACATATGCATGAGTAGAGGAAAACAGCAAGACTTCTTACATTTGAAAAGTGGACCTTGCTGAGACAGGACAAATTTTGGCATATCAAATTTTATGTATGTCTATGTAGGTATTACAATATTTTTATTTTGTATCTATATTTTGTAGAAAATAATTTTATTAAAAATTTATATGTATTTTGATGATATTTTTTATTATTATTTTAAAATAAATTTTTTTACTATTATTCTTATCTTATTAATTTTAAAAGGAAAAACCAAAGGCTAAACCAACTTTCATGTTTTTTTTAACAAAAATCTACTGCAAAATAAAAATCCAAAAACTAAAATCCAAAAATCAAAAGCCAAAACCTAGAAACCAGAATCCAGAAACTAATAAAACATTTAGACAATTTTTTTAAAAAAATATAAAAGCCCACAAATTAATAGGCCTTCCCGGTCCATTAAGACACAACACTTCTTCTGAACTAAAAAAAAAGAAAAATAGAAAGAGAAGTGCGTCTCCAGTTTCTGCCGGCGACAATGGATGAGTTGTCAGCTTACTACTCTCACTACAATCTCCCGTCGATCGTTCCTACTCCTCTTCCTCCCGGTGTAGCTCCGATTCCAATCACTCCAATCCATCCCGTCTACTTGCCTACTACACAGTCCTCAACCGGAGATGTTCGGACGCTTTTCGTCGCCGGACTTCCCCAAGACGTCAAGCCCCGGGAGATCTACAATCTCTTCCGTGAGTTCCCAGGATACGAAACTTCGCATCTCCGTACCTCAGATGGAGCCAAGGTAAAACCTTTTGATCACTCTCCCTATAGATTAGTGAATAGATAGCAAAGTGACTCTTACTTTTGATTTTGATTAGCCCTTTGCGTTTGCTGTGTTCTCGGATCTCCAATCAGCTTTAGCGGTGATGCATGCCCTCAATGTGAGTAAAGCTCCTTACTTTATAGCATTAATCTATCTCTGTTGCTCTAAATGTGAGTAAAGTTTCTTGCTTTTCTTTTCAGGGAATGGTGTTTGATCTTGAGAAGCATTCTACTCTTCACATTGATCTTGCTAAATCAAACCCTAAATCTAAGCGTTCAAGAACAGGCAAGTGTAATAGGATTCTTTCTGCTTTGTAGGTTTAGAAAAAGTTGGGTTTTTGATACTGTTTTAGTTATTGTTCTTCTGTGATTTTGGTTAGATGATGGCAGGGAGAGCTTGAAAAGGACCAAGTCTTGGAGCAACACTCCCGAGTCTGGTAAGATCACCTGAGAGACAAGCCTTCATCTTGTGGGTCTTTTTGTGTGTTTTATGTTTTCATGTATCTGAATATATGTGTAGTACACGCTCATTCATGTTCTTGTTGGTTTTAAGATTCCACACTTTTTGGGGGGTTTTAAGTTCACGTTTCTTAAAAGCTCACACTGCACATTCTTGCACGTTTGGGGCACTAGCAGGTTTTGGCAGCTTTCACACTCCTGGAATGAGTACTTCTTCTCACAACACTATTGGTTATTCACCTCCACAAAGGTCATCTGCACCACTTGAGCGCACATTTTCTTGTCACTTGCAAATGCTTAGATCATGTTTCTTTGTTCCACACACTTTTGTTTTATTATGTCTCGGAAGTGTAAGCTACTTAAGGCTTTACTGAACTGGCAATGGCTCCCATGCCCTGAATTTTTGAGAGTTTTTTCTTTAATAGTTATTTGCTAATATTTTTTTTTTAATTTGTTGGCTCTTTCAGTAAAGGAGTTGCTAATGTTGCTGGGAGGGCAATGACTACTAGAAAATCTGTATGCTTTATACTCTCTTATGAATATAATTTATGTTAATATCTGTTACAAGTGGACTTGACAATCTATGTTCTTTGACAGAATAATGCTGCAGAACCTTGTCCAACACTTTTCATTGCAAATTTGGGACCAAATTGCACTGAACCTGAGTTAGTTCAAGTTTTCTCGAGGTAAGAATTCTTTGTTCTTCTTCACACAACTCTAAAACCACTAGAGATGTATTAGTTTTCACCCTCCGTTTTTTGTATAGGTGCCGTGGATTCTTGAAGCTGAAAATTCAGGGCACATATGGTACTTCTGTCGCATTTGTTGATTTTCAGGTACAGCTCTCTAAATAGATCCATTATTACTTGTGTTTTAAAGAGTGAATTAACAATGAAATTGTTTATTTTCGGTAGCATAACTTTTAAATGTGGCTTTTGCAGGATGTCAGCTGCTCAAGTGAAGCACTACATGCTCTTCAAGGAACAGTGCTTTACTCATCCCTCAGTGGTGAGGGTTTGAGGCTGCAGTATCCTTCATTACTTTTATACCTATGTTTATGCCTTTGTTTCTTTTCTTGTGAGACTTTATTGCTATCCCGAGGTTCTACTTAGCATGCAGTACCAGATATGCGAGATCACGGATGGGAATGCGCAAGAAGATTAATTAATGCTAAAATTAGTGGAAGATTAAATATAATGCCATGCTAAAACAGCATAGATACTGAACTTACTACTCAGATGTATTATTTATCAGAATTCAGAAATGTATTGATCATATTGGAGACCAAGTTTTATATAATGATCAGAACCATGGTTCCCTTATACATTTACATCATGTAATGTCTTACAGAAGCTAATATCATCTGGCCTTACACAACACTTAAATAATTTGTTATATTTGAAAGATTTGAGTCTAAACCTAAACCGGAACCCAAAAATTAACTATATTCAAAAATATCTAAAATATTTTTTTTTTGAAATATTAGTTATATTTATACTATGAATTAATATTAATATTAAAATTATAACTGTAATTTGAATATATTATTTAGTTTTTGGGGGATGCTTTCAATTATTTTGGAGTATTTTAAGATGTTTTTGACTTGTTTGAATATCAGATGCAAACCAAATATTTTAGATTTTTTTTTTGTCTACTATCCATCTAGACTAGATCAATCAAATATTTTAGATAAAATTGGTTGTTTTGTTGTTTATTTGGATTCTAACAAGTGGATTTCAACCAGATCCAATCTTTTCTGATTCTTTTGGATATAACCGAATCTGAAATTTTAAACTATTTGATTGTTACAAGTTTTATAGATTTAAAATTTCTGACCCAAATACAATCTGATACCCCGAAGACTCATAATGAGCTTACGGAGCTTAAACTATAAAACGATTAACCGTAACAGGTCAATAAGCCTTACTCATGATCGTTAGAAAACCAGATCATTGTTTTGTCGTTAAAAAGAAACAAAACCAGTAAGAGAATTCAAATTCAATTAAACCAAATAATAAACCGATCTGGTAATTTCCCAACTAAACCAACAACAATACCGATAAACCAAACTAAAATTCCCGGTTCAGGTATCAAGTGAAGAAAACAAACAATTTGCAGGTTTTTTTCCATTTCGTCACACAGCAGAAATCGAAAGAAGCCACACAGCAATGCCGTCGACGACGCAGTCCTTGACCGTCGTCGCAGCGAAGACGCTAAGCAGCCGAATCTTCTCCAGATCCGGATCTACATCCGCCAGCCCGAGTCGATGGGCCACGCCGGGTCACGAAGAACGCCCCAAGGGTTACTTCATGAACCGTACTCCTCCGCCGCAGGGACAGTTGCGCAAATGGGAAGACTGGGAGCTTCCTTGCTACGTCACCAGCTTCCTCGCGATCGTCATCCTCGGCGTCGGGCTCAATGCGAAACCTGATCTTTCAATCGAGACTTGGGCTCATCAGAAAGCCCTAGAACGCCTCGAGATGGGGAGGCTCCGAGATTCTTCTTCCGATTGAGCTATCGATTGTTATGACGGCGATGACAAAGACTTGGAGAGTTGTGGTTTTGTTTCAGTATCTTTGTATTTGTGGATAATGATGAAATAAGTGTTCTTTTTAACTGTTTAGACGCGAAGCAATTCTCACTTTTGATTTTGCTCGTTTTTTGAATTTTGATCAACATCTGTAATTTGATTGGTATTTTTCTGAGTGATTGGACTCGTCTATTGATCAACGTCAGTATGAATTTTAGCCTATAATATACGGTTGAAGCTTTGTGCAGCGTTAACATTGAGTTTAGTATAATTTAAAGTGGTTTCAGTTCCTTACGTGTTAGGATTTTATTGTGCATTGTCTGATGCTCCATTGCTTCCTCATCAAATTCATCTTTCTGCTTGGCACTTGTTGTTCTACTCAGAGGCTGATAGTTTAGCTCTAACTAGGAGGAGTGTTCTTCTGTTTTGTAGAGATTTCATGCAGCGTTCACATTTAGTGGTTGGAGTTAGCCATTGTTTGCTGGTGTGCAAAACACTAGGTTTAAGTTTTGGTACTTGTCGGGCTCTTACAGCTCATTGTATTGTATCAGTGTTGTATGTGTACATAATCAAGAAATGTTAAAATCCGTAACGACAATAACTGCCTAACAGTTATATAATGATATCAACTTAAGTTAAATTCATAACAGTTATAAACGTTTGAATTGGTAGATATTTTTGACACAACTTGATAAAACGTTATAAGCCTGTGTAGAACATTTGTTCAAAGAAGCAGGTCAAAAAACAAGAGGTATCCATAATAGGCATAAAATACCTGAAAAGCAACATAGTGACTACTCTACTCCAGCCCATTTGCAAAGGAATGTCGATGCTTCAAAACAGCCTGAAACAAGCAACAAAACACAGATCAGATTAACAGACTCAAAATGGATTTAATGAGCTCCTGATTGACTCAACTGTGAGCATCTCATGTGATTTAATTTGAACCATATAATATCAAAAACGAACACATGATGGTTAAAATGTCATTTTTTCTTAGTTATTTGTCTGGTCCAATAAGATAACCTACTACCATATTGCTTATAGCAACTTAAAACCCAAATCTAGATGAAAAACAAATAATGTATAATGAGAACGTAGTAGTGGTCCAAAGCAAAAACACTTCACGTGAACTCACAGCTTAGCCTTCAGATGTGTCCACACGCGTTCCTCTTTTTGTTTGTTCAGCTTAATTAGTTCTTGTTTAACCTATCTAATCAAAACTGGGACAATGTTTATTATGTTTTGCGAGAAGAAATGTAACGTAGAGTAGAAAATGAAGAAAATGAACTATTTAGAACAAATCTTAATTAGTACACAACAACAATATATATTCTTTGTACAAACAACTGATTATTTCCCTTCCATTAACCCCACAAAAAAAAACGACATTTAATAAATAAAAGAAGATAATATACATCAAACTGAATTCATCACAACTTAAAACATGTGATAAACATAAAAATGCCATCTTCTAAAATTCTTGACCGAAAGAGATTTGACAGTCAAGAACTTTGCAAATAAAAATGAATATATATCTTGTTGATTATAACGCCTTTATGTCGACTCCTGTCTCCGGTGAATGATTTGCATTCTCCATTTTTTCGAAGCTTTGTTGTTGATACACTTGTCGAAGTCTCTCTATTTCCCTCTTCAATGATTCTTGATGTGCTGCAAATCATTATTATTTTAAAACGTTATGTTAAGCAATTCCCTGTAAAGAAAGAAAATCATTGGGCGTGCTTATATATTGTCAGTGATATATAAATTACAACCTCGACGGAGAAAAGAAAAAGAAAAACGTACATAAAGAATATTTATTGACACACAAAGACATACATTACATACAATACATGTAATGAAAGCTAACACATTTATCATACACATTAATGTAAGAAGTTAAAAAGAGACAGTTACCGTCTTTGAAAATCTTGTCTTGAGCTAAAGCAGCGATTCGTTGCTTGAGAGCGCTGTTGTCGACGTTGAGAAGCAGACGCTGGTGATCCAAGAACGCCACTCTTGGCGATAACACTGATACTTCCGACTTTAGATTTATTCATTTCACACAAAAAATGATGTAAGGGAAAAAAAAAGATGATGTAAGGTTATAATTATAACAAATTATTTAATTCATATAAAAAGCTATGACAGTGTAAATGTACCTGCAATGTAGTGACGCTACGTTCGAGCTCTGATATATATTGCAGTTTCCTCACCCTTGATCTCTGTGCTGATTGCCTATTTGCTAATATTCTGTACAGCCATTCCAAAAATTTATTCAGCTGAAATAATTATTGTTGCGACGATAACGCTAAATTTTTATTTTTTCACAAAAAAGGTGGCGCCAATTTTCAGTCGTAATTATTAACTAATTTAATTTTGTACATTGGAAGATAAGGGCATACAATCGCTAGTATCTCTAATTTAATTTCTTAAATTATAAATGTAATTAATCATATTAATATGTAATTTATGAATTTCATAGGCATGAATTTCATAAAATTTTGAAGGATTTCAACTAAATAGTAATATAATTTACCAGAGGCTCAAGTTTAATAACTTTCAAATAATAACGAGCCTAATTAATCTCAATTAGAAGTTGTGCGTGCATGCATGAATATTGGTTTTAAAAGATGATTATGAATAAAAAATTACCTCTTAACCCTTTTGGGATCGATAATTCGGTTGCCGGAGCTATCGCCGGAGTTGTTACTTGACTCTGTACCGTCCTCAGGCTCCGTCTTGCATTGGCCTGTGACCTCTTCGTTGCAGTTGTTATAATTAACATTCATATTATGATGGGACGGTGGTTCTTTATCGTCGTTAAAGCTCTTATGATCGGCGCCCGTGGATGTATTCAAGGAAGAGTCATTGGGCCCCACATTCTTGTTGTTATGGGAAGGATGATTACATAAGTCATCGTCGTCGTCCGTGAACATGGACATGAACTGCTCGTCGTCGAACTTATCGAAGTTGTGTTCTTCTATATGGCTTGTGACGATTGGAGCTTCGAGGAACGCGATGGAATCGCTTATAGAACGACGGTGGTTGCCGCGGCGACATGCTGAGAAGTCGAGGAACTCATCGACCCATGAGGGGTTTTGTACGGCGGATGAAGCGGCTGCGGTGGAAAAATGAGGGAGTTTTTGGGAAGAGAAGTTAGGCCAATGTGGTGGTGTCATGTTGGGGATTTTAGGAGGGAGTTGCGCCATTGAGAAAAAAAAATCTGAGTTTACAAGATTTGTGTGGGAAAAAAGAAGAGAAATTAAACTGAATTAATTACAAGAGAAGCTAAAGTTAAAACCCAAAACATAATAACAAAAACCTAAAACGAAAACAAAGGAAAGAAAAAAACGAAATTTGAGGCAAATGGAAAGTGGAATAAGATCAACGTCCTAAACCATATATAGGAAACAAAGAGAAAGGAAGGAGGAGAGGAAGAAGGGAGAAAACAGAACCAAAATGGCTATGTTTAACGAATGGTAGTTATATCAAGGAGAATATAGATAGTAGGTAAATGAATGAGATATATAAATGTGAAACTATGAGGAAATAACATAATCAATTCTATGTGATCAAAGTGTTTTTATTATCTTGGAGCCAGGGTCACATGTGGGGAAGATTGAGACCAGACAGCTATGAAACAGTTGTCTTGAGAAGAGAGGCTAAGGTCTCATCCATTGGTTTTTTTTCCCCTTGATTAACCATAAGAAAATAAATTCATGTAAGAGAATTTGGAGGAAGAATCAAGCAAGCACATGTACTTGTGACCCCTTTTTAGTTTGCTTGATATAACCTTTCTCTTTATAAAACTATATCTATAGTTTTGCTGTAAACCATCTCAGTCGATTAAAAAATTTTGTAGGTGAGGTTACAAGCCTACGTAGTTGAAGTAATGATTACATGAGTTGGTAGCATACAGTATTATCTAATATAACTTAGTTTTTTTTTTGTAAACTAATAATATAACTTAGTTGAATAAATCAAAATGACTTACTTATCACACGTTATATATATGGATCATATTTAGTTAATGTTGATATGCGAGTCCATGTGATATTTTTCGTGTACTATCATTTTTTTTCTTTATCTGTTTTGTCACCAGACCACTCACACATGTGGGACAGTTGCCATTCATTCTTTCAGTCGTGTAAAGTTTCGGATTTTTGGTCTGTACATTATGGCAGATAGTGTACTAGATCGGAATAATTCATGGAACATATTCAGTGAACTCTTTCTCTAAAATTGTGTCGGGTAGTAATAACTAAACGATCCTTTTTTTATATGAGAAAAGGATGAAATAGTGAAAACAAGATTTTAGTTTAAAACGTTAATAGAAATTTACATCTAAACAAATTGGGGTTAAACTAAAAATGTAAGAATATTACATGATATGATTTAGAAATATATATTTTGAACAGTAAATTCTAATATATATTTGGATGGCTCAGTAGTTTTTGATTTAATATTGTTCGATATGTTTGATACTTTATTGCTTTTGTAACAAACTTGGGATGAAAACCTACTGATGAAGTAAAATTATGATGTAGGTATACAGAATTGCAAATCATTATTTTTCACTATTTCATCTTTTTCTCACATAAAATGAAGAACATGCTTAAAGTTCATAAGGTGTGGAATATTATGGAGACAACAAAGAAACAGAGAAAGCACAAGAAGCTTATTTCTGCTGATATAGAAGAAGAGGAGGAAGAGCATGGACACTATGTAGGATATTTTGTGTAGGGCAAAATCAAGAATCAATTATGATGGCCAGGTTAGATATACGATCCATCAGAAGCTTCAGATTTAGCGTTGAAGATAAAGTAAAAGGGGATGTTGCTCATTGCGTATTTTGGAGAAGGGATATTCGCTTGCTGCGTTCCCTCACAGTTGAAATTGTTTGCAGAGATCTTCAACGAGTGTTATAATGTAAACAACTCGAGAGGCATTAGAACCGCAATTAAGATACGTGCAACCGCTGAGATACCAATTGTTAGAGATATTGGTAGAGGTCATGGAATTGACTCGGATGATGGCAAGAGTGGGGCAGGATATATCTTTTATGATAGTGAAAATTTAACGACGTGGGGTTCAAGCAAACAAGAGACAGTTGTGTTACTGTCATGTGAAGCTGAAGACATGACAAGGACTGAATTTATGGAACAAGCTATATGGTTTCAAGAGTTACATCAGCATACATCCGGGAGTGGATAAAGAAGCGATATTGTGATTAGCAGTGGCGGATGCAGTATACAATCACGTGGATCATATGACCCATGTGAAATATTGAAAAATAAAAATTTTGCATGTATGTTTTGTGGAAATGTACGATGAAGTTAGTTTATAACCCTTGTAAGATATTTGTATCATCAGTTTGATCCTCATAAAACAAATTTCTCCCTCCGCCACTGGTGATGAGAGCATTCAGGAAATGAAGCTCAGGGAGATGAGATGTAGTGTTAAAGATTTGTCAAAAGTGGATTTCAAGTTTAAGAGGAAGAATGTTGGATTAAACTTGAAATAAAAAGAAATTGAGATATAAGTTAAAGATCTAAACCAACCGAGTTATGGTTAAGGAAAATGATTAGGAAAAGGAAATAAAGACATATGTTAAGTTTATAGATTTTAGGAAAAATATAATATCTATATAAGAAGATACCAAAGTGTGGTATAGCTTATGAATTTTTGTGAGAAATTGAGAGCTTAAATTTTTGGGTGATTTTTTTTTAAATATTAATAAGAGAATTATTATTATTACTGATTTCTTAGTTTGAATTCATTGAGATTGAGATTCTATAATGTCCTCGTTCATCTCTCAATCTTTAGCATTCTATCAATTGTTTTCTATAAATAGATTCCAGCTGAATTTTGTATACTTATCCATTTATTAAGCTGATTTTATAAGTAACAGAACGTAACCATCTCCGAGAAAGTTCAAAATTGTGAATATTGAAATTACAGCCCACAATTTGAGAAATTGGGAAACAAATATATTAAACTCATACTAAATCTTCCGTGTTTCGTACATTTTTGTACGCGATCACAAATCACAACATGTCGCTCCAATTCTAAATTTCTAATCTTTAATTTATTGGAATCATCCTTGCAGCACATAAAAAAACTATGATTGAAATTGCTTAAAAGATTCAAGAAACTATATATAATCAGAGTTTCCTGAAGTTAGTTAGCTGATCTAGAGCCGAGAGCACGACGCCTAGCTAAGCATTCATAGGATCACGAATATACCTATCTAAACTAGCTGAAGGGTGGAGACAAGCTTCATACCTGCAAAAGAAGTTGCAGAGAACCTTGGGAATTCTTGATCATGTCCTGAAGATTCACTATGGTTTTCGATTTCTTTAGATCGGTTTTTAACCGGGTTGACTATCAATATTTTCACGTTGCGTAGTTTAGATTCATCGTTTTTTCTTTTTTTTGACAGAGCTTCTGATTTGTAACACCTCAGATACTACAAAGTCTACAATGACTTGTACAGTTGGAAAAATGGTTCAAATCAACCATGATAAGTTTAGATTATGATTACTAAACGTTTGATACATAAAACGTTAGCTCTTCTTCTCCAATTAAGGTATGGAGAATAATCAACCTTCTCACTGAAAACCTTAACACATAACGTTTGATAAGGTATGTTATGATGAGGTTCATCTCACTGAAAAGTACTCAGATAAAAGCCATAGACTTTTCAATATTAAAAATAAAAATAAAAGCCATAGACTGAAACCATCATTGATGTGATGATGGCTCGTTTGTAAGATTGTTTCAGACATGAGTTGGGGCAGTTGTTGCAGGTATCGCAGTCTCTTGAGTTATATTTACTCCATTGGTAGCCCTTGCAAGAATTTTAGTTGGAGGAGAGGGTTTGTCTGAAGCCACCTCAGGTGTCAACGGTCCCATCTTCTCCATCTTCTTCTGCTGATTAGTAAGAGGGTTTTTGGCAACCTTTCACTTATGACTCCATACATTTGTTACTAGTCTGAAGCCTTCCATTTCTTTTGAAAACCGAGACCTTTATGAACCGCTATCATTATGACAAAATTTATAATTTATGTTCTGATCTGCTCGGCTTGGAGACAGACCAAAGAGGGTATATGATTATCCAGCTACTCCAATGTCATCAACTACTAGCAACTTGCTTTCTTTAAGCACTCTATCACTGCAATTTATGATAATATATGATCATACTATCTCTCAATACCATAAGAGGAAATGTGTGTTGTTGATGCATTTATGATTTATCATATAGCTTGGTACATATTTATCTATATAAGATGGACTATGATGTAGATGGAGTAGAAATTATCCTGCAATATATTGACACAAAATATTAATGCAACACAGAATCCCCATATACACTGCACAATAACATTGGTCTCAAGTAACTTCCATTTATAGTAATAAGCAGACACGTTGTAGGCATGAATATGATGAGTATGTAGCTTCCATTCAGTTCCTCTCTGTTTCTTAATCATGAAACTACATCTTTGTCTCTTTCTTTATTATTTCCACTCATCAAATCTAATCGAACATAACCTAGCTATACTCAATTATTCTGTAACGAAAGAATAATCATGAACCACAATAACTATGAAGAAGGGATGATTCCATGGCCTCCCAGGACCTACATTGCAGCTTCTGCAGTAGAGAGTTTAGATCCGCTCAAGCACTTGGAGGCCACATGAATATTCACAAAAGAGACAGAGCAAAACTCAGGCAGGTCCTTTCTTGGTTTATTGAACCTCACCATAACATACCTTATCACAACCCCAACCCTAAACCTAACTTTAGCTCTTCTTCTCCAATAACGTCAGCTCATATTGAGCCTTCCCTAACCAACAAGGTATAAAAAACTACTCCTTTTTCTTCAGCCCGGTTTGATCTTTTGAATAATACTACTAGCTATGGAGGTTTCATGGTGGAAAGAGAGAAGAACAAGATCAATATATGTAGCAGATCGAGCTCAAGAAGAGTGTCATGGATCAATGTTATGCTGCAAAATGTGAGATAAAACTCGGGGATTTGATGAACAAGAAAGATAGAGTCATGGGATTGGAGCTTGGGATGGATTTGAGGAATCCAAAACAACTTCTTGATTTGGAGATTATTTGGCTAAAACTGTAAGACTTGAAGAATTTATTAACAGTCCAATCATATTGACTTCTGTCTCCATCTCAAACTCACATGCTTCTAGTTATGTCTTCTCGCCGGTTCTTTCATAAATCTAGAATTTCTTAATTTTTGTCTGAGGTGATTGATCTCCCGAACTGTATGGCATACATAGCTATACACTAATAGTCTAATAATGTAACAACATACTTCGACAACAAGAAAATAAAAAGAAAATGAGAACATAATTATGGTGAAATAATAACATATGTTACTATACGAGTAGTAGAGTTTCTAACATCAAAGCACCAGTGGTCTAGTGGTAGAATAGTACCCTGCCACGGTACAGACCAAGGTTCGATTCCCGGCTGGTGCAGTTTTCTTTTATTGTTATCTACATTTTGTTAAGCCACTATGTAAACAGCCCATTTGGACTTTACCGGCCCCATTTTGCTTCTCAATCCGTAATCATTCCTTGATCAAGTCCCAAACTATTTGTATGAATTCGTCGTGTCTGCAGGAAGTAACAATAAAACATGGGCTTGATTTCGAATTTACTTGACGAAATGTTGTCTTGATAACTAGTATCCATAATATATAATTTAATCTTAATGTTCAGGTTGGTTAATTTAAAAAGTGTCGGTAATAAAATTACCAATTGGGATAGTTCTCTTTTGTGTGTCTCTTTGGTCTTGGTACTATATAGTTTCCGGGATGGTTTGTTTTATAACAGTGGCTTTATTCTATTAACTCCTACGATGGACTTGATAATCTACACGACAGGCTTGAGTATAGTTGAAGTTCTTTTCTCTTTCAAATTTGTTAGTTTGGTTGTTGTCCAAAAACAGCTTAGTTTCCAAATTTCTTTTGGTTAGTGTTATTTTGTTGATCTCAGTCCATCTTTGTTTAGGATAGAGTGATTGTGTGTAGTGAACTGTTGTAATTTTGGTGATTAATATCAATTTGAGGATGGCCAAAAAAATTACCAAATATAAATCACATCCACTTAACTAAATAACTTACGAGCACACGAGTGTTCGGTGAAAGTCACATGCACACACTATCCTTACTGCACCACCACACGATCTCTCTCTCTCAGTCTCTCGTGTACAAAATCCATAATTACATTTATTAATTTTTTTGGCATATAGAAAACATGAATACTAGTCTGTACCAGCCCCACACTCACTCCATTGTAACCGAATATTCGTAAGCCACGTAAGCAGATTCAGCACAATCAATCAATTTTAAAGAGTTTTAGTGTTTAAGAATTATAAAAAAAAACTTTAGTGTTTAAGAACTACTAGATCTTGACCCACACAACCGTGCGGATGATTATTTTATTTTTACAAGTATAATTTTATTTTTACATAATTAATTGTACAATTTATCATATTATTAATTGTTTAATATAACATTTTAAAAAATAACAACTTTATAGTTCACATGCAATAATTTAATTTATTTGTTTTAAATGTTCAGTAATAGCATATTTTAAATCATGGAATTTTGTTCAAAAAAAAGTTATACAAAATTTCTCAAATGAAAAATATTATTGGTTAAAGATAAATTTTTTATTGAAAATTATTATATTAAATTAATATAACAGTTTAATACAAAATTGTACATGAGTTTAGTTATAATTACAAAATTAATTAGATGTTTTGAAGTTTTTGGGAAAATTGCCAAATATGACTCACAACTTGATTTCAAATGCAAAAGTATACTCAAACTTGAATCAAATGCAAAAGTAACTCAAAAAGCTATTGAATTTCAATCAGCCTCTTGTGACCAAACAAAAAACCTGAATTTGTTTTTACGTTTATAACATCAGTAAGTCGTCTGGTATAGTTGATCTTAAAAATAATTTATAAATTTTGTAAAAAATATTTTGATAAGTGAAAAATTGAAATCATGCATGTAACTAACATATGTTATAAGTGATATAAATTAAGATATAATAAAAGTGAATTGTTTTCAAAACTGAAATCATGTAATCATGTAATTAACATATGTTGTAAACATATGTTGTATTATTGTATGTATTCTTAGGGTTAGATTTTGGAAAGCTTGAATGTTTTTTTGAAATTTAAATTTTTACATATATGTGTTTATTTTTGTGTATAGTAAACACTTTTTAAGTTTAATTTGATTTTATGAAGTGTTTAGTTAGTTAATTAAGTTTAGGGGTTATGTTTAGGGTCTAGACGACTAACTTGTAAGTCATCCAAATGTTCCCGCCTAATTTTTTCTAAAAATTTATTTTCCCGCTTAAATATTATTTTATTCAGAAGAAAGAAAAATAAAATTTTACATAATAATAATTGTTTACTAAACTAAAATTGAAAATCAAAAATGTTTTTTTTTGAAAAATTAAATTTTTACCTATATATGTCTATTTATGTGTATAATAAACACTTTTTAAATTTTATTTGATTTTATGAAGTGTTTAGTTAGTTAATTTTGTTTAGAAGTTATATTTAGGGTCTAGACTTACAAGTAAGTCGTTTACGAAGTCGTCTGAATCAAAAATATTTAACCTAATTAGAATTTTTTATCTCCTTATATAAAAAAATATTTACACATTCTATCTTTTCCTCTCAAATGGGTGGAACAAAAATATAATGTTCATCATTCTAAAACTCTTCTACCTCCCTCTAATCTATTTAAACTTATAAACACCAAGCTTTATATCAATTTATTGTTTTTGTCTCATGTCTTTTTCACTAATTTATCTTGTTTTTGCAGTTTTTCCATCACATGGTTCTCATCTTCCACTCATTTAAAGGTAGATCTATTAATTTTAGATATGTATTTTTGAATGTTCTATAAAGGTAGATTTATTTAATCTTCCACTCATTTTCTCTGTTTTTAAGCCATTTGAACATTTTTGGATATGCAGATTTTTCAGATCTAGATTTGGATATGCATGTTTTTAAGATCTGGAAGACTTCTGGGATGACTTACATGTTAGTTGTCTGAAATATAATACGCTAACGATTGCCAGGAAGTCTTCCAGACGACTAGTGTAGAAGACTTAGCGTTGAAGACTTCCACAAACGTCTTCTCGGATCATTTAGAAATTTTGATTAACATGAATGTTGGTTATCTCATAAATATCACCATGTTATAAATTTTATTCAGTGGTCCCAATATTGATTAATATACATGAATTAATAAGAAAATGTTAAAATTTTTTATACTTTTAGAGAAATGAAAGTTTACTAAACATTGACACAGACGACATCCAAGTAAATCGTCCATCAGGTCATTTTTGCAATTGACTTTTAAATGTGTTCTTAGAGACGACTTACTCGTAAGTCGTCCATTTTTGTTAGTTAAAAAACCTCGAGAGTACCTGTGACGACTTACTTGTAAGTCGTCTAGGATAAATTGGTTAGTTTTGTATTTGACCGAATTGTGTCAGAAATTTGATTTTTCATGGACGACTTATTTGTAAGTCGTCTCTGGGAAAACAAAAAAATCAATGAAAGCTAGATGACTTAGGGCCTGACTGGTGTAACCGCAGCGGTTGCGGTTGCGGTTGCGGTTGCGGGAGTTTGCGGGTGCGAGTGGTTGCGGTTTTAAGCGTTTTTTAGAGATTTGTACGACTGGTATAGCTGTTAGAAATGTTGCGTTTGCGGGACTCTTATGACTGGTAAACTACAAAACGCAACATCTGTTAAATAATAATTTAACAATATTTACATTTTATGTAATTATAAAAAATATTAAAAATCATAATAATATGATAAATATAAAATTTATATTTATAAAATCATATTATTCAATTTTAAAAATTTATAGAAAATATTTTAGTTTTGAATTTTATAATATAAATTGAAATATAATATGAATACATTTTACAATTTCTATTATTTCAATTGAAAATTTTTATTGGATATTTTTAGTATTATTTTTATTTATTCTGTTTTTTTTTTAAAAAAAATTACCTTCCCGCAACCGCCCGCAACCGCAAACGCTAGCTGGAACCAGCTTTTGATTTTAAGAGGTTCGGAACGGTTTGAAGCGATTTGTAGCGTTTTCTGTGATTGTTTCGAAACGCCAACAACCGCTATAAACCGCAAAAGCTGCGTTTGCGGGTGATAGCGGGAAAACCAGTCGGCACCTTAATTGTAAGTCGCCTCAGATTAATTTGCAATTGGAAAATAAAACAAAAATATTTTTTTTTTCAGGGCGACTTACTTGGAAGTCGTCTGTTTAGACGACTTACACGAACGTCGTCCAAGATAAGCAAGGTTTGACTAGAATCTCGGAATAAAATCATGGACGACTTTGCTTATCATAAACGACTTTCAACTAAGTCGTCCAGCCAGAAGATATCCGTGTAAGACGTCTGGAAAACCTTAAATATTTAAGTTTTATTTTTCAATTGCAAAACTAACCTGAGACGACTTATTTGGAAGTCGTCTAGCTTTACTAAAGTATTGATTTTTTTTTTGTTTTTCCAGAGACGACTTACTTGTAAGTCGTCCAGAAAAAAAGTCAAATTTCTGACACAGTTCGGTCAAATGCAAAATTAACCCGTAAATCGTCTTGGGTACTCTCAAGGTTTTTTTAACAAACAAAAATGAACGAATTATTTGTAAGTCGTCAATTTGACCAAAAGACTTAAGTCTTCTACAGACAGAAGTTTTAGGCGGACAGATCTGGAAAAAAAAATCAATTTTATACCTTAAATCAATGAGATGACTTCCTTAGCACACAAAAGTCTTCTCCAACCACACGGAACCTCAAACGAAAGTAACCCACCAAGAATCGTAAGCTTAAATGGGTCTATCAACCATAAAAAAAATTAGAATAAAAAGCTTGAGTTTTTTTGGATAAATAAGGAGACAAAGTTAAAGAGATATTGTTTTTAGTTCATAAGAATTGAGAAAGAAAGAGTGTAAATGGATTTGAGGTGCATTAAGAGCTTCAAATTGGTTGTTTATGGTAGTTGAGAAATTGATGTCAATGACAATCTTATAAATACTTGAAGATGATGAGGTTGACAGAGTAAAAATACCATTTTCGAAAATAAAAAAATAAAATGATTTAATGGCATTTTCGTAAGTAATGTGAATTTGTGGGGTGAATATGGCAAAAGAAAATTGAAACAATTAGGTTAATTTTGTGTTTAACTTTGAGTTTTGAGTCAATTTTTCATAACTCCCAAGTTTTTAGTTAAAATGAAATATTAATTTAATCTTAAAATTAACACGAGATTAATTAAATATTAAAAATGAAAATTGAAATATATATTTATTTTCAATAAACACGAAATTACTTAAATATTTAAAAGGTTTACTTAAAAATGGAATATGTATTTGTATTGTAAATTAAAATATACTAGATTTTGACCCGCCCTTCAATAGGCGGGTATAATTTTTTGTTTTAATTTTTGTGAGAAATTTAATTTTTATATTTTTGTTATTTTTTGTAATCTTATTTTTGTTAATATTTTAATTTATTTTTTGTAACTATATTAAATATGTCAAGTTGCATAACTATACACTTATGTCATATATATTTCAGAAATTATTTTTAAACTTTAATTCTAAAGTTTGTAACATATTATATTTTTTAATATTTACCTAACATAATTAGTCAAGAATATTCGTATCTAGAAAAATGATTCGGAATCGACCCAAAAATCAAAATATTATAATCTATTACATCTGGCATATACACTCAAGCGATTTTTAAAGTATTATATCCGAAACCCAATATCAAATCCAACCTGCATCGAAAACAGAACAATTTTGTTTGAAAAGTGTTTAAATTTTTTAAAATATATTTTGTTAAATATATATATATATATATATATATATGTAAATAGATTAGTATAGTCTTCACTAACTTTAAATAAAATCACATTTAATAAATATTTTTAATCGAATAACCTATTTAAAACCCGTTAAACTAAAACCAGTAAAATATATTTTTATGAATAATACTTCCATAATAATAACAACAGATAATGTTCCTAAATTAATAGAACACATGGATTAAATAATCTAATTTTCTTATAAAACAGCTATTTATATTTATTATTTATCTTAATTGATTCATGAACTTTTATTGTATTTTGGTCAAATTTTAATCTGTTTTGAAAGCTATATATTATTAAGTTATATATTTGCTATGATTTTTACTCATGGGCTGTTGGTAGTTATTTATCATGACAATAAAAGATATTTATAATTATATGTTATAAAGCTAATGATGACAAAAATACTATCAAGCTAATAAATAATATTTATTTTTGTCTAAAACTAACAAAAATTATTAAAAAGTGGGTTTGTATCTGGGTTGTATAGTTATTTCTATTAATGATTTGTATGTGGAAATCATCATCAAAATAATATTCCATAAAGTCTATATAATCACATAAGTACCTCTCAATTTTTAATAGTATGATAATATATACTTCATGAAATATCAAATGCACATTACAGTAGTTAGTTATACCTCTCACGTACGGTAGTTATTTATCATGATAATATCAAAGGCACATTACGTTACTTCTTAAAAAGAAGGAATATTACATTTGCATAAAATTTGTTGCTAGTTGAAGTGGTTAATTTAAATACAGTTATATTTTAAGTTGGACACAACAAATATCAATAGGTCATGCTGGAAAATTAATAGAATAGAAGAAAAGATTTTATTCAAATATAATTTCAGAGTAAATATAGGAATATCTATTTGATTTGGTTTTATTAGAATAATTAAATTAATTTCATATTTATACATAAATTAATTGAAACAATAAATTGTCTAAATTGAAAATCACACAGGAAAAAGTTAATAATATAAGATACGTGAAGAAAAAAGAATTACACTACAAAATGGCCTCCAAATACATTCAAAAAGAATTATACTACAATTGACTTTGCTACCTCGCTAAAATAATTAGGTGTAGTTTTAGAAAAGAAAAAAAAACCTCTCTCTAAGTTTCTTTGCCGTGTTTTTCCGTCGCCGGCCGGCTAAGTGGGCTCTGTTAGCCACTGCCGGTTCGGTTTCTCTGTTTTTCTTTGCTTTTCCGTTTTGCATGTATAGCGGGAGTGGTTTTCCTCCCAGTTTTCCCGTCGGCTTTTAATCTTTAGTCTTCGGCGGTACTTCTTTGTAGGAGACCGGCCGATTTTGTCTCTGGAGAGTAGCGGCTTCTTCAGCAGCGGTTCCGCCGGCTCTGACTCCGGAAGGTGGTGGCTTCTGCAGCACTGTTCTTGCCGGCTTTGTGTTTCTCTCTGTTTGGAAGGGTTCGCTCTCGGGACCGCTTCTTTTTTTGGTTTGGAAACTTGTGTCTGGTTGTCTTTGCTGGTCGGAGGAGATCTCGGATTGTCCGATGTATGCTCGCCGACAGAAAGATGATATTTCGGAGGTGGAGTTATCGCCAGCGGTGCTTTGCGTGAACCGATTGAGATCTCGGAACAGTCTTCGAGGAAGCTCTTCGGTGGATTCAAGTCTGGCGATGTTGTTTGGGTGCGGTGGCTGTTCTCCGGCGTGTTCCGGCAAATCACTAGTCGATTCGTTTTTCTCCGGTGGAAGCCTCGACCTGTGGTGGCTAGATGACGCGTGTCCCGCTCGGTGCGGTGTGTTTACACGTGTGGAAGCTTCGTGATGGACCTGGTTGCGTGGCCGTTGTGGTTGCGTAAGGTTTTAGTGTTTGGGCTTGGGCCCGTTTAAGTGCCCTTCATGTCGGGCTGTTTAATTGGTTTGTATTTGGGTCTTCGTGGCCTTTGTGTGTTGTTTGGGCTTGACCCGGTTTGGGTCTTGTCTTTTTTTTTAATAATATCAGACGGAAAAAAAAATGAATTATACTACAAAATGGCCTCCAAATACATTCATGGCATTAGCATTTACCGGTTTACCCGGTCTCCCACGTCACGACAAACAGCAGCAGTTCCAACGTCCGGCGTTCGGCGGAAGAACTTATAGATTACTCAAAATAATTGATTAATAAGTTAGTTTTGCTTTGATGAAACTCCAACAAACATACGTATCCGTGTATAAAATAATACGAGAAAATGTGATAGAAGACCTAAGACCACCTTATTTACCAAGAATATGGATATTTTTTTGTAGAAATGGACGAATGCAAAGAAATATAAGTTGGACTAATTTAAAATAATTGATTTTAAAAATTATTTTTTAATAAAACAGAACTCTCTGGTGTTGCGTCTCCACTGTCGACTGTCTCCTTAGAATCCAACATATGGCCCTCCATTGTCTACCATTCACACAATTTGGCTCACACGATAAGATTGGACATTAATTGTTTTCTTTTTCTTTAAACTTTTTTTTTTTTTTGCCATCTAGATATTTTATTAAAACCGGGACAGGTCCAACTGGGACAAACCCAAACCGAAACCATACAACCAACCGCGCAAAAAGTACATCCGATACAAGATAAAAACATAAAGCAATTGGGCCTAAACAGAAGCCCAATGATAAAAGAAGCGGCGCTATCCTTCCACGCGTCCAAAATCGATGCAGAAGGACTGCCCACGTGTCCGCCTCCACTGCCCCACAGCACACGCGTCCTTCCATCTTCACATCGAAACCAGAGAACGCCGGTGAAGGCTTGCGGTCGCCGGTTCCCGTCTTCTAACTAGATCCAAATCGGAGACTCTGTTCCGTCATCAGTGCCGACAAGAACCCACCTCCGACAACAGTATCAGAGGTATAAGATTCCCTCAGCGCACAAACCTCCAGCTAAAGACCGTCACGAAAAGAACGACGCGTCACCGGAGCACTCGTTTGGCATGCATCCTCCACGCATCCAACTTGAATACCACCACACCTTCCAGCGAAGAGCATCACCGATTTAACTCGATAGCTCGTCCTGGATAAGATTCTTCGAAGATGTCTGGGAACCACCGAAAGCCGGCCGCCAGCACCAGAGAGAAAGCGATGACGCCAGATACAAAGCCGGACGACCACCATAGGGAAGCGCGCCGCCGGAATCAAGAGTCGGGAAAAAAGACCGAGCCGCTACTAATTCTAAACTAAAAAAACACCTAAGGAAAGCAAACGGAAGACCTGGCCGACGGTGGCTACGGCAGCCCACCCCGTCGACCGGTGACGGAAGTCGCGGCGGAGCTTTTTTCTTCTAGAAAGAGGTCGGAGCGATTTCTTCTAAAAAAAATCTTTTTCTTTAAACTATAATATCACATAATAATAATTGTTTGAGCAATTTCCTTATGATTAACAAGACCATTCATGTGGAAGCACCTTAACCAACCAGTTAAGATTTAAAAGATTTAGCATCTGCGTCAAAATTTGGAGTTCGAATTCCAAGCTATACAATTTTTTGTAGCTTATAAGATGCAAATCTTATTAGATGTAATTCCATAATAATGTATATAATATATTTGTAGAACTGTTCATCAATATTGAATATTTGCAAGTAATTGATCATCATATATAATAAAGTTAGAGATTATACGATAATGCAATGTGTCATCCAACATAAAAAACAAACAATTCCTCTTATACATTTGCATATATGAGAAATTAAGTAAATACAATAAAATAGTTCTTAAGCATCTTATAGACTTACACAAAGGGTACACAATAAATGCAAACAAACAAGTAAGGCCTCGAATTATGGCCGGTAATGGTCTCTTTTACTAATGTGGTGTTCAAGTTTTCTAAAAATCTACGATGGTAGAAAATCAAACTTATAATCCAAATCATTACCAAAATGTAATTTGACACTTTAGAATAAACATTAAAAATTCTTTAAATTAATAATATTGAGACTTTAAGAATTTGTTAATTTATACTTATCAATTCAAAGGAAAATTCTTTTTATATAACAATATTTTTGGTGTAGGAAAATGAAAAGAATATTCCATTTATGATATTATATATTGGCTAAGTTTATAGAGATAAATCTTAGTTTTTTATTAGATTATTGATGAATTTTATGTATGATATTTCACAGAATATAAATTCATTTTTATATGTAGTTCAATAGAGATAAATAAAACTCGAGACAAAATTTATTTAGAAAGAAGATAAAAAAAATTTGTGTATGTTTATATAAACTTTACCTATATGATATATATTAATTTATGATTTTAATGGGATCATATATTTACTTAAAAAATTTTAAAATATTATTTTCTAAATATCTTATCGAATTATATTATATTTTACACCAGCTTAACTTGAGAGCAGAGAAATTTATTGGGATTTTACTGTAGTTTCTTGTGAAATCAAGTTCTAAGACTTTCTAAACTCCATTATTGTTTTAAATTTATGATATTATACTTATAGTTTCATCACATATTACAATTTCTAGACGAAATAAGTGTGGCTGGAACACTGGTGATGGAGTTTGACCACACAAAAAAAAACACCAGTGATGGAGAACTATAGAATTTTATATACAAAGCTAATACAATATGGTAGACCACAGGAAACTAATTAAAACATTATCATATTATGTGATTGTTTATGATCACTGAGAGAACATATATAATAAGTCGGCCATGAGAAAGCCTCTTCTCAATCATCATAAATGCTCCTTTATAAAGTCCAACCAAAGTCAAAACACTTAACAATTCTCCATCATCATTGCATTTCTTTTTCCTTTACCTCCATCTCTATTTCCTAGTTTGCTCGTGCACATCTCCAACGATCCCAATTCAAAAATCATCACTTCTTCCTATCTTTTTTAATATATCTTGAAAAAACATCTTACAAACGAGAACAGAAACAAGAGAATCCTTCTTTCTTTTGTGTACAAAATAACATAAAGACACCTTTTTCGTAGATGGCAACTTCCGGTAACAGTACAACGGCAGGAACAGGTTCACCGTGCGGCGCGTGCAAGTTCCTGAGGAGGAAGTGCTTATCGGATTGTATATTCGCACCTTCACTACAAGAAAACAGGTCTATTGCAAGGGAAATTTGCGAGTGAAAAATTTCCTAGCAAATTTGCGACAGGTTTGCAATGGAATTGCAACAGAAAATAAAACCCTCGCAAATCTCTCGCAAATTTGCAAGAGAAAATTAGTCGTCGCAAATTTGCAAGAGATTTGCGAGGAAAGTTACAGAGTCCTCGCAAATCTCTCGCACATTTGCGAGGGCTAATTTTTCCTTGCAAATTTGCGAGAAATTTGCAAGGGTTTTATTTTCTCTTACAATTCCGTTGCAAACATATTTGCAAGACATATGTGATATTTAATTTTTTTATCACATTTCTCACAAAAATTCAAATAAATTTAATAAATAAAATATTAAACTAAATATTTAGTATTTAACAAGTATATCAAAAAATAATTTTGGAAAATTACAATATCAGTCAACTAATATTCACGAGTTTAATATTTTTCTATATTTAAACTAATATTACGAAGTACTAAACATCAAAACTCTATAATTTATACAATACACGTCAAATAAAATTTCTAAGAAATTGAAACAAATTTTCACTTTAATTACTATTTTCATTAAAAAAAAATTTAGTCCACACGAAATATAACAAAACCTCAAATGAAACCCTAAAATGATTGACTTATGAATTTGCAAGGAATTTGCAAGGGATCCATCGCAATTCTCTTGCAAATTTGCGAGAGAATGTAAACGCTCGCAAATTTGCAAGGGAATTGCAATGGATCCGTCACAAATCCCTTGCAAATTTGCGAGGAAAATAGAATCCCTCGCAAATTTGCAAGGGATTTGCGAGGGTCGCTTGCAATTTCTTTGCAAATCCATTGGTTCATACATTTGAAAGGTTTGGGGTTTCATTAATGATTTTGGTGTCAAAGAATACATCTTGTTGAAACATTTAATGTTTAAATTGTAAATCGACATATTTTCTGAAAAATTATTCAATTATGGTTATGATTTTCATTCCCGATATTTAAACTAATATTACATACTACTTAACATCTATGTATATGTTTTGAAAATTTAATCAACTATAACTATGATTTCTATTCCTGACACTTAAACTAATATTACTAGTAATAAATATTGAAACCCTAAATTATTTTTTAAAAACCCAAAATATATAAAATACATATTAATCAACCAAAATTCTTTTAAAAAAATCTATAAACGAACCCCTAAAATAATTTGTCTTATGGATTTGCAATAGATTTGCAACGGATTTCTTGCAATTCCGTTGCAAATTTGCGAGAGAATCTAAACGCTTGCAAATTTGCAAGGGAATTGCAATGGATCCATCACAAATCCGTCACAAATCCCTTGCAAATTTGCGAGGAAAAAAGAGCCCCTCGCAAATTTGCAAGGGATTTGCGAGGGTCGCTCGCAATTTCTTTGCAAATCCATTGTTTCAGACATTTGAAAGGTTTGGGGTTTCATCAATGATTTTCATGTCAAAGAACACATTTTATTGAAACATTTAATGTTTAAACTGTAAATCGACATATTTTCTGAAAATTTATTCAATTATGGTTATGATTTTCATTCCCGATATCTAAACTAATATTACATACTACTTAGCATCTATATATATGTTTTGAAAATTTAATCAACTATAACTATGATTTCTATTCCCGACACTTAAACTAATATTACTAGTAATTAATATTGAAACCCTAATTTTTTTTTTTAAAACCCTAAATATATTAAATACATACTAATCCACCAAAAAGTTTTTAAAAAATCTATAAACGAAACCCTAAAATATTTTGTCTTATAGATTTGCAATAGATTTGCAAGGGATTTCTTGCAATTCCGTTGCAAATTTGCAAGAAACTTGCAACGGAATTAGGTAAATATAAACATAATGTGGCCAATCACGTTGAAGGGCGAGGATCAGTAACTGTGTAACCACAACCATTGATAAAACTTAATCTAACGGACACAAATGCACAAAAGTTAAAAACCACTTTTTTCTTTCTTTTATCTCCTTCTTCCTCTCAACACTGCGTAAACTAAATCTCTTTTTTCAGTATAACTCTCTGAATGAAATATTTCTCAAACACCATCATCATCATCTCGATCTTCACCTTCTCGTTCTCCTCTACTCACAATTACTCTTTTTATTTTATTTTCTATCAGTTTTTTTTTCAGATGAAGATCTGTGAACAAGAAGAAGATAGGAGATTGAAGGAGGAAGAGGTAAGATAGGTGGTGGCTCGTGACTCGTGAGCAGAGCCGGGTTGAAGATGCAACAGTGAGGAAGCAGAAGAAGCGTGACGGCGGAGGAGGCGTGACCCATCTCTGGCACGGTGAAGCTTCGGAAACTGTGGTGGAGGAGGCATGGAAGTTGAAGCTTCGGTTTATTTCTGTAAACCAGGATTTATTAATTTTTTATTTGTAAACCAATTTGAAATTATAAATAAAATTATTATATTTTTAGTTATAAAGAACATCTGTGTAATTTTTATTAATTTATTTCTAATTATAATTATTTTCGATTTATTGTAGAATATCTATAATAGATTTATTGTAGAAAAAAGTCCTTAGCAAATTTGCAACGGAATATTCAATTGCAAATTTGCGAGGAAATCATTTCTATCGCAAATTTGCAACGAAAAATGTTTCCGTTGCAAATTTGCGAGGAAAGATTTTCCGTTGCAAATTTGCGAGGAAATACTTTCCGTTGCAAATTTGCGAGCGTTTTGCAAGCGATTTTAATTTGCGACTAAGGATTTGCGAGGGAATCAGTTCGCTTGCAAATATCTTGCAATCGGCGATTTGCAACGGAATTGCAATGCGTTTTTCCCTTGCAACAGACAATTTTTCTTGTAGTGCTTACTTCTCATCGGAGCAAGGAGCAGCAAGATTCGCAGCTATTCACAAGGTGTTTGGAGCCAGCAACGTCTCTAAGCTCTTGCTTAATGTCCCAATCCATGATCGATGTGAAGCTGTTGTCACCATCGCCTACGAAGCTCAAGCTCGTCTTCATGATCCTGTGTATGGCTGTGTCTCTCATATTTTCTCCCTCCAACAACAGGTAGATTAACTGAGCAGTCACTAGTAATCCATCAAATTTTTTTAGTCACTGGATTTTTATGGTCGTCGATTGGTAGGCGATTGTGTGCATAGAGTTAGATTTCCAATAAAATATTGAGGAATCAGTATCAACTAATTTCCCAATCAAAACGTTTTTTTTCACACTAGTTTTCTTAATACTATATAAATTTCTTGACCATTTGAGACTATATTTCTTTAGTTTATAGGAAAAACGTTACGGCAACTACTACTAGTATGCTGTTTTCCAATAAATTCATGTCATGACTCTTTTCTTTCATGCATTTGGCATTTTCGATTCTCCAAATCTAGAGTAAACAAAATTATCTATTTCTGTCTCAGAAAGATAAATGTTTAACGTATTTCTTTGAAATATAAACTCGCTCAATTCTTTTATTAAAAAAAGATTGAACGGAGTTTAATTGCTTTAACCTTTTTAATATTAAAAAGCAACAAATAAGCATATTGTTTATTACTCTTGGAAAATCAACCACTATATATATGTAACTACAAATAAATATGTTTAGAAATGCCATTGAAATTTGCATAAAGATGCAAGCCAATATCTTACCTTTCTTTTGTTGGCACAAAAACAATAACTTTAATGAAATGAAATAGATTATGTATTAGAAGTATATATATCCATGAAGAATGAGATTTTATTAATTCTTCTACATATATGTGTGTGTGAATTTTCAAGATTTAAGTAGAATTGAATCAATCTTGTCTAACAATTAGCGTTTGATTGGTTTATTATACATAGGTAGCTTACTTGCAAGCACAAGTCATGCAAATGAAGGCACATATCGCCGGCCACCAGACGTCAGCCGCAGAAGGTACTCACCTATTTGAGATGTGGCAACAAACTAGTGACTCACTGATTGATAGTGCATACTCCACACCATATAACCATCACCATCATACTTACTGCGGTCACATAAACCCTAATAATCCGGTCTCGCCACAGAGCTCGCTAGAAGAATCTTTCAGCAACACAAGCAGTGACGTCGCAACTACAGCTAACGTACGAGAGACTCACCAAACCGGAGGTGGCGTATACGGTAAGGGTGACTTAGGGTTTCAGGAAGGATATCCTAACAAAAAGAGATCCGTGAGTTATTGTAATAGTGATTTAGGTGAGCTTCAGGCTTTGGCTATTAGAATGATGAAGAATTAAGATAAGTTATTTTTGCTAAAAATTAAGATGAGTTGGTACTTTGGGAAAAAGAAAAAAACAGTTGGTAACTTATCTAGACAGCGGCGAAGAAATAAGATGGTTTTTGACAAGAAATAAAAGATAGCAAAACAATGGATGTTCACATGCTATCATCAACAAAAATGTCTACATGCCTGTTTGTTCTGCAGTTGTTAGCGATGGTGGCTAAAGTTAAGCAGTGACTAGCTTATATTCAATGACAGGTTTCAGCGATATATCGTAATCGATTTAACAAATCATTTCAACGATATAGTGTTACATGTCTTAAATTATCATTCATTAAGGTAAATAATAATACGACATTCTTGCACGATGATTGCATATCTTAAATTCTCTTAAACTTGTTTTTGGATTTTAAAGATCAGTAATAGAAATGCTTCTGTGTGTGTGAAGATAGAACATACTTTACAGCATTTTAACAAAAAAGGTGTAAATGGTCAATATAAATAACAAAGTAATCAATATTTAAATTTAGAAAAGAGCAAGTCCACCGTGAAGAATTGTAAAACTAATTTAAACCTCAAGGAAGATGGTCTGTGTATATGCTTGTCTGTGTATATGCTTGCCAACTAACGATATTTTTCAGCTTAAGGCTAGAAATTACATGGCAAATGTAAAACAATATGAATAAAGTATACTTTTATAAAAAGATAATATGAACAAAGTCTACTTTATTTTCAATATAAAACTCTAATTTTATAAGGCATGAATAAATAAAGAAGAAATAAAACTGTTGATAAAACAATTCTCTAAGAGAAAACATTTGAAAAACATAGGAGGGATGAATGTTATGATTGTCTGTCAGAGAAGCAAATCAGCGAAAATCATTTCATCTATACATTTTAATATATAATATAATGGACCACGCTTTAATATATGGGTGAATTAGCTGATAACATACGAATAATGTAATAATTAGGGAAATACTTAAATATTGCGGAGAAAAAGTGATGAAGGAAGGAAAAAACTTAGGGGAAAATAAGGTAGAGAGTGTAAATATGATAAAATTTGTAGGCATTAAGTGCAAATATTCTTAATATTACATTTAATAAACATGTTTACCTAATACTATTAACTAAGCATTAACCATTGTCTAGTTAATGAGTTATTCTTGGGTTCACCCTTAGAGTGAACATAGAGGTTCACCCAACCAATAGAAATCACTTATTTCACAATTGATATCTTTTAAATAAGGAAACAAAATATTGTCAAATTATTTTATGTTTTAAAATAAATAAAATGAAAACAAATATAAATAATAGTAGTTACAAAAAGTAATTAAAAAAAATATATTTCAAAATTTTCAAAGAATAAAATAAACCCTGAACCCTAAATCATAAACCCTAAACCCTTGGATATACCCTAAACCCTTGGATATACCTTAAACCTTTGGGTATATGCTAAACCCTTGGATAATCTTAAACTCTAAATCCTAAACTCTAGTATATGCAAAAAAAATCATATATTTTAACGCCGTCATCGAAATATTAAACCCTAAATTCTAAACTCTAAATCCTAAACCTTTGGGTAAATCCTAAACTTTTTTTTAGGATTAAGGATTTGGTATTTTTAAGATTTCATGTTTAATGTTTTTAATTTAAATTTTAGAGTTTAGGCTTAGTGTTTTGATGACGGATTTAAAATATTTTTATTTTTTTTGCATATATTACTATTTTATTTATTTTTAACATTTTTATTTTAAAAACATAATATAACTTGATAATATTTTGTTTCCTTATTTAGAAAATATCAATTGTGAAATTAGTGATTCCTATTGGTTGGATGAACCTCTAGATTCACTCTAGGGGTGAACCCAAGAATAAGTCCTAGTTAATTAGGCTAGCACCAATAGTGGTCCTATTAGACAAAGTGCCCCAAATTGTATGCCATCTTTTCAACTGAATTCATCAATTAATGACCTTGAATTAGTTTTGCTTTGCAAACTCTAAATAATCCCATCTAATTATAACCCAATCCTCCACCAACAAGCTTCGGTTGTTGTCCACAACTAAAGTAACTAGTACTCTTTTAGTGTTTGAGAAAGGACTTTGTGATTTGCAATCTCGAGGTAACCTTATCAAGAAATTTAAACAAAGTTACTAATAACAGTGAAAAATAAGTTTAAGTGAGCACCTGACCTGATCAACAACCTGGTTAATTACTAGTACTCTTTTACCAGTAATTAAAAAAAATATGCTTCACGTGGACATTTAAAAAAATCTATACTATTAAAAGGAAAACAATATTGAAAAGTCGATTTATACAAGTTGTTTTGGACTCTTTCTTTTTTTAGTCCAACCTATTACATATAACAAAATCTTGTAACTAACTTATTTTATAGTATCTTAATAAGATTCTCCTTCATTTAAATAAAGCATATTACTGTTATTGACTTTAAATGTTACTATAATCTAAACCGTTGACTTCTAACATTTTAAATATGTGCGTAAGAAAGATTTGTATAAACCACTGTTTTTATTACTAATGTTTATATAATTTTTTTGTATCGAATGATGGTGTGGAATTAATTTAAAACAACATTATATCTCATCTATACTATTAAACGGAAATCACTACCAAAAAATTTACTTAAAAAAATTGTTGAATCCTTCCACTAACTAATTATTTTTCGTCCAACTATTTAAAAAATTGATTTGCGGATGCGGTTATGAGTTTTTTTATGCGGGCTTAGTATGAGTTGGTGGATTTTGGATCGCAGCTACCCGTCGACCCGCAAATTATTTAAAAAATAAAAATTAAAAAGTAAATACTTTTTTTAAATACAAGAATTTAAAAATAATAATTTAAAATTTAAGTCATGTATAAATTTTTTATTATAAATATAATTTTATAGTAATTAAATTAAATAATGATTTTTAAATATGTATATAACCCACAGATAACCACAAAATTAAGCGAAGCGGATGCATGTTTAATATTATTTGTTTGCAGGTTGTGCGGGTCATATTTTTAACCAAAACAAAGTTGAAAATCCGCAGGTTGGCAGATCAGCAGGGCGAATTCGACCCGCAATTCAACTTTAATCGTGCATATACCGGATCAATTTTTAAATTACAATATATTTTGATCTAAATTTATACACAAATATAATTACAAAAATACAAATATAATCAGAAAGAAAAAACAAATATAAAAATTAAATTTAAAATAAAAAAATATATCTACCCTTTTAAGAGCGGATCAAAATCTAGTTAATAATTCAACCTGGTTAATTAGTCTGACAGTTACTAACAACGCGTATTTTGAATGTTTACTTTTGTGTAACATTTGGCAAGCTACCCGTATATTAGTAAAATGTGTCACTTCATTAGTTTATTACTTTTATCATTTATCATATCAAAATGTTGGTCGCGTCGACATGCATGTATAGCGGCGATTGGAAAATGTGGACATTGTAACACCTTATTACATTGCAGATTACCAGCTTAGGAAAAAATAGATTACTTTTGCTAAATTAAGAGAAATTAAAATAGATACATCATCCAGTTGGTTATTAAAATGCATTCTAGTCGATCTAAAGATAGTTTTTAAGTATGATATGATTTAGGTGGTAAACATGTATATGGTTTATAAATTAAATACATCCAAACCAAATTTCTGATCAAAATGTTATATATGGCTGCGACTTGTCAACAATGATTCGGCGAATGCCTATTCTTAGTCAAACCGTTTATGGATGTGAATGTTTATTAAATAATATCCGAACTCTTCGAGCCAGCGTTATTAACCCTTCCTATATTATATAGAACATATGAAAAGAGCATGGTCAAAGCATAATTTCACCACTTAGACATTCATCAAGAAACGCATATATGATTATCAAGAAACAAAGCATATAGAAAACTCTGAAATACATTAAAAACAAGACTGATAAATGAAAAAAAGCTCATGATCGAGGATTAATTGGATTTAGAAAAGGTTATTCTGATCATCAGGGAGCATCTATATATATTATTATATATAAAAAGTAACTTCATCATGATAGTGCGTTTATTTTAGTTCAAATGACGTGTAAACTGAAAGAGAATAAACACGAACTCTTGTCATTTTGTCAAATAGATTGAAAGTTGAAGCGGCAGGACTTAACGCACGTGGACTCGTGGCTTAAGTACAATCCAATTGTTTGACCGTTGAAATAAACACGTGCGGCTTGTCTAACTAATTTACTCGCGGGACCCACTTCCCAAAATTTTTCCCAAACGTACAATCAAATTAAATTTGGCTCTACGTACACCCATTATTTATTAGGAAAAGTTAGCCCATTATGCTTTTAAACGGGCCTATTAAGTTTCAATGTTAATATAAGAAACTCTTTTTATACTAATAATTTTACTTAGACACGAGAAAATGTCTGAAAATCAGCATTAAATTTTCTAAAAAGATTGCTAGGCGCAAGATTTTACTCCCTCTAAGTGTCATTTTAGGTACTAGAACGATTTTTAGATAATGACATAAAGTTGAAACGTGAACCATTTGCAAAACTTTGATTAGATATATATAACGAAGATCTGGAAATTTTGGTAAACGAAAGAGAGAGGTTACACTAAAAAAACTCTCTTTAATTAAATTATGATCATCTCAATATCAAGTTGGCGAGGGAATATAAGCATATTAGTATATTCTCCTTTCTGTTGATAATAATATTCCATTTTCGCTAATTCCATTCTAATGATTATATTCTCCAATGTACAACTTTTAGAGAGGCCAGTGGTCCGATGGCAAGTCGAATCCAACTTACTTGTGAAACTTTTGAGTTATGATGTTTATTTTGCCCACTCTTACCGGTAAATTTCAGCTATCACTGTAATAATTTTTCTTTTTGGTTATTAGCACGTCTGTCGTTCGACTGCTATTTATTTAAAACTACGGAAGTTGTATATGTATTCTACATTTTTGTATTAGTTGTTTTATTTGTAACCAGGTAACCAGATGTTTTGGGATTTATTTTGTTAAATCACAAATGTATTATTTATATCATACTCCTGAAAGAGCTGCTTACTAATTTAATTATACTAGATTCGTGTCCGCGCTACGCGCGGATTATATATTTATGTTATTTTTTAAAATGAATATGAATATATGTTGTTGATAGTTGGATTATTTGAAGTATGATAAGATTTTGTTGTCCATTTGTTAATGTTTTGCTGATGATCTCATTTTGGTGCAAATTGTATTTATAACACTAAATTCATGTATATAAGTACTATTCTGCACATAATGCTATGGTAAATTTAGCGTTAATCATTTTGAATAGGATTAAATGAGAAATAAATTATATTTCATTCATTTCAAAATAATACTCTCTCTGTTTTGAAATAATACATGTTTTACTTCTGATAATTTATGGTTTAATGCTTC
>NC_079513.1:13796602-13829610 GCF_000801105.2 Raphanus sativus | reverse complement strand
TAAATACACTTTTATACTTTATAGTTAAACTTACATTAAATCATTAATGTTTCTTTTTTTATACTACTATCTATGTTTCCAAACAATATATTTATTTCTTTATACTACTATCAATGTTTTCAAACAATATATTTTTATACTACTATCAATGTTTCCAAACAATACAATAATTAATCTTAATTATTGTATATCTATCATTTTCTTTTTAAAATTTTGTAGAAACGTTATAATTTCATAAAATGTAAAATAATGAACTTTAAAATTTGGAGTATAAGATTACAAATTATGAAATTATTACAATTTAAATCAAATTAGATTACTTATCGGTCATCCAACAGTTCAATCGGTTAGTCTCGGGTTTTAGTAATTTTTTTAATATAAATATTTTAAAAACCTAAATTGAATTGTCAGATCTCCGAATTAACCGGTATAATCACAATCGGGTTGAATTTAAAAATACTGATTTAAATGCAAAAATATTTTAAATACACACTTTTAAAAATTACTAAAATATTTGTTAAGTTATTAGTGAAAATTTTCATCGTAAAATATTCCGCGCTTCCAAAGCGCGGGTCAAGATCTAGTTATACTTATAGTTTCATCACATATTACAATTTCTAGACGAAATAAGTGTGGCTGGAACACTGGTGATGGAGTTTGACCACACAAAAAAAAACACCAGTGATGGAGAACTATAGAATTTTATATACAAAGCTAATACAATATGGTAGACCACAGGAAACTAATTAAAACATTATCATATTATGTGATTGTTTATGATCACTGAGAGAACATATATAATAAGTCGGCCAAGAGAAAGCCTCTTCTCAATCATCATAAATGCTCCTTTATAAAGTCCAACCAAAGTCAAAACACCTAACAATTCTCCATCATCATTGCATTTCTTTTTCCTTTACCTCCATCTCTATTTCCTAGTTAATTTGCTCGTGCACATCTCCAACGATCCCAATTCAAAAATCATCACTTCTTCCTATCTTTTTTAATATATCTTGAAAAAACATCTTACAAACGAGAACAGAAACAAGAGAATCCTTCTTTCTTTTGTGTACAAAATAACATAAAGACACCTTTTTCGTAGATGGCAACTTCCGGTAACAGTACAACGGCAGGAACAGGTTCACCGTGCGGCGCGTGCAAGTTCCTGAGAAGGAAGTGCTTATCGGATTGTATATTCGCACCTTACTTCTCATCGGAGCAAGGAGCAGCAAGATTCGCAGCTATTCACAAGGTGTTTGGAGCCAGCAACGTCTCTAAGCTCTTGCTTAATGTCCCAATCCATGATCGATGTGAAGCTGTTGTCACCATCGCCTACGAAGCTCAAGCTCGTCTTCATGATCCTGTGTATGGCTGTGTCTCTCATATTTTCTCCCTCCAACAACAGGTAGATTAACTGAGCAGTCACTAGTAATCCATCAAATTTTTTTAGTCACTGGATTTTTATGGTCGTCGATTGGTAGGCGATTGTGTGCATAGAGTTAGATTTCCAATAAAATATTGAGGAATCAGTATCAACTAATTTCCCAATCAAAACGTTTGTTTTCACACTAGTTTTCTTAATACTATATAAATTTCTTGACCATTTGAGACTATATTTCTTTAGTTTATAGGAAAAACGTTACGGCAACTACTACTAGTATGCTGTTTTCCAATAAATTCATGTCATGACTCTTTTCTTTCATGCATTTGGCATTTTCGATTCTCCAAATCTAGAGTAAACAAAATTATCTATTTCTGTTTCAGAAAGATAAATGTTTAACGTATTTCTTTGAAATATAAACTCGCTCAATTCTTTTATTAAAAAAAGATTGAACGGAGTTTAATTGCTTTAACCTTTTTAATATTAAAAAGCAACAAATAAGCATATTGTTTATTACTCTTGGAAAATCAACCACTATATATATGTAACTACAAATAAATATGTTTAGAAATGCCATTGAAATTTGCATAAAGATGCAAGCCAATATCTTACCTTTCTTTTGTTGGCACAAAAACAATAACTTTAATGAAATGAAATAGATTATGTATTAGAAGTATATATATCCATGAAGAATGAGATTTTATTAATTCTTCTACATATATGTGTGTGTGAATTTTCAAGATTTAAGTAGAATTGAATCAATCTTGTCTAACAATTAGCGTTTGATTGGTTTATTATACATAGGTAGCTTACTTGCAAGCACAAGTCATGCAAATGAAGGCACATATCGCCGGCCACCAGACGTCAGCCGCAGAAGGTACTCACCTATTTGAGATGTGGCAACAAACTAGTGACTCACTGATTGATAGTGCATACTCCACACCATATAACCATCACCATCATACTTACTGCGGTCACATAAACCCTAATAATCCGGTCTCGCCACAGAGCTCACTAGAAGAATCTTTCAGCAACACAAGCAGTGACGTCACAACTACAGCTAACGTACGAGAGACTCACCAAACCGGAGGTGGCGTATACGGTAAGGGTGACTTAGGGTTTCAGGAAGGATATCCTAACAAAAAGAGATCCGTGAGTTATTGTAATAGTGATTTAGGTGAGCTTCAGGCTTTGGCTCTTAGAATGATGAAGAATTAAGATAAGTTCTTTTTTCTAAAAATTAAGATGAGTTGGTACTTTGGGAAAAAGAAAAAAACAGTTGGTAACTTATCTAGACAGCGGCGAAGAAATAAGATGGTTTTTGACAAGAAATAAAAGATAGCAAAACAATGGATGTTCACATGCTATCATCAACAAAAATGTCTACATGCCTGTTTGTTCTGCAGTTGTTAGCGATGGTGGCTAAAGTTAAGCAGTGACTAGCTTATATTCAATGACAGGTTTCAGCGATATATCGTAATCGATTTAACAAATCATTTCAACGATATAGTGTTACATGTCTTAAATTATCATTCATTAAGGTAAATAATAATACGACATTCTTGCACGATGATTGCATATAAATAACAAAAAAGGTGTAAATGGTCAATATAAATAACAAAGTAATCAATATTTAAATTTAGAAAAGAGCAAGTCCACCGTGAAGAATTGTAAAACTAATTTAAACCTCAAGGAAGATGGTCTGTGTATATGCTTGTCTGTGTATATGCTTGCCAACTAACGATATTTTTCAGCTTAAGGCTAGAAATTACATGGCAAATGTAAAACAATATGAACAAAGTATACTTTTATAAAAAGATAATATGAACAAAGTCTACTTTATTTTCAATATAAAACTCTAATTTTATAAGGCATGAATAAATAAAGAAGAAATAAAACTGTTGATAAAACAATTCTCTAAGAGAAAACATTTGAAAAACATAGGAGGGATGAATGTTATGATTGTTTGTCAGAGAAGCAAATCAGCGAAAATCATTTCATCTATACATTTTAATATATAATATAATGGACCACGCTTTAATATATAGGTGAATTAGCTGATAACATAAGAATAATGTAATAATTAGGAAAATACTTAAATATTATGGAGAAAAAGTGATGAAGGAAGGAAAAAATTTAGGGGAAAATAAGGCAGAAAGTGCAAATATGATAAAATTTGTAGGCATTAAGTGCAAATATTCTTAATATTACATTTAATAAACATGTTTACCTAATACTATTAACTAAGCATTAACCATTGTCTAGTTAATTAGGCTAGCACCAATCCCCCATAAGTTGTAGTGGTCCTATTAGACAAAGTGCCCTAAATTCTATGCCATCTTTTCAACTGAATTCATCAATTAATGACCTTGAATTAGTTTTGCTTTGCAAACTCTAAATAATCCCATCTAATTATTCCCTCCGTTTCATATTAAGTGTCATTTTAGAGAATTTTTTTCGTTGCAAAATAAGTGTCGTTTTAAAATTTTAATGCAAAATTTATTAACTTTATTCTCTATTCTATTTTTCTATTGGTTGAATTGTATCGGTAATGATGTTTTTATATTGAAAATATACAAAATTAAATACTTTCTTAATCTGTGTGCACAAGTTTAAAATAATACTTATAATGAAACAGAGGGAGTATAACCCAATCCTCCACCAACAAGCTTCGGTTGTTGTCCACAACTAAAGTAACTAGTACTCTTTTAGTGTTTGAGAAAGGACTTTGTGATTTGCAATCTCGAGGTAACCTTATCAAGAAATTTAAACAAAGTTACTAATAACAGTGAAAAATAAGTTTAAGTGAGCACCTGACCTGATCAACAACCTGGTTAATTACTAGTACTCTTTTACCAGTAATTAAAAAAAATATACTTCACGTGGACATTTAAAAAAATCTATACTATTAAAAGGAAAACAGTATTGAAAAGTCGACTTATACAAGTTGTTTTGGACTCTTTCTTTTTTTTAGTCCAACCTATTACATATAACAAAATCTTGTAACTAACTTATTTTATAGTATTTTAATAAGATTCTTCTTCATTTAAATAAAGTATATTACTGTTATTGACTTTAAATGTTACTATAATCTAAACCGTTGACTTCTAACATTTTAAATATGTGCGTAAGAAAGATTTGTATAAACCACTGTTTCTATTACTAATGTTTATATAATTTTTTTGTATGGAATGATGGTGTGGAATTAATTTTAAAAAATATTATATCTCATCTATACTATTAAACGGAAATCACTACCAAAAAATTTACTTAAAAAATTGTTGAATCCTTCCACTAACTAATTATTTTTCGTCCAACTATTTAAAAAATTGATTTGCGGATGCGGTTATGAGTTTTTTTATGCGGGCTTAGTATAAGTTGGTGGATTTTGGATCGCGGCTACCCGTCGACCCGCAAATTATTTAAAAAATAAAAATTAAAAAAGTAAATACTTTTTTAAATACAAGAATTTAAAAATAATAATTTAAAATTTAAGTCATGTATAAAATTTTTATTATAAATATAATTTTATAGTAATTAAATTAAATAATTGATTTTAAAATATGTATATAATTCACAGGTAACCACAAAATTAAGCGAAGCGGATGCATGTTTAATATTATTTATTTGCAGGTTGTGCGGGTCATATTTTTAACTAAAACAAAGTTGAAAATCCGCAGGTTGGCAGATCAGCAGGGCGAATTCGACCCGCGATTCAACTTTAATCGTGCGTATACCGGATCAATTTTTAAATTACAATATATTTTGATCTAAATTTATACACAAATATAATTACAAAAATACAAATATAATCAGAAAGAAAAAACAAATATAAAAATTAAATTTAAAATAAAAAAATATATCCACCCTTTTAAGAGAGGATCAAAATCTAGTTAATACTATAACCTGGTTAATTAGTCTGACAGTTACTAACAACGCGTATTTTGAATGTTTACTTTTGTGTAACATTTGGCATGCTACCCGTATATTAGTAAAATGTGTCACTTCATTAGTTTATTACTTTTATATCATTTATCATATCAAAATGTTGGTCGCGTCGACATGCATGTATAGCGGCGATTGGAAAATGTGGACATTGTAACACCTTATTACATTGCAGATTACCAGCTTAGGAAAAAATAGATTACTTTTGCTAAATTAAGAGAAATTAAAATAGATACATCATCCAATTGGTTATTAAAATGCATTCTAGTCGATCTAAAGATAGTTTTTAAGTATGATATGATTTAGGTGGTAAACATGTATATGGTTTATAAATTAAATACATCCAAACCAAATTTCTGATCAAAATGTTATATATGGCTGCGACTTGTCAACAATGATTCGGCGAATGCCTATTCTTAGTCAAACCGTTTATGGATGTGAATGTTTATTAAATAATATCCGAACTCTTCGAGCCAGCGTTATTAACCCTTCCTATATTATATAGAACATATGAAAAGAGCATGGTCAAAGCATAATTTCACCACTTAGACATTCATGTTAGATAATCAAGAATATTCTATAGTTTGTTATAGATACCTTCCGATATTTGTGGAAGTGATCCCAAAGATCTTGGAACACATTTGTGTATATAAACTGATGTAAATATGTGAATGAATTCAAGGGAAATATTTCCACTTTCATGGTATCAGAGGGTTCATCGAACCTGAACCATTAATTTATTTTCTTCTCTGCTTTCTATTCTCTCGTTTTTCTTCTCTCTTTCTCTCTCTTTTCTCTTCTATTATGGCTGCTGCCGCTGTTTTGGCTGCACTCCTTGAACGTGCCTATGGTGTTACTAACATCAAACATCACATTCCGTTCATTTTGGACTCCAACGAACACAACTACGATGCTTGGAGAGAGCTGTTTCTGACACACTGTCAAAGCTTTGAAGTGGCTGGCCATCTCGATGGTACTCTTGTACCTACCGATGCTAATGATCAGCAATGGACCAAACGCGATGGTTTGGTAAAATTGTGGATTTATGGAACACTGTCCAAAGATCTCTTCCGCAGCATCTTCAAAACTGGTGGATCTGCTCATGAGATTTGGGTTCGCATTGAAACCTAATTCAGAGACAACAAGGAGGCTCGTGCTGTTCAACTCGATCATCAACTTCGAACCAAAACGATTGGTGATCTCACCATTCAGGTGTATTGTCAGGAACTTAAATCTATCTCCGATCTACTAGCCAATGTTGATGCTCCAATCTCAGAGAGAACATTCGTTACCTACATGATCAATGGTTTGAGTGCCAAGTTTGATAACATTATCAATGTGATCATGCATCGCCAGCCTTTCCCTACCTATGAACAGGCCAGATCGATGCTCATTTTGGAAGAAGACAGACTTAATAAAGGTAACAAGTCTCCTCTTGTCAAAGACTCAGCGTCTTCTGACAAGGTCCTAAATGTCTCTGCTCCAACTCAAACTCCTCGCCCTAGTCAACAACCTCTGCAACAACAAAAGTTCTACAACAACAGAGGTCGTGGTCGCCACAACAGAGGACGTGGACGCAACTTCAACTATCATCAACGTCCAATGTACAATTAGTGGGGAGTTCCCTTCTGGCCAAATGCATATCCTTCTTGGGGAAATCAGCAAGCGGTTCAATGGGGACCACAACAACAGTACAACAACCCGGGTCTCCTAGGTCCTCGCCCTCAGACAAATCAGCAAGCCCTTCAAGTTCAGACTCAAGGTCTCTTACCTGCAGCTGCACCGCTTGTTCCTACAACTGATTTCGCCACTGCTTTCAATACGATGACCTTAATGGATCCTTCAGATCATCAATGGTACATGGACTCCGGAGCAACTGCTCATCTCTGCAACAGTCCAGGTTATCTAAAGTCTATTCTCAATTCTGGCAATCAAACCTCTGTCACTGTCACCAATGGGGGACGTATTCCCATCACTAAAACGGGTTCTTTCTCTTTTTCTTCTTCTTCTAGACCTCTCACACTTTCACATGTCTTAGTAACTCCTGCAATCATTAAAAATCTTGTCTCTGTTCGCAAATTTACTAAAGACAATTCTTGTTCTATTGAGTTTGATCCTTTTGGCTTTTCTGTGAAGGACCTTCAAACTCGACGGACAATTCTCCGCAGTGATAGCACTGGTGACCTCTATCCAGTTTTCTCTGCTTCAAATAAGATCACTGCTGGTCCTTCTGCTTTTCTCACCACTTCATCCAATACATGGCATCGTTGTTTAGCTCACTTAAACAATCATACTCTTTCTTCTTTGCTTTCTTCTCATCATTTGCTTTGTAATAAAGATGCTCTTTCAAACGTTTGTGATGCCTGTCAAATTGGAAAACAAATAAAATTGCCTTTCTCTCAGTCAGATTCTAAAGTCACTTCTCAGTTTGAAATAGTCCACTCAGATTTATGGACATCTCATATTCTCAGTCTCAGTGGCTTTAAATATTACATTCTGTTCCTAGATCAATTTACTCATTTCTTATGGGTATTTCCTCTTTGATATAAAGAAGAAGTGTTTTCAAAATTTCTCATCTTCTACAACTACATTGAAACACACTTCAAAGTAAAAGTGAAATCTCTACAATGTGATAATGGAACTGAGTATAACAACTCGAAATTCCAATCTTTCTTTGCACAAAAGGGAATCACTTTTCGCTTTTCCTGTCCGTACACGTCCCAACAAAATGGACGCTCAGAACGGATGATTCGAACCATTAACAACTATGTTCGAACTCTGCTTTTTCAAGCCAAACTTCCTCCTACTTTTTGGGTTGAGGCTCTTCATGTCACTGTCCACATTCTCAGCCTCTTACCCTCAAAAGCTATAAACGACCAAACTCCCTTCACTGCTCTTTTCAAAAAGCCAGTTTCCTATTCTCATCTTAGAGTTTTTGGCTGCCTCTGCTACCCAAATCAAAACCATGCAACAACTTCAAAACTGTCACCTCGTTCTTCTCGTTGCATCTTTCTTGGATATCCTACTTTCCATAAAGGATATAAATGCTCCGATCTTAAAACCAGAAAGATCATCCTATCTCGTCATGTCACTTTTGATGAGACTTCCTTTCCATATACTGACTCAACAATTCGCAATGAGTCTACATACGAGTTCCTGGATGAAGATACGAATGTCTCACCTCATATTCTGAGAATTCTTACTTCTCCAACTGTGCCTCCAGCGCCTCCAGCTGCTTCCTCCTCATCGTCTCAGTCAACTCAAACTGTACCCGCGGTCACTGAGGCTCCTAGACATTCGATGACCACAAGATCTAAGCATGGTATTCGCAAGCCAAGAAATGTTTTATCTCTTCACACTCAGATTTCTCCTCTACCAAATAGCTACAAACAAGCCCTCACTGATCCCAATTGGACACCTTCAATGACTAAAGAGTATGATGCCATAATTGAGAGTGGTACTTATGATTTGGTACCTAGACCTAAAGACACTAACATCATTCGTTGTCTATGGCTTCACAAGCACAAATACGATGCCCAGGGAAATTTTTAAAGGTCACAAATCCAGGCTAGTAGCTAATGGAAAGTCACAAGAAGAAAGAGTGGATTATACTGAGACATTCAGTCTAGTTGTGAAGCCTGCAACAATACGCAGTGTTCTGCACGTAGCTCTCGCAAATGACTGGCCAGTTCATCAACTTGATGTCCAAAATGCCTTCTTACATGGCACTCTTGATGAAACGGTATACATGTTTCAACCTCCAGGTTTTGTTGATCAGTCAAAACCAGATTATGTTTGCAAGTTGAATCGCGCCATCTATGGCCTAAAGCAAGCTCCTCGGGCTTGGAACGCACGCTTTGTCTCTTATATTACTAAACACGGTTTTAAGCAGAGCAAAAGCGATGCCTATTTGTTTGTTTACAGGAACGGAACAGCCATTGCCTACCTGCTTCTCTATGTTGACGATATCATCCTTACATCGTCCTCTCCTGACTTGACCTCGTCTATCATCTCAATCCTAAAACAAGAGTTTCCTATGACGGGTGGTGGTCTTATCGACTCATTCTTGGGCATTGCAGCAGTTCATAATGACAAAGGACTATTTCTTCATCAGTCCAAATATGCAAAAGAGATATTACTGAGGGCTGGAATGTAAGACTGCAAACCGGTTACCACACCTGTTGATCTTAAGTCTAAGCTTGCAGAGGGTATTGGCAAACCAGTGGACGATCCAACTCATTACAGACGTCTTGCCGGAGCTCTACAATACCTAACTTTCACAAGGCCCGATATAGCTTATGCAGTGCAACAAATCTGTTTATTTATGCATGATCCAAGAGAGTTACATTTACAAGCCCTACGGAGGATATTGCGTTACATACAAGGCACCAAAGACAGAGGATTACAACTTCTGAAACAAAAAATGACGTTAACAGCTTATTCTGATGCTGACTGGGGAGGCTGTCCTACTACGCGTTGCTCCACCCCCGGTTTATGTGTCTTCTTGGGTGATAACCTCTTGTCTTGGTCAGCAAAGAGGCAACCTACGGTCTCTCGTTCCAGCGCAGAAGCAGAGTACAAAGGAGTAGCCAATGCTGTCGTTGAAACATGCTGGATTCGCAACCTTCTCCTTGAGATGCATTGTCCTCTTCGTCAAGCCACCATCGTGTACTGTGACAACATCAGTGCTGTGTATCTCTCCTCCAATCCCGTTCAACACCAGCGCACTAAACACATAGAGATTGACATACATTTTGTCAGAGAGAAGGTTCAAATGGGGCAGGTCAAGGTCTTACATATACCTGCTGCATCTCAATATGCCGATATCTTCACTAAAGGACTCCCTTCGTCTCTGTTCTCCAGCTTCAGGTCCAGTCTTGGCATCTCCACACTCGACGCTCCGACTGCGGGAGGATGTTAGATAATCAAGAATATTCTATAGTTTATTATAGATACCTTCCGATATTTGTGGAAGTGATCCCAAAGATCTTAGAACACATTTGTGTATATAAACTGATGTAAATCTGTGAATGAATTCAAGGGAAATATTTCCACTTTCAATTGATCAAGAAACGCATATATGATTATCAAGAAACAAAGCATATAGAAAACTCTGAAATACATTAAAAACAAGACTGATAAATGAAAAAAAGCTCATGATCGAGGATTAATTGGATTTAGAAAAGGTTATTCTGATCATCAGGGAGCATCTATCTATATTATTATATATAAAAAGTAACTTCATCATGATAGTGCGTTTATTTTAGTTCAAATGACGTGTAAACTGAAAGAGAATAAACACGAACTCTTGTCATTTTGTCAAATAGATTGAAAGTTGAAGCGGCAGGACTTAACGCACGTGGACTCGTGGCTTAAGTACAATCAAATTGTTTGACCGTTGAAATAACACACGTGCGGCTTGTCTAACTAATCTGCTCGCGGGACCCACTTCCCAAAATTTTTCCCAAACGTACAATCAAATTAAATTTGGCTCTACGTACACCCATTATTTATTAGGAAAAGTTAACCCATTATGCTTTTAAACGGGCCTATTAAGTTTCAATGTTAATATAAGAAACTCTTTTTATACTAATAATTTTACTTAGACACGAGAAAATGTCTGAAAATCAGCATTAAATTTTCTAAAAAGATTGCTAGGCGCAAGATTTTACTCCCTCTAAGTGTCATTTTAGGTATTTTTTTTCTTGTTACACAAAAATGTCATTTTACAATTTTAATATAAATTATATTTATAATCAACTGAAAATTAATTATAAATTACATTAATTTTTAAATAATTTTATTTATCTCAAATACTATTGGTCAGAGATGTGTAATTAATAACAACAAACATATATTTCTGTCACTTTTTAATCTATGTAAAAAATATCAAAATGACGCTTATTCAAAAAGGAGAGAATACAAAACTATGACGTTTTTGATAACTTTTCCCGGTTATATGAGGTGGGATATTCGATAACCAGATTGCAATCAATTTTCAAAAATGAAAATGAACTGTGTTCATTACTGTTTTAGAGTAACTGTGTCTCATTGCTCTCTTAATAGACCTGAGCCCTACCTACAAATAGGGTTATACATTTTATCCGTTAAATTTGATTCGATTTGTTATTCGTTTCGATACGATCTGAAAATTCTGGATATTCATAAACTTTTGAATCAAAACAAATACTAAAAATTAATATCCATTAAAATCGAAACAAATCACAAATATTAAAAAAATATATCATGCAAAAAAAAATTTACAAAAAAAATTTGTATCGAATTTTAATTTTTATCTTATATATCATGCAAACAAATATTTTACAAAACAAATTTTGTATCGAATTTTTAAGATTATTTGTATTAATCAAAACAAATGAGATATTCGTAAGTATTCGTAAATATCCACAAATATTTATTTATTTTCCGGATATTCGTTTTTCAGGATATCCGTATTTTCCAGAAACAAAGCAAATAAAAAAATTAGATATTCGTAACTTACGAATCAAATCACAAATACCTTCAAAACCCCGGATATTCGATATGTGACCAGACCTACGTACAAGGCTACGACTACAACTCGAAAGGTGATCGATAAAAACAAGCATATACAAGGGTACTTGCGTCTTTGATCTTTTAAGTTCTAACCCTTCAATGTTTGTAAAATAAAACGCTTTTGCTGCAAGGAAAATTCATCTAGTTTTTTTTTGTTTGGTAGAATAGCTGTTCATAAATGATCTCGTCGTGTTGACAGACGAGCTCGGTGATTTCCAGATAAAGGAAGCGATATAAGCACTACTACAGTTCTTTCGATCAAACTCAACCACTGTTAGAAAATCACCTCCCCCGAAAATCCTGTTGACAGAGTTGTGTTGACAGAAACCAATCAAGAAAAATAAACTCAGCTATTGTGTTGAAAAGTGATGAGAACTAAAAAGAAGATGCAACAATGAACATAGTACAAAAGCAGTTTACAAAAAAAAAACAATGACCATAGTAACCATAAATTACAGAAGAATTACATGAACCTCCAGACTTTTATTTTCGACGTAAAACAATGTCGTCAAAAGACACAAGCTTAGCAACAGCAGCAGCAGCAGATTTAGACTTTTCCCTTTTCAGTTCAACTTTGAGATCCAACAAAGTCAGCTCCAGGTTCTTGATGCGTTGCTCAACTTCTTGGACCCAAGATCCATCCGCATCTGCATTGTTTCTCTCCAAGGACACCTCCTCAAGCTTTGACTTTAACCAATCCAGCTTGAATCCCGCTTCTGCTAGCTCATTCAACTGGCTCTCAGCGTTGCTTAGCTCAGTATTAGAAAAGCTCTGTGGAGGCTTGCGCAGTGTCTCGATGAGGCTGAGAAGAAGATTCATGTATGCTGCCTTCACACCTTTGTCCTTTGGTTTGAAATCAATAGCAATGTTTGGGTGTTCCTTGAAAATTTTGTGCACCGAATCATACTGCCAGCAAGAAAAGGTGTGCAGGTTGTTACAAATGAAAGTCATATATCAATAAGTACTGGAGAGATAATTAATATATAAAAATGGTTAGAGTCAATCCAGTTATGGCCAGTTTTAAATTGAAAACTTATATTGAACATAGGTCAAATACTATTATTTAGTTAACCACAACATCCAGTTATCCAAAGGGAAGCTCCTTAACATACCTGACTATAAAGAACCTCAAAACCCTTGAGAACTAACGTCTCTTGCCCGGTTAACTCTGCTTCATGAACAATGTCAACTACTTCTACATCCACTTTAATGATCAGTTTGCTATTTTCCAGAAATCCTTCTTCTTTAAGCTTGCTAAGTGGCAATGTCTTATGACCCCAGGGTGAGAGCTGAGCGCAGAATAAACATGATCTTTCTGCAAGACAAAAAAATATTAAAATATAAACTCTTCTTTCAAGCAGGTATGGTGTAAAATTTATGTTCCTATATACTCAAAATATGGAAGATATTCTGGACAATAGCCCTGATTTCTTCATGATCCACTTTTATATCTTTCATATACTTTCTTAACATTTACACCAAAAAAAAATATCTTTCATATACTAAAAAAATATCTTTCATATACTCTAGTGTTTACTCGAGAAGTTCTCACTAAATGTTTGGTATCAACTGAAAGGTCAAACATTCCTCCCTAAAAAAATATTTTTCGCAATAGTATCAATGTTTAAACCAAAATAAAAACATTACATTTATTTCATAAACTAAGATGTTATGCATAAAACACAATGATTAAACAATTTTTTTTCTTTCTACAAAAATATAATCAAACTGCAAAATATAATTGGTTAAATTGTTTTCAATAAATTTTAAACATAGAAATGCCAAAAATTACATTTATAAACATCATTTTTTTAAAAAAAACATCATATATTACAAGAGGGATGGGATATAAAACATGGAAGAAGATTTTTTTTTGATCAAAAACATGGAAGAAGATATGATCACTATTACCAGTTGCGCGGTGGAGAACCTTTCCGGATTGGTTCAAAAGAGTGAATCGAAAGTTAGCTTTCCTTTCCCATCCAGTTCGCAATGATTTAGGATTATAAACGCATAGGTACACACTCAAGTGATCATCAAATAATATGGTTTCCTTGGGATGAACTAGAAGATACCTAAAGGATTAAAAACAAAGAGTACTCATTCTAGCTAGTTTCATATAAACATTGATTCTTCTCGCTTACCATTCACACCCGCCGCTTAAAAACTTTGGAGACTTTATCGGATATATATTGTCGGAGAAGTTATCTATCTCGAACGTGTAACTCGTTTGCAACTGATCATTCTTATCTGTTCAAAAACGATCTCTTAGCCTTTGTTTCTTTGAGTTTTGAGGGATAAAAACAACCAAACAAAGCTGAAGGCGAAGGAAATCATGAGAAATTACGACTTACCTGAGATACTCTTCTGCATTTGATTCCCCATATCTTATGATGAGGCTTCTTCATTCAAGCGGTAGAATAGTTTTTGAAAGAAAGTGCAAAGCGAAACCCTAATTATTTAGGAGAGATTAAACACCGAGTATTTATAAGCCTAAATCTACAAAATCTCACAAAATATAATACTGGATAAATTTCCTTACAATTTAGTTACAAGATTTACAACAAAAAGAATCTTGTAACGGAATACAAAACAATAACTGTATCAAAATTTCAGTTTGAAAAAGTTCAATTATAATATTTAGGTTTTGTAAGATTTTATTTTTACATGATACATTCATCTATATTATTAAAACTGAATTACAAATTATGTTTATTTGAAAATATAGATAGTAATTTTTTAAAAAAGAAGTTTATTTGAAAATATAGATATTAGATTAAAAAGGAAGTTTGTTTGGAGCAGTTTTAAAAGAAAAAAAAAGTTTGTTTTGGAAATATGGATAGTAGTTTTTAAAAAAGATTTGTTTGGAAACATAGATAACATATTAAAAAAAATTGTTTGGAAACATGAATAAACGTTTAAGAGAATGAATAATTTTTTTAAAACATGAATTTTGGATTTTTATATATTCAAGTATTTAAACCAACTTAAAAGATCATATATATATATATATTTGGGGAATTTTCAAAAATACCACTTTGAAGGTACCATTATTCATCTTTACCACCACTAAATACACATTTTCAAAAATACCTTATTTATTAAAATGTTAAAGACTCTTATATCTTTGTTTTTATATGCTTTTCAAAATTTTAATCCAAAATTCTAAATCCTAAACCCCCAATTCTAAACCCTAAACCCTAAATCTTCAACTCTAAACCCTAAACTCTAAACTATATACCCTAAATTCAATATCCTAAACCCTAAACCCTGAAACCTCAACTATAAACCCTAAATCCTCAACTCTAAACCCTAAACTTTATATCCTAAACCCTAAAACATCAAATCTAAACCCTAAAACATAAAATCTAAACCCTAAATCCTAAACGTTCAAATCTAAACCCTTCATTAAAAGTAGTGGTAAAAATGGTTAGTGTAAACATGAAAAGTGGTACTATGAAAATGGTATTTTTGGCAATTTCTCTATATATTTTGGATGTTTTATATACATTAAATCTAAAATGATTAATATATATCAGTATATAAGTCTATTTTGGATACATTTGGGTATTCAAAATATTTTTGTTCGGATCAGATGTGGTTTCAGTTTTCTAAATACAAAAAATTGAATAATTTGGATATTTAATTAATTTCAGTTCGGATTTGATACTATTTTTTGGATCGGGATCGGTCAATTTTTTGGATTCAGGTTTTTTTGCCCAACCTTAATATTAACATGAAAAATAAATAACAATATATCTTATAAAAAATACACTCAAACGGACACACATATCAAAATCTAAATCTAGTATTATTATTTAAATTTGAAATATTCTATATAACCAAATTGGAATAGAATAAACCAATAAAACAATGCTCTCTATGAATATGGATAGATAGAAACTTTAAAATAGGTTCTCTCGGCTTCCCAAAAAAAATATTACTCCGTACTAGTTAATTTCGAAAAAATTAAGGAGACTTAATATGTTTATGTGTCATAAACACTATAATATTACCAGGCCTAAGCACCTCATTTGGTTGTTTGACTGATCAAGCAAGGAGTATAGTGATGGGACAGCCAAAAATGATTAAGAAAAACTATCAAGCAAACTTGTTTGAGATACAAAGGAAGACAAAAAAAAACTAAAACAAAAAAATAAACACTCACCAAACTTTCACTAGAAAAACACATTTAGTGTTTTTAGAAGCAAGCCAAAAAGAATTTCTTTATCAAAATGCGTATGCACTCAAATGGAGAAACTCTTGGAGGAGCAGCAGCTGTAGCAGATTTGTTATTCTCCTTCTCCGGTTCAATTTTGAGTGCAGAAGATGGTTCCTTCCTCTTCAAGGAAACTTCCTCAAGCTTTGACTTCAACCAATCCAGCTTAAAGCCAGCATCAGTTAGCTCGCTCAACTCGCTGCCTGCGTTGCTTAGCTCAGTCTCCGACAAGCTCTGAGGAGGCTTGTCTAGTGTCTGGACTAGACCAAGGAGAATATTCATGTATGCTGTCTTCACCTCTCTGATTTCTGATCTAATATCTACCGCAACGTCTGGGTGCTTCACAAACATGTTGCATACTGAAACAGCCTGCCAGTGTTACACAGAAATGCTAACTAGATACAAAGTTCAGACTGTATCTTTAATTGGATATACAGACGAAAACAAAAAGAAAAGACCCAAAAATCCATATATATATATATACTGGTTCATTGACGTACCTGACTATTAAGAACATGGAAACCGTGAACAACTACAATCTCATTCTCTGTTGATTTTCCTTCATAAACAACTTTAGTTACTTTAATGTCGACTTCAATGGTTAGTTTGTTGTTCTCCATAAACCCATCAGCTTGTTGAAGCTTGGTAAGAGTCAACACATTGATAATACCCCAGCTTGGAGTCTCAGCACAGAACAATCTGCTTTTTTCTGTATGTACATAAAAAGATAAATCAACTTTTCTTTCATCAAATCAGGTATGATGTATAATCAATCGCACTGCTTATAAGACCATGTTCAATATATTTTGCTATTTTTTCTCTAAAACAAAATAATTTTACTATATATATATATAGAGGAAAATAGAGAAATGTGTTAGAGGTGCCCTCTAACTTGTAAGTCCTGAAATTCAAGAAAAAAAAAAGAAAACTGAAGATATGATCATATCATTTATACCAACTGTTGTATGTAGAACTTTGCCAGATTGATTCAACAAAACAAAACAAAAACTAGCTTGTCTTCTCCATCCAGGTAGCAGTGTTCGAGGATTCACAACGCTTAGGGAGAGAGACAAGTGATCATCCACAATTTTTCCCTCCGGATAAACACAAAGATACCTAACAGAAAAAACCTTTTTACTATCAGCTCAAACATCTATCTAAGACGTTTCGTATAAGAAAGCTAAAGATCTTTATTATTCTCGTTTTATACCATTCGCAGCCGCCGCTTGAGAAACGATCTGACTTCATCGCACTATTCTTTTCGGAAAAGTTGTTTATCTCCCAACTCAAAGCCTTCTCCATCTGCTAAAAAATGCTCTGTCGATTTAAGGGTTTAGTGCTTCCAAGTGTTGATTAGTAGTGTTTATCCAGTTGTTGTATATAAACCTTCCAGGAATATTCCAGAAATATTTCATAAAAATCGGGATAGCTTTTACAATTATCAAAGAAATTAAATATTTTGTATGTCCTTAATTTTCGATAAGACATAATTTGATTTCTTCCGACTTAAATATGTATAATCGATTGCCATTCATAACAAAATAATCAGTCTTTAATATTGAACACTCCAATGTCTTATAGTCTGCAACCAACACATAAAACAACAAACGTTTCCAATTCGAAACTGAATTGAGCAACAACAATGTCTCCAGTGTATTAAAAGTATGTCACGTTTCAAAGCTTTGAAAGTAAACCAGTCTGAAGAGGCTTTGGTGCTACAACCTCTTTGACCTCACTGTCCTTAGTATCCATTTCGCATGCAGGATTCGGTGGGACATCGACGGCCGGTGAGCAGTTGAAAAATCCATGTGGCTGTGAAGACCAAAACATTTTATTTGTAGATTTTTTATTGCAAGTTAAAGTTACGTAACAGACAAAGATTTTGACTTTACCATTAGTGTGAAACCAATATGTTCAACGGGCATAACCGGCCAATCTTCAAGTCTAGGAACATGTATGATCCCAAACACATACCTGTAAAAACCAAAATTCTCACATTAAAAATCACACCATTTCTGGTAATTAGTAGTTTAATGTGAGAAGGATACATACCAAAGAACGACATCAGATTCTTCCAAGGACCGGTTCTGTTTGACCCATGTGGCGAGACCTTCTCCAGCGCGTGGGTTTTGGTTTGGGAACTCTCCTCCTGGAAACTTCTCGTCTGGTGCATAACGGGTAACCCACAGATTATGCTTCAGGAATGCAGCTCTTCTTAGAAACTTGGCCTCGGGTCGAGCTAGTGGCAAACAGTTTGAACCCGGAACAAGTTTGTATCCCGTTAATTGACCCGTTCTGTTTACTGTCCTTGTGTTCCTTACCTGAAAACATATTAACAATGAGTTGTTGATAGCAACAAGAAGAAAACACTTAATTCATTGAATATATTGATGGTTTCAGATGAGAGAGGGAGACTAAGAGAATACTGAACGAGATCGTGCAAGGTACAGATTGCTTACAATCCAATGGCGAGCACTAAAAGGGTCACAGTCACGCGTCGCCTCTGCTTCAGATCTAAGTAACTTCTCTTCTGCATAAAAAGCATTGTTGTGGATATTGTTCTCACCGGGCTCGTCAACTTTGACATTCACCTCAACTACCTACAGATAAAAAGTTACATTCAGCTAACCACTCAGCAAAATCACCAACCTGACAACGTGTATCCTTAGTATTTTTCAAGCACTAGGGATTCTACAAAAATATGTATGTGTTCAGCAAGAAGAACAGCAGTTACCTGGTTATAAGCTTCACCAGGTTTACAGTCAACGGACATATCCATGCGAGCGATAAAGAAATGTTGATGAACTGGTGCATACAACCCCGGAGCAATGGTAGTACCGTACTTTCGAGTTTCTCCAGGCTGCAGCGCTCCTAGACTGAGGATACCAGTAAGTTTTACTTCAGCTTCTATTTTCCCATCCTACAGTAAATCAGTCAAGACATTAAATGATATTAAGTCTTCAAATGTCTAAAAAGATGAAATAACATACATATCATCAAACAAAGGAAACTCAGGTGGACACTTCAGCACTGTAAATCATTGTCCACAAATGAACAATCACAAGCAGAGTGTTAAGGCTTAAAGCCTTAAAACAATTGTGAGGTGCCAAACACAAGATTTATTCTCATGCAGGGACATATATTGTCTTCCTTTTAGAATATAGATGCAAAGATGACTAGTATCTACTTTACTTTTAAAAATGATTAATCACGTTTCCCACTAACCTGGTAGAAGTGCCAGTAAAATCCATACTCATAGTTAGCCACAGTACAAAAGAAGGAGACTGTTAGCCTCCTAGATCTTCTCACTTCAGCCAATCCTGTTCTCCAGTCCTGATGTTTCCACAAAATCCCATGGTCCTCTTCATGCAAGCATACGCAGTTCTCAATTGTTTCAACTCCTCCAGTGAAATTTGTGAAATGGGCATCAAAGTACTTGATAGATCCCAGACAGTCGCACCCCTATAAAACCTAATTGTTAAACGCAAACCGAGATCTGGTTATATAATGAGAACACATAAACTGATTTCAAACCTTCTTGAGCGAATGTGCGTTTTTTCCAAGACCATCCTCCCCTGCATCAAAAGCATTCTTCCTGTAGTGTGGCTCATTCGGATCACCATATGGCACAACCATCTCCACAAAACTTAGCCTGTGTGCAACAGGCCTTCGACCTCGACTGCCATCAACATATGCTACCGAATGTATGACCAAACCTTCCCTTGGAGTGAACCCAATACGAAAGTTCCACTGTAAACAAAAAGTTTAGCCATATTTAGATACTAACATCAGGTTTCAATTAGGGATGTTGGTGGAAAACTACCTTCTGCCACTCGACAAAGTAACCCCTTACGCGGAAACTTGGACCTTCAGGCTGAATAATCTCGAGAGGCTTAACATCACTTCTATCAACACCACCTCTACTCTCACCTGGTGTATAATTCCTCAAAGGGTCAGATGGGGGAAGTGGCACAAACTTACGGTCTTCAAACTCGATCACCACCATATTTTGCATGTCTACAAGTATATAAATGCCCTCAACTGGACGAGCATAGCCATTTTCCATTGGGCAATCACTATCAGTTCGACAGTATAAAAGAGGCTTCGCAAGCCTGCGACTAGGAGCGTCAGCTTCACTATGATAACCCACACACCTGCACAATAAGTTCAGAGGCAGGTTCAAGGAAAAAGCACACCTTAATTTACAACTCTCAGCAACTAACAAGATGCGTTATTAACATACCAGGGATCAACCATCACTAGATCCATGTCGTCAATACCTCTCCTCTTCATTGCCTCAATGAACGGAGGGAAGTCTTTGACAATGGCTTCACATTCCGCATACTCAGCCGCATCCTAAAATCACAATACTCTTAGACTGAGAAGCTCGAGAACAAAAAACAGCATCTAAACTTCTTAGGACATACCATGGGTGGCTGAACATCAGGTATCACTTGCGAAGAAACCACTCTCCCCCTGTGATGCCCACCCCGAGTGACAGCATGAACTGAAGATAACTCCACGATCCACACACTTGTCTCATTAGAAGTCTTGTTGTACACAACAAGTCTCGCTCGCCTCGGAGGAAGCTTCATAGGTATCACAGGTCCAGCTTTGTTTCTCGGAAGCAGTGAGGGCTGGAACGGAGGGAAAAAGTAAGCATCTGCCAGCGCCACAACATGCTTCTCTGGCTCCACTGAACCCACCTCAATGAAACGCATGCTATCCCTAACCTGCCAAAGCAAAAAAACCAAACCGTTTCACCATATATCTTCAGCACCATGATAATACATTTGATTTCGAGAATGTTTGTTAGTGTTTGTACCTCAGGGTTAGCACCGGCGGCGCGAACAGTGGCCACAGCAACTGATATCTCTGCAGCAGATAGAGGATCCAAGGGGTGCTTTGTTTCCGTCCTTGGCATCACAGAGATTCCTGCATTGGTGATCACAAATAAACACCATAGTGATCAATTTAGCTATCTATCATCCAAGTAATCCAAACTATTAATACAGTATGTATTAAATGTCGGTTATGTAACTCCGGTTTAGTCTTTGTACATTGATACCCGGTTTGTTCCGGTTAGGTAGTAAATGACTATATACAGTTGTAACTACCTAACCAGAACAAACCGGGTATCAATGTACAAAGACTAAACCGGATTTACATAACCGACATTTAATACATATCATATCAATACAAACAAAAATCACGAATCGAAGATCAGTACCAACTACAGGAGAATCAATCTAAAGGCAGATCGTAAGATTCTTTAGATTCGAAACAGTTATTCAGTTAGAGATTTGATAATACCTTTGTTTGCTGGTTTCTTGGCCGTGTCTGGGATCGAATCGACGGGACGGATTACGGACTCAACGGCGGAGAGGAGTTTCGGAGGAGGAGGAGCGGAGGCGGAGTGGTGAGCACATGGCGTCGTCTTTTGCGAAGTTGAGGCCATTGAATAGGGTTTACGAGTTCGCCGAATCCACCAAAGTAAGTCTCAACACAATCTACTGACATACAGCAACACCTCTCTCTCTCTCTCTATCGGTGGATCTGAGTTTTCTCTGAGGTGAGGTAAGTGTGATCGCACCTTTTTTCCCGTGGTGGTGGGAGGAAGAGGAAGAGAGTGATTCAATTTGCTTTATAGAGTCCAAGCAGAAGCTGCCAAGCCTACTTGTGGGCTCTACTTTGTTTTTATCCAGTATATATACAGTATACAGTATCTATAAAGGGAACTGGATTTTGACCCCAGATTTATGTTTTCTTTTGGTTGTTTCGAGTAAATGTAAGTAAATCTGTAATCTTTACTTTTAATTGTTGACTTTTATACTTTTAATTGTTGACTTTTATATATGGAGTGTTTTATACTATTTTATATATGGAGTTACCATTTTTAGAGATTTTGTGCATGTTTTTCAAAAGTGATATATATATATATATTTTTTTTTTTGAATATTTTTCATTTGTTTGTTAAAAAGCTAAAAATGTTATTGTATGAGAATCGATTTGTACCGGACTTAAAAATATGTATATTCAAAACTGGACTATATATATATATTATTTTATGATTTAGTTGAAACATCTTTTGTTAATAATGTTTGTTATTATTTTGTAACATTTTAAGTAATATGTTGTTATAAATTTAGAGTTTAAAAATGTTCTATTTTAATTATAAATAGTTTAATTTAAGTTATTTTGTAAATTTTTAGATATAATTTACAAATATTGACTGAATATAGTATGCCATGTCAGTTTTAGGCAATGTTTTAAAAACCGACCCGGACACTGAACCGGACTACTTACCGAATCACTGGATCATTGGGTCGACCGCGGGTGAACCGCGGGTTAAGAAATGAATTAATTTTATTATATAATAATATATTAGTTATGAAAATAAAAATATAGAAACTAAAGTTAATATTTTCTAAATGTTCTTTAAAACATAAAATAATAGTTTGGATATGTATATATTTTATGTTTAAAAATATTTTAAAAATACTTAGCTTTACTTTTTATATTTTCATTTTCATTTGATATATAAACTATCAAAAAATAGCTTAGACTATTTAAGTTAGAAACATGTAAAAAATAAATCATTTGTTAATCGGCAAAGAATAGAGTTGTAAACTTAGAATAGATTTTACTATAGATTTATATTAAAAAATAATCAAAAAGAAAAAAAAAGGAAGAAAAAAAGATACAGAGCCCGTAAAAGTTAGCAGAAGAAAAAAAAACGACGAAAAAAATAACCAAAAGAAACCTAACTTTTAATTGGAAATTTAGAATATTAAATGAATCTAAAAATAATTAAAAGTTTTAGAAAATGTAAAAGTTATCTATTGGTTCAACTAGTGGTTCAACCGGTACCGGATTTCAGGTTTTAATGGGTTTTTGCAATTTTTTGCGGTTTTTTAAATTTTAGGTTTTTTACAAAACCCGAACCGGATTTATTTCGGGTCACTGGGTTTACCAGTTCAATCGCGGATCCGGTTCGGATTTCAAAATACTGGTTTTAGATCTAAAATATCCGAACCCGATTCAGATTTAATATGGATCCGACAGAACCCGATCCAAACCCGATCCGAAGATCCATATGCGCAGTCCTAGATGAAACCGTTCTCAGATATGAATTCAAATCGAATGAAACATAGATAATTTGAAAAACCGAAATGAAAAACTTAAAGTAAATTTACGTAAATGTATTCGAAATATACTTGCAATAATAATTTTTAATATACAAATAGATCGTGGACTGGACCGCACAATCCATGCATGTAGTCACATACCAGCAAAAGAAAAAACACACTCTCTAGTCTCTACGACTATTTGAGTTTACGAGGCTCAAAATTTTTCGAATATTCTATATGCAAAATCTTAATCCATCCATGGCACAGATATATCCTTGCTCCCATTATCCTTTAAGCCTATCTACACTTCAGTTTCTGCACATTTTATATATGTTATATTGTTATCGCAGTGCCTGTAATCTTTAAAAGTTAGAAAACTGTCTTATAATAAAAACAAAGGAAGGAAGGTATCGAACGAACTCCTTCGTAGGTTTAGTCATTCAGCTCTAATTACTCCTAGCCTACTCGGGACTTTTATAATTTATTGGCCGATTAAATCCTTAACTTATACACGGCCGGAAGCCCAAGTTTCTAGTGCTTCCCTTCAGACAGGACCAGTTCTAACCCATGGCAACATGGACAATTACGATCTGTTCATAGGTCTAAATTTTTTTTAGTGTTATTTTATTAATTAAAAGGTTTATTTTTATTTGTTAAATTATCAATTAGTTGGTGAAATTATAATAAAAAGGTCTATGATTAACTAAACTTAATTGAAATACAATAAAAACAAAAAAGTATCTTTAATTACTCTCAATTTTCTATTAACAAAATCTAATTTACACACAAAAACTCATTTTCCAACTTTTCTTTGAATACCACATTCTTTTTTGCTTTAATCAAAAGAAACACAATAAATAAAAGTTGAAATTTTTTTATAAGAAGATTTTTATTTTATATTTCGCCTAAGGCAATTTTTTTTTTTTTTAAGATGGCACTATCCTCAGGGCCGTTACTGGTTATCGTCAATGAAACATTGTCATGTGACTCATTTTATGTACTTATTAGGTTAACTTGACTACTTCTGGTTATCTTCTTTAGGTTTGCTGAGTTCTTCTCTAACCTTCTTTAATGGTCGTCTTTAAAAGCAACATGTTTAACATTCCACTAGATGTCCACCTAAATTTTAGAGTAAGTCATTTTGCTAATCGATATGTAATGTGTAGAAAAGGTCTATGAGAGCAAAAACAACACTAAATAAAGTTAGAACAAGTTAGTGATAGATTTGATCACATGTTGATGATATAGCATCGAAAATGACCTGAACCGGGTTTTGATTTGTCAATAGACGGATGATCTCTATTTGTATGCTTCATGTTCCTAATCACTGTCATGTGATTCTTGATGAGCTTTTTTACCGAAAATCAGGAAAACAAATATGTGGCAATTATATATGTAGCGTGACAACAAAAAAGAGAGTTATATATGTAGCGTCCTTAGTGAAATATCAAAAGAGACTAGTACAGAATTCAGGCCAATGTTTGGAGGACTGAAATCTACAAAAACCTTTTACAGTGAACGGTTTGTTTATCAAAATTTTCATTGTATTTATAATATTTCTAGTGTTCCATTTTTAGTTCAGCAAAAATAGGAAGCTGTATTATTTTAACATAAAGAACAATAAATTATTATACTTGTCAAAGATGTTGCTATATTTTTGTGATAAATATTTCACTCAGTTTACTTTTTTATTGAAACACATAAAATATATTGGATAAAATAAAACTGAAAACACTAAAAAATTACCAATAAAAAGTGTTTTTTAATTATGTATTATCAAAGGTAATCATTCGTAAATGTTTTCAATTAACTATACAATATTTTCATTATATAACAAATTAATGTCTAATAATACTATGACTTTTATGTTAAAAAAATATATTATCAATTATTATACTTATCGTTTTTTTATTTTGGTAAAAAATGAGCAAACGACAAAAAAAACTAACCACATTTAAAAAAAAGTTGAGCGATAAGGCTTTAAAGCTTTAAAAAGTAGCTGTAGAAAGAAAATATATCTTCTTTATTAAAAGAGAAATAATATTTTTATCTACTATGAAAAAGTCATATTAGGTTCATTTCATCAATTATATATATTTAATTATTTATATTAATCTATTGATCTATTAAATATATAATATTATTTCAAAACCTTAATAGTTATAAGGATATTAATAATAAATAATTTTAACTGAAAAAATAAATTATAATTTTAGCTAACAAAATATGTTGAAAAACAAATTTAACAAAATTTTAGTATAAGTTTTAAATATTTTTTAAATTAATGCATGATTAATTCGTGATTAATAATATAGTGTTAAATAAAAATTTATTTAAAAAATACAAATACATTTTTATAAATTTTTAATTATAATCAATATTATATTAAAGTTATATATTTATAAAATGAAAGTTTACCCCGCACGGATGTGCAGGTTAAAGTTTAGTATTCTATTAATTTAGAATTCTATTTTTTTATCTATTTATAAATGTTGTCATTTAGATTTTGGACATGTTCATATTTCACTTTTTTTTGAACAACAGATGTACATATTTCACTAGAAATGTATATTAATAAGATCTTTTTGAAGTTCCCTTAATTAACTTTCAATATTTTAAATGTTCCACTCCTATTTTTATGGCTAACGAGATTAATTAGTTTCATCCTAATTACTATACATAAAACTTTCACCATTTATATTCATTTAAAATTATCAACATTTTATTGTATTTAATTGTTTCTTATTTATTTTTGCATTTAAACTTTTTAAAGCCTAATATAGTTGATATATTTAGTTGTGATACGTCAGAAATATAAACCAACATTGTTTCCATTTTGATTATTAATATGAATTTATGATTGGTAAATTATATTCATACAACTAATGATTTTTATAATATAATTAATACAACTATTTGATTTTTATAATATAATTAACTCTTTAGCATTTTCATAGCTATAGTGCTATATAAATATATAAGTGGTATTATAAGTAATTTTAATTAAACATAATGAACTCAAATGTGAGATAACATATTATATCATATTTTTATTAGAGAGCTATAAGTACTAAAAATGAAACTGATGGGCTAGTCATAACTCGCAGACATTCCTGAAAAAATATGAGAGCGAAGATAACCCAAGAACCAATGACTTAAGCAGACCAAACCTGAAAGATACACCACCAAACCAAAACAGGTGCAAAATCAGTAAAAGCATGAGCTATGATCAAAGACCTACAAACTTGAAACGTTAAATGGAAAACACCGGCGAAGATTTACGCATCTTACACGCTGACACTCGTTAGGCAGAATAGCGATCTACAGAGTTAAACTAGTCACCCTCCTCGCTAGAGAAAACCCACAAATCAATCCCACTGCTTCGTCTTGAAACACTCACCCAATCCATGGTGGATAAAGGAAAGGTCTAGTAGATACTTCCACAGCAAATACAACTCACATCGACGAAACCAAAAAGCTAGAACCAGGCGAAAACGAATCGACCACGACTGCAAGCGACCGAAGAAAAACATAAGCATCACAACTCAAAACTAAAGAAAATCTCAACTTGACAACAACTGATTAAACACACACTCCAAATTCGAAGCAGAAATGAAGAAACACAATTCTGAGGCCGAAGACATCCCTCTCATCCTAGATGTCACCAAATCCAAAACCAAAACCTAAAATAGAGCACCCAAAGCAAGTAGCAATAAATCACAAGACATAAAAGAGGAGAACGCTGGTTCCGATGATAACATAACCACCGAAAACCAGCTGTTCGAATTCTTGACAGCGTTCTCTCTCTCTCCAACGGCCAGGGCTTCTAAAAACTAGGGTTGAAACCCTTCTCAACCCTTTTATTTTTTATGCGAAATACATTTTTTGTAATCTATTACAAAATACAAATTATCTCATATATTAACATAAACCAAAGAAAATGGTTTTCACCACTATCACAAGTCTTTAAATTGAAAACAAAAAAAATTAATTTTGTTTCTAACTAAAATATTTTTTCTTTCAATTTAAAGACTTGTGATAGTGGTGAAAAAAACTTATTTTGTGATTTTGGTGAAAAACTCGATTTTGGCGGAAAAATTCGATTTTGTGTGTTTGGCGAGAAATCTCACTTTACGGTTTTGGCAAAAAATCCTGATTTTACGGGTTTGGAAAGAAATCCCGTTTTGTGGTTTAGCGGAAAAACTCAATTTTCGGTTTTGGTGAAAAATTCCAATTTTACGGTTTGGGCAGAAAATCTCGATTTTATGGTTCTTGCGGGAAATCTTGATTTTACGGTTTTGGCAGGGATTCTTCTTTTTACGATTTTGACGGAAAATCTTAATTTCACGATTTTGGCGGGAAACCCTATTTTTACGATTTTCATGGGAAAACTCAATTTACAGTTTTGGTAAAAAATCTCAATTTTACAGTTTTGTAAAAAATCTCAATTTTACAGTTTTGGTGGGAATCTCGATGTTACGATTTTTTTGGAAAATCTTGATTTTACGGTTGGTGGGAAAAATGCAATTTTACAGTTTTAAAAAAGACACTCCAGGACACCCTCTCCGGTAATCAGCAAATCCATACCTGGTGCAGGAGGAAGCCGCCGGATCTCGAGGACACCCTCTCCGGTGATGACATGCAAAACAGACGCGGCTTTTGATCATGGAACAATGAGGGCAGGATTCGCTTGGATCTTCACTGTTCCAACAGGGTTTGCTTTCACCAAGGATCAGCTACAGAAGACAGTATCTCATCGCTGTTAATGGCGGAAGCAATCGCACTCCGACACGGGGTCACCACTGCAGTAGAACTAGGGCTCCAGAAGCTCATCTTTCTATCTGACAATCAAACGCTCATCAGAGCTATAAACAACGACACTCAGGTAAAGGAAATCTTTGGAATTGTGAAAGACATTCAAAGACTCTCCTCTGATTCTGTCGGTTTCACTTTCTCTCATATCTCTCGATCATCAAATGTCGCTGCCGATAGTTTGGCAAAACGATCTCTGTCTTCTTTGTTGTATTAAGGCCCATTTGGGCAGACCATGGGCCTGAGGCCATTTTTCAGTTGCAAGCTTAAGTGTTACAAAAAAAAAGACACTCGATTTTACGGTTTTGACAGAAAAACTCGATTTTACAATTTTGACATAAAACTTTGTTTTGTGGTTTTAACGGAAAAATCAAATTTTCGTGTTTGGTGGAAAACTCGATCTGGCAGAAAAACATTTTTCAATTTTAACGGAAATTCTTAATTTTTACTATTTTGGCAAAATTCCCTAATTTTACAATTTTCTAAGAAATTTTTATTTCCGAAGTTTTAACAAATACACCAAATCTTTGTTGTTTACAAAAGAAAAAATTATCTAACAAGTCTCAACCTGTCAAGACTTTGTATTTCTTTAACCGAGTTCTAAGTTGGCCTTAAATACTTTATGACTAATGCATTAGGGTTCCTAAATATTTGGATGGACTGGGCCAACACTAAATTTCTCAACCCTATATAACATTTCTAAGTGTGGAAGCACCTTAGCCTAGTGGTTAAGGTCTAAAGGCTTCTACATTCAGGTCTGGGGTTCGACTCCCAGACTATGCAATTTATTGCAGATTTTCTTTACATCCAGATTACAAGTCCCGGAGAGAGTGCGATTTATTAGGCAACTATGCAGATTATAGAAGAAAAAATTACATGCAACTATGCGATTATGGAAGAAAGGATTACAAGAGATCTTCAACATGGTGCAAGTAAATCTGGTCAGGCGTGGATCTTCATAGGACGGCTCAGATGATGCAGTTAGGTGTAAATCTTCATAAGACAGGTAGTATTATCGGTTGTCGAATCGTCTATGTAATGTTCCTAATAATTGTAATATCATAATAATAAATCAGCGTTAAAAAAAATATAACATTTCTAAGTAAAACTTTGCTATTCAAACTTGCATCGAAAACAACGTTGGTATGCACAAACGGTCACATATTCTTCGGAAATGCGTCGGAATTCCGTCAGGAATTCCCGACGGATACTGTTTCGTCGGTATTTCCCGATGGATTTCTAACCGATTTTCGTCGGGATTTTGTCGGAAATTCCTGACGGAATAGTTTCCGTTGGGAACTGCGTCGGGAATAACCTTGTTTTCTTGTAGTGAACATGCATACAAAACATATTGGGTGGGTAACACTCAAAAGTCAAAACTATCGAGCGTCAACAACCGAGAGTGTTATTTGGTTCACTGTACATTCATCATTTCCCTGTGTACTCGACGACGAATCAATCTCAAGAGGATTTCTCCCAACGCAAAAACCCGGCCGTTTAGGCTCAGGGATAACCATAGTTTCGCTTCCAATCATCGCCATTACTGAAGCCATCACTGGCCTGTCTTCAGCACGTTCTTGAACACACAAGAGACCAATTTGTATGCATCTTAAAATTTCATGTGCCTGGCATGTTGACGATGAAGAATCTATGATGATCGGGTCTACGATCTCTAGCCATTTTCCTTCCTTCCAGTTCCTCCACACCTATACACAAAAAGATGAAATGTTTTTCTTTTATTGTGTTATCATCAGAACTATATCGATTTCAAGTTATTAGCTAAGCTTACGAAGCCGAGGAGATTAAGGTCACGGTTTGAGTTGTAGAATCCGTTATTTTTCTTGCCACTTATAATCTCGAGGAGCAAAACCCCAAAGCTGAAAACATCCGACTTCATCGAGAATACCCCGTCCATTGCATATTCTGGAGACATGTAACCACTGTATAACAAAGATTTAACTCATTTTTTAAGCTGTATTGTTTCGAACTGAGATTAAAGACAAAAGCTCAAATATAATTTAATGTTTTAGAAAATGAGTGCTTACTAAGTTCCCACCACCTTCCTCGTATTAACTTCAGTATCATCTCTTCCAAAGATCCTGGCCATTCCAAAATCTGAGATCTTTGGAATCATATTTTTATCAAGCAACACATTACTTGCTTTCAAGTCTCTATGGATAATCCTAAAACGTGAGTCTCGGTGAAGATATACAAGTCCTCTAGCAATACCATTGGTAATATCAAATCTCATTTCCCAATTTAAGCTAGAGCGTCGGGTTATGTCTACAAATCAAACCACAACAAAAAAAAAAGTGTTATCTTTATCCCTCAAATATGTTACATTTTTAGAATAGAAGCTGTTTAGTATGAGTTATACTAACCAAAGATATGAGAATCAAGGCTTAGATTCTCCAAGTACTCATAGATCAACATCTTCTCCCCCTTATCAACACAACAACCAAGAAGTCGGACAAGGTTTATGTGCTGAAGCCTCGCAATTAGTCTAACCTCGTTCTTGAATTCATCGGTCCCTTGTAAAGACATTTTGGATAGTCTTTTCACCGCAATTTCTTTCCCATCAAGTAACCTTCCCTATTAGGTCCATACATTTAATTAATACAATGAAACTCACCTTTGAGCGGTGATAATTTTTCAGTACGTTCTGTAACACTTTTGTTTACCTTGTAAACAGTACCGAAACCACCTTTTCCAAGCTTGTTGGCGTTAGAAAAATTGTTTGTTGCCAAGGCAACAACTTCAAACTCCATCAATGAAAGCTCTAGATCATCATTAGTTTTGTTTTCTCTGGATATGTAGCGCCTGCTTGTTATTGCCAGTTCGGTCATAAGCGAATCTTCCATTCTCCCTTGATCAACTGTTTTATCCAGACAACAAAATCAACACATACTGGATATCAAAATTATATTGACAACAATAAAGAAAATAAAAGTGGTTGATTGTACCAATTGGTGTTTGAATTGCTATTGATCGCTTTTGTTTCTTTTTCCAAAAGCGGAAGATGATGAAACACAAAAGAAGCAAAATAATAGTCACTCCAATACTCAAACCTATGATTTTCCCGTTCTTGGTTCTCTTGTCCACTGTAACAAAAACAAGGTAAATAATGAAAAGAAGAAAAAAAACCCTGCTAGAGTAAACTTTGCTATTCTTTTATAAAACATTATATGAAAAAACAAACACAGTATAATTGCTCTGGACTGTTGTATTGTATATCCAAGACAATGGTAAACCTAAACATAACTTCGTAAAGAACTAACCGAGATCAGCAGCGGCAAGTCTGACGTAGAGATCCTGACCTCCATTAGGAAAGTTCCGGACATCGAAAATATCTCCGTTCCAAATCACACAACCTGATCCTCCGTTACGAATATCCATATTAGCGAACGCCGTACAGTTACAATCCTTTAAACACCTCTCCTCACATTCTTTCAACCCAATCCCACTGTCCCCAACCGTCACCCTAGTATCAGGCAACTTCATCTTCTTCAACCTCACAAACCCATCTTTACCGTCACAGCTCAGCCCCGTCTTCCTCACGCAACCAGCTTCTTGGCTACTCCTCCTCGTCTCAAACCCTTGGATACAATTACAAACCGGCGAAGTGTTCAAATCGCAGTAACCGTAATCTCCACACTCTCTGTAGTCATCGCATAGGTCCCTCGGTAAATACCATAACTGTCTCCAGCTCTGCTCCGTCTCGAACCAAGTGAACCGCTGTAACAACCCCGCGGAGCTTAGTACGACTCTGGAGTAAACGTTCGTCTGGTGATTCGGTACGAGTAAGTAACTTGTTCGTTATTCGCTGTGAAATTAAAACCTAGGTAATCGATCGGTTTCATGTCCAGCACGTCACTTCCAAACCGGTTCCCGCTCCACGGACCGCTCCTGTAGATGATCGAGTCTCTGTTCCACGCGAGTAGACTCAGGGAACCCTCTGGTGGTTTCTAGCTTCGTCGAGAAATCCCCGCTTGACGGATCATCCGGGCTTCTCCATGATCTCAAGTACCGGTTCAACCCGGTTTTGTGATCCCAACCCAACTTCATCTCGGGAAGCAAAGTATCCGTCAGAAAATCGAAACTCTGCCACAAGAACCCGTCTTGATTATCGCTATGTTGTTCGATTGCTTGAGCACGAAGTTACCGTTATCGAGTAGCTCCGCAACCAGTGGAGATGATCCCGCATCTCCTCCGGTCAGATTGGTTGACCAGACAGGTGTTTCGGATTGGTCGAATATGACGAGGTTGCTGTCGGAGATTCTGAGAGTTCCGTTGGAGTTAGAGAGAGGGTTGTCTCTGTTCGCGACCCATACGTAAGTTCTCGTAGGGATCTTCTTGTACCAAATCCCGAGGTACCAACGAGAGCTTGAGGGGAGATTGAAGAAACCAAGCTCGAAGGTTTCATCGGAAGATACGATGGTTTTGTTGCTTGCCACGGTGAGAGAGTCTATGGCTGATAAAGTGTTGGTAGAGATTGATAAAGCAGGAAGCATAATTAAGACCAAGGTGTACAAATGATCGTAGTTTGATACACTTCTCATCTTTTCTTTCTTTCTTGGGAATTTTTATCTTTTGGGGGATTTCGAACATGTTTTGTGTTATATGTTGAACGTTTTCTATTTGAATTATTGCCAATAATATAATCCTTTTGGCTTCGTTAATTCTTGGTCTTCTCGTTGGCATTTTACTATAGCTATAGAATTGACCTAGCAAATGAAATGATAAGGACGTTTCTGTTTTTTTTTTCTTTAACTCGTTTTCTATAGTTTTTTTACAATTATTTATCAGTGTTCTTTTTGTAACTTTGTATTTTTCTAAATATACAACTCTTCTCCGTTTACTCCCAAAAGAAAGTCAACCCTTTGCGTGTGTAGCGTGTCATATAAGATGAATAATATATATATATAAATAGGAAAGGGTCAATTTGGCTACTAATATCAAAAGAAAAAAA
>NC_079513.1:13707070-13796502 GCF_000801105.2 Raphanus sativus | reverse complement strand
AAAGACTTACTAGGAAGGTCCCAAGGATTGAACTTGTAGATATCAATCTGTTTAATAAGCTCGAGTTTGATGGGTTTGTTCTCTACTTTTCTTCGAAGATAATACCCTAAAAAGCTCTTCGTCCGTTGGATGAAATCTAAATCCAGGAAGTATTGCTTCATTCTTTCTTCGTCCTTACCTTCACCACTCATCTTCACTACATCGATATATCAGCTATTTAGTCTCTTTTTTTCTTAACATCAGCTATTAAGTCTCTCTGAATAAAAAGTTCTATGTACCCATTTATATAGGTGAACGTTTATCAACTAATGAATTATTTTTTATGCGTTCAATTGGAATTGGCTCTGTTACAATTGACTTTGACTATTATTATACACACGATATCTTTTTTTTGAGCAAACTGACCCAAAATATATAAGATTTTACTACACACACACACACATCTATAAAACACACACACACATATATATATAATGGAAAAATGAAAGCCGGTACTAATTTAATTTTACTATCACACACACATCTATATATATATATATATACAAAATATATAATATATATAAATATATATATATCCCCTTCTTATTATTGAGGAGACCATCCCTTTCTTATTAATTGAGAAACATTTTGAAATAATAACTTTGGTTTTGTAAGTTAATTACATACAACCCTGCTGATGTGTCATGCTTACATTCACTTTCAACTATGCTTTAGAAAGATCCTTTAATTACTAGACAATTTACAAAACCATGCCACTGGTCGAAAATGAAACTCCCGACCACATAACATATATACTTTTATGTTTCATTTAAACATAATATAAAAACGCAGTATATATGTATTATCCTTATTCACTTCCTCTGTATTTGAGAATGGATTTCCACCAAAAGGAATCTCTAATGCGGTTTACCTATGTACACATTGCGATTATATACTTTTTTCCAAAAAAAAATCGTTACATATAGTATGTGCTTATGATAACTTGACCAACGTTAATTTTATTAACACACATAGTAAATCAACACATATATATGTTCCAAGCTTTTATTAGGTTTACTAAAATTTAGTTGTCAAGTACAAACATTAACATATCATTTTGAATTATCATACTGTGAACTTGGTTTTGTTCGTCTATAGAAGTTCAAATTTATTTTTATTCTAAATTTTCTATATATTTGTATATGAAGTGTATCTATATTCATATTAAAATTATACTTTTTGTATAGGTTATCATGATGGCCTTTAGATAGATAAGATGTGATGTCAAAAAATGAAGATAGATGCATCCAATTAAAATTTTGCATTACGTCAAGATTTAAATTATGGAAATAAGGTAATTTTATATTCTACAATAAATTTGCGTGTAAGACTAATTGGAGAAGTAATGAAGCATTGATTGAGAAATCACATATCAAAGATTAAAGAAAGAAACTTATATTACACACTGCGAATATATTGTGTCCAAGTTAATATTTTCCAAATTTTACCAACCTTGAAATCTTTTTTGTGTCAACTCAATATTTTCTATTCAAGACCTACTAAATTTATTAATTTATTGTTTTTATTTAATTTATTGATTATTAATTTACAGTTTATATTGTCTTATTAACACAATAAAATAAAATTAAAGTGACACATTTTATAACATATTTTATAATAAGGGTCTATTTATAATTGGTAATTTTTTAACTACTAAATATTATCCAACCCATTTTGGATCCTCATAAGATTGAATAAAGATTAACTATAGTTTATTTAGTTAATCCCAAAATTCTTTTTAGTGAAATGTACATTTTAAATTTTTTTAAAAAATCAAATTATTATGTAATTTATGTTAAAAAAATATGATATATTTCTTGTAAAAATATGTATTTCTTTTAACTGACAAAATTATGCATATTTCATAGATTTAATAATTTCACACCGCGCAAAAGCGTGGATCTTAACCTAGTTTATAAATAAACCTTTTAATCATGTGTGATTAACAAGTTTGCCATTACTTACTTGACATCACCACAATCCACCTCACAACCTTTTTTCAAAAACTCTTTCTTGCCTAGACTTATTACATGTCATGCCATTGCCTAAAACATATAGTATATCCTTCATTTTATGCATCTATGTACCATTATGTCTTTACAATTAATTGTGGAGAAATCATATTAATTGTGTGACTGTTTCGGAAATCTATAAATAGAATATTCATAAAGGCAACATTGATTATTTGACTTAATCACAAGTCTATATTATTGTTTTCATAGTAAATCATAAAAAGTTGACTCGAGCATGGTCATGTTAATTGGTCACGATTTTGTGATGTATCTTAAAATAATGTTTTGGTCATGTTAATTGGTTATGTGTGTGTTGATATGAACGATAATATCAAATCCGGTAGGTTTTTATAATGTTATACAAAATTAGTAGGATACTATGATATCAATAGTCACAATTGATAGGGTTTTGACTATATATACACGATTCATATTTTTATGATATTAAATTTCTTTATGATTCTTAATTATACATGACATTTTAAGGACTGAAAAATATAAACGATTCATAATTATGTTATTTTATAAAACTTTAGTAAATGAAATTTATTTTGATGAATACTTTTTGTATTTTATGGAATATGTGACATTTATTTTGGGATAGACAATATATATTATTTTTATATTGTAATATCAAATATCGTATATAAAAATTTTGAGCAATTTGAAAATTGTAAAATACATTCAAAAAAGAATTCTATTTTAAATTCTTGCAATCCCTAAAATTTGTAAAAATACATTTTGATTACAAAATTATCATAAATGGTGACATACATTAAATTTGGAAACTTATATAATTTTTTCCGATTAATTTTAAGGCGAATATCATTTTTAATATGAACTTCCTTAATTTCTGCCATATGCATATAATACTTTCTATAATTATCTAAAAATCTACGATTATAATCATATACGAAATTAATAGGTTAGTCTGATATATATAGTCACAACTGATAGAGTTTTGGCTATATATACAATTCATATGTTTATAATATTAAATTTCTTTATGATTCATAAATGATACATGATATTTTTTAGGGAGTAGAAAATATAAAAGATTCATAATTATGTTCTTCTACAAAACTTTAGTAGGTGACATTTATTTTGAATATTTTTTATATTTTATGGGATACATGACATTTATTTTGGGACTGAACAATACAAAATGTTCTATATTGTAAAAATAATATCGTATATAAAAAATTATGAGCAATCTTGAAAATTTGTAAAATCCATTCAAAAAAAAATTCCATATTAATTTTCTTGCAATCCCTTAAATTTTGCAACAATACTTTTGATTACAAAATTATCATAAATGGTGAAAGATATTAAATTTGAAATTTATATAATTATTTCCGATTAAATTTAGAGAACTAACCATTTTTAATGTGAACTTTCTTAATTTGCCATATGTGTATAATAATTTCTAAATTATCTTGAAATCTACAATTATAATCCTATACAAAATTAATAGGATAGTCTTATATATAGTCAAAATTGATAGGGTTTTGACTATATATATATATATATATATATATAATATATATATATATTTATATATATATATATATTTTTATATGATCATATTTTATAATATTTTTTTTTTACGATTCATAAATGATACATGCCATTTTTAGGGACTCGAAAATATGATTATAAAACTTTGGTATATGACTTTTATTTTTATTAATATTATTTATGGGAAATGGCATTTATTTTGGGATAATATAAACTGTTTTATATTGTAAAATCAAAAATGTCGTAAATAAAATTTATGAGCAATCTTGAAACATTATAAAATACATTCAAAAAGAAATTCCCTATTAAATTTCTTGCAGTCTATTAATAAAAAAATATTAGAAAATTTTCATAAATGGTGACATATTAAATTTGGACATTTATATAATTATTTCTGATTAAATTTAAGGAGAAACGTCATTTTTAATGTGGATTTCTTTAATTTTCGCCCTATACATATTAATACTTTATATAATTGTCTGGAAATCTTAGAACAATTAGGGATTTGCAACATTACTTTGTGGCAACATCAAGATATATCAGGTGATGAGAAAAGAGATCGAATCCAACAATCGAACTGTAGCCCCTGGTCTCGTTTTCCTCGAACTTTTTAGTAAAAACACTTTTTATAAATAAAAGATAAATTAGAAGAGGCTCATATGTATTTTGAATTATAATGAATATTAAGGTTCGATAAAGGGTCTATTTAACAATTTTGAGTCTTAATAAGCCCATTAAATTTGAAAATTCATATTAGTTTCTTCTTTTTTTTTTTTTTCCAATTTAATATTATTTACTTCAATTTATTTATCTTCTTTTACATTTTATGTACTTCAAAACCAGTATAATTTTAATGAAATATAATGATTTAACTTCAATAATAAGACAATTATTGTTTATCAACCATAATAAGGTTATCTTTATCCGGATACTTCGGTAAATTTTTTTGTTATTTGAAAAATTCAGTAAATATCTCATTCCAAATTAGTTTTCCTTACATTAATCTGGATATCAATGTTACTTATGCTAATCTATTCTATGTATAATATGTCATTTTCCGTGTTTTCAATATCTGTAGATTAAATTTATAGTTTCTTTTAATCCTTTCATCCTGCGCAGGGTGTGGGTAATCACCTAGCTAGTATATATATATATATGGAAAAATGGAGTAAAAGTTAAAGCCCTCAATTTTTCTAAAAACACTAAAAATATTAGCTAATTTTTATAGGTCATTTTTAATTTTAAGGACTGGTATTTGTATTGAAATGTCTTCAAAATATATAAGATTTTATATAATTTATATGTAAATCAAACAAAGAAAAAGTGATAGTTTAAGATATCGGTGTCCTATTAATTAGTATGTGGAAAATTATTAGATCGTTGATTGCAACTAATTTATATACGATGTACTATTACCGGGGACAAAGAAAACATGTGTATGATGTAATATTGTCGAAAATCAAACATGTCGTCATCCGTAGTTGCTAACGTATATAAAATTATATATACAGTAATTATATCAAATTTCCAATAAGCTGTAAGTTCCAATACATGCGTATTGTCTAGGTGAATTCACGTGGTTTGACCGTATTATAGATTTCTAATATGTTGAAAAGATGTAAGATATATAAAAATAATTAAGAATCTCATTCGAACCAAAAAATAACTTTATCATTTCCTTCTCTGTGGACTCAACAGTTTTGATAGCCGGGGAGCAAAACACAAACATCGATGGTATGGTAGACCAAATCTATTAAATAATAACCATTCTCCCATCATCAACTTCAGTTGCATTTCAAATCTGTTAAAATACGAATACTAAGTAAGGATTGGTTGTTATTGCAGTGTTGTGTTTAACAGATTGTTTCATTCGTGTCAATTTCTATGTCAACAAAAAGCATAAGACACAAAAAGAATCTTAATAAAAAGTGGACAGTCAATAACTTAGTCTTGTGCGAAATGGGAAAGTGAACCACTTGATCTAAAATAACATTCAAAAAGTTCGGTTTTTGACTGTTGAATATTATCATTGAACTTCAATAAAGAAACAAGTAGTACAAGTTGCCTACGAACAAATATTAGTACGTATCCAATCTCGGAAGATAACCAAACATTAAAAATGAAATTATTCAAATGAGGAACATAGTCAAAGGAACATAATATCAACTTTTTGAATTTATGCGACATGAAAAGGAGTGAGGAACATTGAATGGAATCTCTCTCAATATATATATCAGGGTTTCTATAAAGAGTATGTTCATACTGGTGCGAAAAATAAATAAACAAGAATCAAGAGAAAGAAGACAACTAACATAAGAAACGTTACCTATTGGTATGTTCTAATTAAGCTGAACTAGCTAGATCGGTGCAACGGAAATAATAACCGTGCAGCCATGCAGACAGCCGCCACTGCCTACTTATGGGCTGCGTTTTGTATCTTTGTCCTCCCTCCCTTGAAGGAATTGGCCTTTTTCGTGTGATTTAAGATTGAGTTTATTTGGGCTTTACGTACATTCCCATTACTGCTAACACCGATGTCTTTTTGTTACTATTTACGTTGAAACCATTGATGTAACAACCAGAGGGGTTTCCTATATGCAAGAGAGTATGATTAGGATGACTGACAGAACTTTAGAAGGCTAAAGTAGCTAATCTGACTAAAACCAAATAGTTACTTTCGAAACTCAGCTAATCAGCCTGTCTTAAACATTGATGACAAAAGAATATTGTATTTTAGGATTATTGGGTTAGTAGTCCGGTTAGCTCGTTTATCTAATTTGTGGTTTAGTATTTTGGTTATCTAAGTTGGTTTAATTATTATGCAAACAGCAAACTACATATGTAAATCATTCGACCATTTGAGAAATCAATCAGAAAATCATTATCTTCCTCCTTTTCTCTCTCTCATGTGATCATCATCATCTATATATCAATCATCACGAATCCAGGATTCTTGAAGGTGGCTTTCTTTCTATCCGATCACCTTTCCTGCCTTGATTCACAATCCAAGCTCTTAGAGCACCATTAACCCAGGTGTTTAAGGGAGTGCTTGATAATTTTTTAATCAGAAAAGAAGGAAAAAGGAAGAAGAGAAAGAAGAACAACGCCTAGTTAAGCGTCGACATACTGCTGTTGTTTCAACTATTCGCGGGCCCCACTGAAACGTGGTGGCCCGCTATTGGTTCATCTTTTTATTTTTTTTTTTATTTTTTTTAAGATAGAAAAAGAAATTAAAAAGAAATCCTAAGCACTTTTGTTTAAGCAAAGAGCGTTGATGATGCTCTTAGCTAGCTTCTGGATTGGGTTTTATCACTAGGTTACAAAACCTGTTTCATATTGATAATTGATAAGGGACCATGTATCGCTAATTATTTTTTTTTTATTTTTTTTGTAACTTAGGCTTTCAATGTATCGCTAATTATTGCTAATTGTTTAACTATAATCTGACCACAACTAATGCCAAATGATTTCAAAAAACATTTTAGTAGATATATACATCATTTATAGAGAGGTTGCACAGTGTCACCAGTTGCAAAAAAAATAGAAAAACACAGCATGTGATATATCTCTTACCATTCGCAAAGTATTGTATAATAAGCTCTTTATTTTAAAAGGTTGTATACTAAAAAATACATTCGTGTGAATGTATTATTTAACTTTTGGGGCAGATGCATTTGAAATGAAGCATGTGCAGACGTACCCCACTCCAGTTAGTCGATTCAAATAATTGAAACGAATAGTAAGGAAATGTTTTTTTTTTCATAGTATCTTTTGCGTATGTGTTTGGTTACTCGACGTCTTTCCAAACAAAATCACGAGCCCCCTAGGAGTGTCTCAAAACCCAGCCCAATCCACTTACACGTGCATCCTTCTCCCATGCATGCTCCATCACTGTTACACCCATGGACGGAGGAGACCACTTACGTACTGTTCAATATGTGTTCAAACTGTCTCTTGGAAGTTTTGAGTTAACTTGTTAGATTCTTAGAGATTTTTTTTAGAAAAAATTTCGGCCCTAGAAATCAGATTGGCTGTTAAACTTTCATTTCTGTGAAATTATATTTTACAAATTAGCAAAAAATAATGTTATGTTTGTTCCATTGGTTTTTTACCGTTTGTTTGGCTGTCCTGTCATTGTTCGAATCTAAGAAAATCTTGAAAATAATATCAAAATAAAGTTGTTGAAATCATTTCTACAGCTTGATTAAGATTTGATCTTCATAAGTTGAATCAAGAGAAAATGATGGAGTATAGATTTACAAAATATGTTGGAGCTTAATTAAATGTGATGATGTTAAAAATAGAATCCAAGAAGCGGTGTGGGGTGTGGTCCAGCACCAGTAGGAAAGACGGTGCACAAAATTGTTAGTAGAAATGTAGAATCGTTACTAGCATTTAAGTAGTCAGATCTCCTTGTCCTGATGTTTTTTTCGGCTCGCTTTTCTTCTGTATCCAGCTCTAAATCCGGCGTGGCACTATTTCGGTGGTCGTCCGACTCTGATTCTGGTATCCTGGCCTTCTTCTAAGAGGATGGTGGGCCGGTTTTATTTCCGACAATGTACCTTTTCGTTAAAGGGAAACGGTCGATTTAAGGTATGTTTGTATTAGGAGAGATCTCGATTTCATCGATGATCCTCTTCGAATCAGGCGAGGAAGGTGTATGAAATGGAGCGTTAGTCTCTGTGTGGTGGTGGTTTCTTCTTATGGATGAGATCTCGAATTGATCGATGGATACTCTCTGGAAGAAAAAACTAAAGTGGTAATGAAGTAATTCATGTTTCCGGTGTGATCCAGTATGAACGCCGTTAAGTTTTTCAGCGTCGTCTTTAGGCGGTGATGAGGTGGCATCTTTGTAACGCGTCTTTCCTCGCTACTGAAGATGTAAACACGTATCCAGTGCATGCGTGTCCCGTGATGCGTGGGTGGATGGCCGCTTTCTTGGGTTCTCAGTGTTTTGGACTTTAAGCCTATGTAAAACTATAGATCGTTCGGTTGTCTTGGACTTTAAATTTGTATCTTTGTAAGTTTGGATTCATCTTTGGACTTTGACCCGTTAGTAAAATATACATGGCAAAAAACGGTTTCTAATGAATGTAAAATTATTGGGATGAAAATCTTTTATAGTTAATTCATGTCGTCTAAAACAATGTGTAAAAACTGCAAATTTCAAAAATTTGTGTATTTAATAAGTAAAGAAAATAGTTTGGATTCTTTTTAAATGAAAATCTGAAACAATTCGTGTATTTTATTAGTAGATGGAAAATTAGTCTGTATATTTTTTAAGAAATTGGATTCTTTTTATAATATTGGATTAGAATCTTGCTTAGATACTACTAATTCTTATCAAGACAACGGAATGTATTGCAGTTTTTTAGATGAACCGTGAACAATAAAATAAGGTTTTCAAAGTTACTTTTTGTAGTGTAACATTTTAGCAAACAACAAATATATATAGATATATATATTATAACCCAAAGTTTTTCTTTAGTCTCATTTTAATAAACTCCGAAAACTACTATACGATAGAATATATAAATTCGTCGAGACTTTTCTGCTTAAAATTCAATAAAACCATTGAACTTGGATAATAATTCGACCTTAATTTACATCAAAGCTAACAAAAAAAGTTGTTTAAGTTGGCGTATAGTGAAGAAATCATTTTCAGAAGAAAGAAACCATACGAGTTATTTGACGGAAACACCCTCAAATCATTGTTTGCAGAGAACTTTATAGATAAGGTACAGATCAGAAAGCACCTCTAGAAATCTAGCAATAGATCTCATCTCTAGAGAAGAAGAGCTCCACCGGTTGGTCCCACCGATTCCAACATAATGTCCCAGAACTTGCCACGTGGCGTTCGGTCTGAAAAGTTGCTGTACTGTTGTGCTTACAGAATCATTATCTCCCTTGCTGGAATATCTTTCCTCTTTATGATTCTGTCACTTTCTGTCTGTACCAAAAGAAGTAAAGAACCTTACCCATATTTCTCTCCTTCTCTGTTTCTTTCATGTTTTATGGGAGCTTCTTAAGAAACTTCTGGCCTATGGGTTTATGTAGAGACTAGAGAGCAAGTGACAGGAAAGAGAAGGTTCTGTTCCTTTTGTTTGGCGTGGAACTTCAACTTTCACAAGTCAGGTTTAGATGTTCTACTTCTTCAGCTTCTTATTCGTCCAGAAGCTTTCCAAATTTGGTCAGTATTCTTGCAAGGGACTTGTGGTTTTAAAAGATGTTGCTATATTTGGAACATATTAAAAAATGAACTCATGTTCCTGCTTTTAGTATAAATCTCTTTTATATGATTAGTGTATTAATATAATGATTGGATTTGGGATTATAAAATTATATTTATGCTCATCTGTATCTCTTCTTAATCATAAGTTATGATTAGATATGTTCGTTTAAATATCTTAATATAATATTGGGGTTGATTATAAAAATCTTTTGATATGTCTCCAGAGATCTGACATGGAACACCAAGATTGGAATTTTGAGGAGAACTACAATCTGTCCAATAATAGAAGATATATAAGGTAATACTCCCTCCGTTTCATATTATTTGTCGTTCTAAGTCTTTGCACACAGATTAAGAAAACATTTAATTTTACATATTTCCAAAATAAAAATACTATTACCAATACACATCAACCAATATAAAAATAGAATAGAGAATATTTTCAATAAATTTTGCATTGAAAACCGAAAACGACACTTATTTTGAAACAAAAATTTTGTTCTAGAACGACTTATAATTTGAAACGGAGGGAGTATAATGTTTAATCTAATTTATTCATTAATTAAAAAGGACTATATATTAGTCTCTGAGTGTGTATATGTGTAGGCCACAAGATGACCTGGTAGAGTTGTTATGGCGAGATGGGCAAGTGGTTCAGCAGAGCCAAACTCATAGAGATCAAACTCAGAAACAGGACTATCAACAAGAAACCCTAAGACCCAACACCTTTCTTGAGGATCAAGAAACCGTCTCTTGGATCCAATACCCTCTAGATGAAGATCCATTTGAATCCGAAGACTTAACCTCACCTTTCTTCTCAACTATAGATCTCCTCCAAAGACCGGCTTCAGAGACGGCTAAGCACGATGCCAGTCCTAAACCTCCTGATCAGGTCATGCCTCCTCCTAAGTTTAGGTTAACGGATTCATCATCAGAAGTCAGGGAACTAGGAAAAGAACAGTACTCGGTGGTGACCGTTGGACCAAGCCACTGCGGTAGCAACCAATCTCAAACCGTTCTCGATGGCTCACTGAGAGCAATCGATGGGAGGCCCTACCCGAACGCAAGTTCGTCATCAGGTGGCTCCTCTGGTTGCAGCTTTGGCAAGAACAACAAAGATATGGCTTGTGTAAGAAGATTCACAGCAGAGCGTAAGAGAAAACATATAATGGACACTGATGAATCTGTGTCTCAGTCAGATGTATGCTTTAGTTTTTAACTCATGATGATAAGTTCTTGAAACGTGTTTTTGTTGTTCATTTCTTATTGTTCTTGAAACGTTTTACAGGCTATTGGTAATAACAAGTCGAGCCTACGAACAGGATCGACGCGAAGAAGCCGTGCAGCTGAAGTTCATAATCTCTCCGAAAGGGTACTCGACATATTATCATATAGTATAATATAATATATAGTATAATATAATATTCATACAAAACTCTTGTGTTTGATAATTAAATTAGAGGAGGAGAGATAGGATCAATGAGAGAATGAAGGCTTTGCAAGAACTAATACCTCACTGCACTAAAGTAAGTTATAAACTTGAATCTGATACGGGGAGTGATTTATTAAGTCAAAAGAACTTGGTGTCACTTGGGTTTGTCTTCTTGTAGACTGACAAAGCTTCAATTTTGGAAGAAGCCATAGATTATTTGAAGTCACTTCAGTTACAAGTTCAAGTTATGTGGATGGGGAGTGGAATGGCTGCTGCTGCAGCGGCTCCTATTATGTTCCCTGGGGTACAGCCTCCTCCACCGTTCATCCGTCAGGTGCAGAGCCCGGTACTGTTGCCTAGATTTCCTGTTATGAACCAGTATGCGATTCAAAACAATCCCGGTTTAGTTTGTCAGAACCCGGTACAAAACCAAGTGTTGTGTAATCGGTTTGATAGATACGTTGGCCTATTCCCACAGATGCAGGCTGCTGCCTCTCAGGTAAGACTCATACGTTACGTAGTTCAGTAGATATAAGGGCTATACTAACTAAAATACAAACCAGTAAAAATAATAATAAATAAAAATAAATACAAACCACATGTATTTGCTATTCAATACTTAGCTATAAGATGCCAGTTCATTATGAAAGAAAAAAAAATCTCAGAACTTTGATACCATATTCTAGGGTTGAGTTCCGGTAGCGTTTGTTCGGGGACCGAACATCATGTGTCTTTTTCTTTTCGTTCTGTATTGGAATAAAACTTTTTTTTTTGTTCTTCCGGGGACATCCGATAAAAAATAATAATAAATAAATAAATTCGACGGTCTAGTGAAAGATTTCAAACGTCTACTGATACGTTCTGGTTTGATAATAATTAAACGCAGCCGATGGAGATGTTGAGGTTTGGTTCTTCAGCGGGACAGGAAAGTCAACGCACGTCTGCGCAGACGAAGACCACCGACGGTACTCGTTAGGGCCACTAAGCGGCTGTTGCATTTTTTTTCTTTCTTTTGTGGTTTGTTTGGTTGTTGGGGCATCTATATTATTAAAAGAGAAGTACCCATATAAAATATCCCTTAGTTTTCAATTTTATTTACAATGATATGCCACTGACATTAAATAATATTTTCTATTTTAATGCTGTCTTTTCCACTTCAATTAATGTATTTTCCAAATTAAATTTAAATTAAATACACTTCATTAACTTCTCCATTAAATCAATGTCAAATTCAAAAAAATACATTTTTATTAGACAAACGATTCTGGAAATTATAATATCAAATTTTCATTTAAAAAATTTGAACGAAAAAGTATTAGCATATTTGAACCGAAACTAGATAATATCCAAACGGATTTACCATTTTGGTATCTAGAGAACCATAACCAAACTTCATCCGAACGAAATATTTCGGATATTCAAATGTATTTAAATCATATTTATATATTTCAATATGTTAGCTATTTTTCGAATTAATATCCAAGATATAAGCTATTTTAAGTTGGTTAAAATATTTGAAATATAAAAAATAATCAAAAGTAAACATTTTAAAGTAGATAAACAATAATCAAAACTCCAAAAATATTTAAAATATATATTTATTCTTCATCCAAATATTCAAGTTAAACCTATTTTAATTTTTAATTTAGGTACTTTGGCTTACATTACTCAAATTTACATGTTATATTATTTTTATTTTTAGATTTAGGGAAATTTAAAAATATATAAATTTTGAAAATTCAAAAATAGTTTAAACGGGTTATCAAACCCGCAAAGATCTGAATCAAACCGGAACCAAAGTTTATAAATACCCGAATAGAGGTAGAATCTTTAAACTCAAAAAACTCAAATCCGAATAGATTTTAACCGAATTCGAGTGGATACCCAAATACCCATCCCTAACTTAGTCAATATAAAACGATTAATATTATAAATATATTATTTAGTATAAAAAAACTAAAACTGAAAATTAATACCCGTCAAAATCTAGTTCTTCGTTATTTACATAATCTTCTGAACATAGGTTTAAACGTTATTTTCTGTATATGCGAGTTTATGTATTTTAACCTTAATTTCAAAATGACATGAGCTTTTTGTAATCGTCTAGAACCACAAAATGTGAAATACATGTTTAATATGTGGTTCATGTTTCTCTAATAAAATTATGCATTAGTCTAAGTAGCTGAAAATACTTTTTGAAAATGAATTGTTTTCTTGATTAAAAAGCTAGAAAACCCATGTTGTTTTCCACTGATTTTGTTCTATGTAATCCTAAGAAAAACAAAAACATTATCTAGCTCTAAGAAGTACAGATAGTCATATAGATAGAGATCTGGCCGAAGTTTGATACACTATTGATCTTTTATGATGTCATATTGTTGTTTTGCCGATTGTTTAATTACATATAGAATGAAAACATTGAAAAGGCAAGCAAGATACATGTGAAGAAACAGATTTCAGTGAAAGTTATCTGTCATTTGTCAACATCGACAATTTAAGTTGTTAGACATGTGCTCCACTAGAAAAAAATCCATTTTAGCAATAATTGAGTAAAATATCTTGGACATTTTCATGTTCGAAATAGCAACAATTCCGGTGCAGCCTATAGTAGCCAAAGCCTAGATGTTCTACCGTTTAGTGTCGCTCTTATTTTTTAATTATGCCTCCTGCTAAGCTTAATCCGAATGTTTTATTGTATATAATTTACATTTTAGCTTTAGTGAATCAAAGTAGATAATGAAAGTCTTATTGCACGATTAAAAATTAGATAATGAGAAAGAGTATGTTGTAAACCTTGCAAATCTCATTGGTTTAGTTGGTACATAGTGATAAGGTGGAGGATGGAAAATGTGATTCTGAAAGGTTTGTTGAAAATATCAGTTCCTTGCAACCCGGCATCTTCTGATTTGGTTTCCACTGTCTATATGGTGAAGCTTAGTGTTGTAATATGTGAGTGATATCTTGCATATTTGTAATTTTAAATAATTCATTCTTGTACATTTTGATCATTTGGATTAGAATTTAGGCATTTTTAGATTTCATTTGCATAAATAAATTTTTATTATTAGATATATTTGGAAACATTTGGGTTCAAAACGGGAAAGAAAATGATCATTGGGCGAGTTAGGCATTGGAGCGGGTCCTTGCATCTACTTATGGTAGCCGCTCCAAACAGGACAAAGGTGGAGCGAGAAGCAAGAGCGGTTTAGCAAACCCGCGGATCATTGTTTGAAATTCGGAGCGACTGGCAATAGCGGGGGTAGCAAAACCGCGTGTCAATGTTTAAAATATGGAGATAGTGGCCGGAGCAACCATCCGGACCTGGGAGGAAATCCCGCTGTGGATCAGAGTGACCTCTCGGAGCAGGGTCATGAGCCCGTGTGGCATTTTTCACTTGGTCAAATTTTTATGTTTTGTTGGTCTTTCTCATACTCTCTATATACAAAACATGTTTGGTGAAAGATTCAATCTTTTGCTTTCTTTCATCTATATATGTTGTGTTTATTAGATTATCTTGATCACTAATCATGATTAACCTTCAATCATCTATGGTTTTTGGGTTAATCATGTCTATTAGTGAGCAGATACCTTTTGGATTCCTGGGTTAGAATGATTAGAGTGATTAAGTGAAGATCTATCTATTTCCTTGCTTGTTGAGTGTTCTTAATGTTAGTTTAGTCTTGATCTCTCTAAACTAGAGCTCTAGACATTTCATGCCCGGAAGGTGTTTGATAAAATGTCTGAACAAACTCAATATCGCTCTTTGTTTGCTTAACCAAAGACATTTGATGTTAGGGAAACTTAGATAGTAAGTAGACTTGTTATTAATGATTTCTTGAGTGGATTAAATCAAAGACATTTGATGTTTGATTAATGAAAGAAAATGAATACTTATATTGACAAAGAACTTGTTTAGTATTGTTGTCTTGACTTAAGGTACATGTTGATGTTGATTGTAACTTGCCATTCTAAATTGAATCTTAATCACTTGAAGTCAAATACGTAATCCCATGAATTCTACTTCTTTATTTGAATGAAAACTTAAGTTGTTTACCTTGCTAGTTACTTGTTTACATCACTGTCTTGATTGCACTTAGATTAAACATACATTTGTATTTTTTTTGCATCATAATCATTTAGGATTAGACTAACACTCATCTTTACTACTTTGATCTTAGGATTGAATACAATTCTTATCAGTGGATTGGACTAAAACTCATCTTTAATTTTTTGGTACATGTATTTTTCTATTCGAAGACAAAATAAACCATGTGTTCTTGATAATTAGTTATGGTTTTTTTATTGGGATGTCATTACATCATTTCTTGTAATTTTCTAGAGTTTAATGAATTAAAAAACTCGTGAGTAAACAAACTAACTTGTAATTTTGGATTAGGTAAATATATATGAGAAAAAATTATTATTAGTAAGGTTAATTATTAGTAACGTTAACTGAAATCAATGATATTCAAGTATTTTATTTTGACATGTTGGGCAGATTTAATCTATCTTATTATATAAAGCTTGGTTCTTCAAAATTACTTATTAACATGATCGCGACACATGGCAATTAAAACTTTAAGATTGTGACATGTGTTAATATATCTCATAATTAAAAACTTATTAGAAATATTATTAATAGTAATTTATTTTTAAAATTCTAAACAAAAGATTTAAGATTGTGACATGTGTTAATCTATCTCATAATTAAAAACTTATTATAAATATTATTAATCGTAATTTTCCATTTTTTAAATTCTAAACAAAAGATAATTGTAAAATATTATTAATAGTAATTTTGCTTCTAATATTTTAACATGTTTTTAAATATATAATGATTAAAAATATATGTAATTATATAATAAAAACGAATTTTGAATAATCTAATTGTAAATATTTTTTAATAGTTAAAAATTATTTAATATTATTTTTCATAGTTATTTTTTCTTTAAGATTGTGACATGTGTTAATCTATCTCATAATTAAAAATCTTATTATAAATATTCTTAATAGTAATTTTCCATTTTTAAAATTCTAAACAAAAGATAATATTGTACAAACTAATTTTAGTTTAAAACACATGTCAAAATTATTAATTAACATGATTATGACACATGAAAGTTATATATTGAAAATTTTGATATTTGTTAAAATATCTCATAATTAATATATATATATATACAATAATTTTTAAAATTCTAAACAAAAGATAATTGTAAAAGATTATTTGATAATAATTTTTCTAATATTTTACATGTGTTTTAAATATATAATGATTAAAATATATATGTACTTATATAATAAATACGAGTTTTGAATAATCTAATTGTAAAAATTATTTAAAAGTTAAAATTCATTTAATATTAATTGTTTCAGAATTTTTCTTTTTTCTGAATTTTAAACAAAAAAAATTATTATTATAATAAATTTGGTTCTTCAAAGTTAGTAATTAACACGATCCCGATACATGTTAATTAAAACTTTAAGATTGTGACAAGTGTTTTAAACTAAAATCAATTTGTAAAATATTTAACACTAATTTTCCTTTTCTAAAATCATAAAGAAAAAATAAATGTAAAAAAAATTAATAGTAATTATCTTTTTTAAAAAGCATAAACCAAAAAAATTGTAAAAAATACTGATTAATGTTAATTTCCTTTATTGAAATCATGAAGAAAAGATAACTGTAAAGAAATAAAAAAACTGTCAATAAATATTTGAGAGTAATTATATTTTTTGGAAAAATCTTAGACCAATGAAACTTTGTTTTTCAAAGTTACTAATTAACATGATGGCGACACATGATAATTAAAAGTTTAAGATTGTGACATGTGTTTTAAACAAAATCAGTTTGTACAATATTTAACACTAATTTTCCTTTTATAAATCATAAAAAAAAAATAAATGTAAAAAATATTTAATTGTAGTTATCCTTTTAAAAAATCTTAAACCAAGAAAATTGCTTAATGTTAATTTTCCTTTATTCAAATCATGAAGAAAAATAACTTTAAAGAAATAAAAAGTTGTCAAGAAATATTTCATAGTAGTTATCCTTTTAAAGAAATCTTAGACCAAAAAAATGTAAAAGACTATATAATGTTAATTTTCTTTTATTCAAATTCTAATTAAAAAGATCATAAACTAAAAAGAATTACAATTATTCGCATATATATATATATATATATAATTAAACTCCCTCATATTTGATCACCAAGTATAATTATTGATTCAAGAAAAATACAAGGTACGGTTCTGTTTCCTTATCTTCGGATATTCTTTTCGTCTTACAAACTCATGTTGATTTTTTTTTGTCATTGTTGTCATGCTGCCTACGTAAATTATTGCCACAATAATGATTAGGCGTTTGTATAGTAGTAGTTATCACTCTATAAAAATGTTTGTTTATTAATGCAAATGCTGTTTCTTAAATAATTATTATTATATTAAAGACTTCATATATAATTTTATATATGTAAAAATATTAAACCTAAACTCTTAACATTACCCTATCACTCAATCTAAATTCTAAGTTTAAATTAGTTAACCTTAGTTTTTTTGGTCAACGTTAATTCTAGGATTAAAAATGGTTTTTTCCTTTTTAAAAGTGAAAATATAATAGTGGTTAGTGTAAACATGAAAAGTAATAATATGAATGTAGTATTTTGACAATTTTTTTATTTACTTTAAAAACTGGAAACCTTACATTATTATGTATTCAATGCTCCATAAAATATTTTATATCAACAACAAGAATATTTGATAGTTTTTAGTTTTGTTTTATGTTAATAATATGTATTAGAAAAAACATGTTCAAAAGAGATGAAAATTACGAAATAAAAGAATATAGAGAAAAAGATAATTTAGTAAATGACATTTCTTTAACAAAATTTAGGATAAAAATGTGCATTAAAAACTAGAGTAAATAGAAAAATAATATTTTAATTAAAATTTAATTCATTATTAAATAAATTATTTTACAAATATTTTTCTAAAAGATTTTAAAATAGAAGTTATCTTAAAATTACTACTAAATATTTTAAATTTTAATATTTAATAATTTTGAAATATTTTTTTAGAAATTAATTTATAGTTTCGTAGTATATATATTTTTAATCATAAAATATTCTAACAAATTTCAAAATACAAATAAAAATATCATCAAATATTATTTTGCAATTATATTTTGTTTAAAATTTTAAAAATAGAAATTACTATTAAATAATATTTATGATAAACTATTAACAGAAATCATTTTTTGTTATCTTAGTATATATTTATTTATTTATGAGATAGTTTAACTCATATCACATTTTAAATATATAATTGTCATGTGTCACAATCATGTAACCTATTAATTTTGAAAAACTAGGCTCAATATAGTCTTATGATAAGATTTCATTAAAATTTTAGAAAAAGAAAATTAGTATTAAATAAATTATTTTCAAATCCCTTATTTCTGTTAATTGAAATAGGAAATTTCTTCAAGTTACTATTAAATAATTTTAAAATTGTTTTTTTAACATTAAATAATTTTTAAAATTAGTTGTTTCAAACTTCGTTTATTTTATTTTCATGGTACATATATTTTAATCATTACATATTTAAAACACATGTCACAATATTAGAAAACAAATTGTTATCAAATAATCTTTTGCAACTATGTTTTGGTTAGGGTTTCAAAAATGGAACATTACTATTAAATAATATTAATAATTACTTTCTAAAATTTTTGTTGTGGTTATATCTTAATATATATTCTTTTAATTATGAGATATATTAGAACATGTCACATTTTAAATATATAATTGCCATCATATTAATTTATCAACTTTGAAGAACCAAGCAACTTTAAAAAAAATATTAACAAAATTAAATTATAAAATTCAAAAATATAATAAATTATTTAATAAAAATCATGAATAAAAACTATCTATTAAATAAATAAATAAAATTCATCTATGTATCATGATTATAAAATAAAATTTTAACTTGAACTTATGTAAAAAATTTAATTATAAAATAAATCTCACACAACATATGCAAATCAATCATAAAATTATAATAAAATTATTATTACTTTATGTTCTTTACTAAATTAAAACATCAAAAATCCCGTTGCAACGCAACGGGCTTATATCTAGTCTATATATATAAAATAGACTTTTCTGGCATCTCCTTGTGCCACGTCATCATGGAACATAGGGCAATTCATGACAGCTGTCCTCTCCTTTTTACGTGATCAGTGTATCTCTGTTCTAATTAAACTTTTTGGGCTACTAATTTTCTTTGTTTTGTGGACTCATACTAGCTGGCCCATCTCCTATAGGGTTTCTAGCTCCTGCAAATTGGATTTGGCTTATCCTCCCTCGCCCTTCGTCTCCTTCAAACTCAGAGGAGAGCCTCTGTAACATTGTCCGTTTCTTCCTTGAGACTCTTCATTTATTACTTACCCACTACTCATCCCACTTATCGCCACTATAAAACGGTCCCTTCTCTGCGATGAATAGCCACGGTTATACAGGATCCTTAATATGCTTTTCCTGGATGAGAAGGTAACTCCGGCGAGCTCTGTCTTCTTATTTATAGATTCTTACATAGATTACCAGTTCTCTCTCTAAATTACTATGTCCTGAAAATTCCAATTGTTTATTATATTCCTGTGAAAAACGAGACTGTTAATTGTTTTGAACAAAATCTTCGCAAACAAAGTTTCTTATTTACGATTACGAGTCCTCTCTCTGGATTCTTAATACCATCAATACGGCTTTTTCTCCAAATTAGTAAAATGATGGTAAGTGATCATGGTAGCGGTTGATGAGTCTTTTTTTTTGTTTTATTAACGCTTTGTTTAGACTTCATGATGATTTTTTTTTGGACTCAAGGAAAGAATGGTTCACATGTGAGTGACTGACCATTGACGAAAATTATGTTATGTATACACATACATAGAATATTTTTCCCTCTAAGCCTGGTTTGTTTCTGTCACATCACAATATTCATGTCCCATTTCTATGTTTAACAACTCTTCTATCTAAGTCATATAGATCTCGCGTCTCTATCTGCATTTAGAGTAATAGATTGATATATTAGATTTAACTTTGTATTCCATCCTCTAGAATGATGTTACCCTATACAGTAATATTTGTCTTCTCTTCATTTTTTTTATCTCAGTTTCTCTTTCTGTGAATCCGACTTGATATAAAATTTTTCCTTTACACATGTAGATTGGTTTTCTGACTGGTGCTTGAAGATAGAGCTATGGTGTATTGAATTCTCTTTATGCAAGATTTACTCTCCTAAAAGGATGATAGCATGTAAGATTAATTATTTAGATTTCAAGTATTCTTGGTTGTTGAATCTTTTAACTGTTTTTTGCTTTGTAGCTTTGAAAGCGTTTTTTTGATGGTCGTTGCAATTTTAAGATGAAAGGTTTTTCAATTTTCAGACAAAGATCATGTGGTTGGAAACTCGGTAGAGAGTTGCAAAGATGAGTCTAAGCCTCAAAACTGTGCCACGTAGAAGTGGGAAGATGCAGAGCCAAGGTCCCGGAAAATAGGAACAAAATGACAAGTTGTTCTATGATACAAGAACCAGTGAGGACTTGGCAAAATAAATGATGGAAACCATTCTTGTGGAGATTCTGATTGAGACTGGAAAGAGTACAATTTTGTAACATCAATGCTAATTAGTTGTTCTCCTGATATAGATTTCTGGCGTTTTATATGGACAAGCATGTTACTGCATATGTGACTTTTCTGAGACTGTAATTTGTTACAAAGAGAACATTTACCATGTTGTGAATTACATATGTGTCGATGAGGGTGTGACATTCCATGAATATTCTGTGTACTGTGCCTTTTTGGGATTTTTGTAATATAAAGTTAATATATTCTTTGATTATTTTATTTCATTTAATTATGTAATCTATATATATGTATAAAAGTTTCCGATGTTACTATGTAATAAAAACTGAGAAGGGAACGTTTGAGGAGATATATGCGAAAGTTCATCTTCATTTCTAGATTATTAATGGTTACATCATATTTACGTTTTTCCCGGTTTAGTTACCATTTGGTTCATACTTTTTTTTTTTGATTATCTGATTTAAAGTGGTATGGAAGTAAAGTAAAAAAAAAAAATTCCAACAAATTTCAACTAATCTAACAGTTTGGCTCATACTTCTAAGTATCATGTTTTATTAGTTTAGAAAATACTAATTTTTAAAAATATTTTAAAATCGTGAGAAAAAAATTCATTCAAAGTTCACCAAAAGCTATAATAATTAAAAAAAACATTAACTGAAATTTCATTCAAAGTATAATCATTCTATGAAATAAATATATATTGTAAACCATCATTTGCTGTTAAATTAGAAAATACTAACTATTATTTTTTGATATTATTGAAACTATTTATATAGTATTTAAAAATTAGGTATAATTATTTTTCTAAACTTCTCTATTATATTTTCATTGATTTAGTTTGCATGTGGATTAATTTATTATCATGTAAAAACTAATTGGTGTAAGAATATTTAAACTTCAAAATTCTTGGAACAATTTTTTTTTAAATTTCAACTTCAGAATTTATTTTATTAAGTCAAAGTAAAAAATAAAAGGAAAGAAATATATGCTATAACATTTTTCTGAATCACTTATGTTACTTTTGTATTCTGTATACAAAATGACGAATGTTACTGTTATTTTTAATTTAAACCAAAAACATTTATTGAAAAAATAATATGATCTCAAGAACTCTATGTATTATTTATGAGTTTATAGTATTGCTTTTTATTTAGAATAGTTTATATAATGCTTCATAAAATTGGAAAAAAAAAACTCATATAAAATAAATTTTAGTATACAATCTCGCCCGTAGGGCGGGCCAACCACTAGTATATTTATATAAAGTTCACTTTACTCTCTTCTGGTGAAGCCACGTCAGCCGCTAGCGCATAAACTCGGCTTCCGACAGGTTGACACATGTCCATTCTTCTTAAACTCATCGTTTCATTTAGAAGCGTTAGTTGATGGGCTTTCTTCATTATATGTCTACTGGGCTCTACGCTTGCAATACATAGACTGGGCCGAGACAAAGCGCCTCGCTCTAACCCTGTCGTCTCTCCCTTTTCCTGTGCCGGCGACGAGTGACGCTTGATTTGCTTCTCCATGTATGAAACGGGCGGAGTTATGGTTCGTCTTGATTTCTTTTTATTCAATCACCCACAAAGAGATCTTGAATGATGCATTCTTCACTCTGAGACGGTGTCAGATCGGTATAAATATGTGAGTGCTTCTCCTATCAAAATTCATCTTCTATTTATATCTCTGTCGATATACTGAATCGCGATTTTATGGCTAATTCAAGAGTTTTCTTCTCCCACTTGAAGACCGGTGGTTGCACATCCGTCGTCGAGGCTAGGCTGCTGCGTTTCTGGGAGGCGAGAAATGTCAAGCGTGGTGGTGAGCTCATGTGGGTTGATATAATTTCGGTTGACGTGAATGTAAGATCGATTGTTCTGTTTTTTTTTTTTAGATCTGTGTTAGATCATTCCAGTGGTTTCTCATTGTTTATCAATCCTGGGAAATATCTAATCTGTTTTCAGATGACTATGACTATGATGCTCACTGGGAGATGGACAAGTAACCTCGATTGTTTTGACTTTCAGATTTTGAAGGTTTCGTTCATATCTGGAAAGAAGGGAATCATAATTCTGGGCTTGATCTAGATTCATATATATACGTAAGTATCTCTAACGTAAGTCCTCTTGGTTACATGCTTAGGGCAGATTTCGTCCTACTTGAAAGCTTTACTAATAAATCTTGGTAAAATAACTTAATAGGACAGCCTGTCATTGAGGAGTTCATTATTAATCCCAACTCTGCTTATTTTCTACTCTTAGCTTCTTAGACATTAAAGTGCAGTCTTTTTAAGGAGTTTGCCTTCTTTCTTAATGTATACTATATTGCCTTCTTTCTTAATGTATACTATACATATATATAGATTTTCCCCGTATGCTTATGCAAGTTAAAGTGTGAATTCTATATGTAGTTTATACATTCTGATCTGGATATGTTTATATTTGGCATTGGTTCTGCCTCTATTGTTTTATTTTGTTTTGTTGATCTACCTAGACATGAATAGTTTTACATGGAATGGTGGTTTTTGTAGAAAAAAAACCATATCTTCACTGCTTTCCTCTACTAAAGTTTTGACCTTTGATCTAAGATAATGTTTCAGACGGCTAAACAGTATTCGTTATATTTTATTTGGGGAAAGAGCAAAGAGTAAAATTCTTACGATACGTTTTGGGGGCCAATCGCTATTCTTTCGGTGAAGATCTTGGCAGACGAGCTCAAATGATGGCTAAGTATGTATTATATCTCTGTGTTTTTCCTTCTGTTTCATCATATCATGAATTATGTGTTCTTTTATTTGTACAACTATTAGTTTTATTTTTGGGCACGAGTTACAAATGATAACCACTTGAAGCTGTTCTTTTGTATAATGACCAATACCAGACAGCTTATTGATGAGCAAATTAGTCGTCAACAAATTCTCTAGATATGCATATATTAAGTTGGCCAATATCACATTCCATTGATTCACTCCCACGATGTCGTCTTTAATGCTTTGATTCGTCCCGAAAGGCGGTGGTGGTTTTTGTATATATACATACAAGTTCGTTTGATTTTATATTCAAGTGAATTTCTTTATGTTTTCGTTCTTAGATGTTATATGATTGTTTGCTTTAAAATTCTGGTGAATTTTTTTATGTTACTTTGTTCATTCTGAGATGTTTTAAAATCTCTTACAGGGGACATCAAGGAGAAGTTACCTATGTGGCGCTGGAAGTTGAGACAGCGAAATCAAGCTTTACAATCGAGAAGACTAATGAGCTCCCTGATGGTCAGGTGATCCCGATTGGTGCAGAAAGGTTCTGCTCGGAAGTCCTCTTTCAGCCATTGTTTGTCGGGATAGAAGCACCAGGGTTTATATTGTGATCTAGACCGTCGTTGCTAATTTATAGATTTACATAAATTGACATAACTCCTAACGTTTAGTTCCAGAGATAACCTAGGTGAAGTCATGGGAATAAATACAACTTACAATAAAGAAACCCAGACCACTCAACGTGTTATGGCAGTCATCCGCATTCACAGGTCAGACCTTTGTATCCCCTTTATGTTGTTATACTCTCAAAAATAAATTATTGCTTCCGGCCATTTATCTAGGTTTGTTTTATACACTTATACCATGCAGTTGCAAAACGGTGAGTTAGTGTTTTCAATGGCCTTGCCGTGCAACTACGTACTAAATTAGGCTCGACTGGTTTTAAGCCAAAGGTCATAGTTGTGACAAACATTAATACGAAAATGGTTGGAGGTATAGCTATGAATATCTGATTCTATGCGTTTACATATATAGTCATTCACATAAGCGTCTAACAAGAACTATTTATTTGCAGGCCGACTCTTCCTAAATTCAGCTTCTTGAACTTTCTCCTTCGACAAGGAGAGTAGCACAGGCGTCGGTTACCTGAAAGTGTTAGTATATAGGCATTGTCTCTGGCTTCTTGATTTGTCAATTTGAAATTGGTTTCACTCACCTTTCTCTTTCCTTTACTCAGGCTGATGCAAACTGCGCCAGTGAGTCCTCTACTTATAAGCAAGATGGAGGTGTCAAGAAGATTGAGTCGATAACACTACCAGAGCTGATGCTTATGTGCTGAGTTCACCCCCGAGGTTAGCCTCAATCTTATTCTTACAACTCTCCTCTAACTCTATTTTAAGTTTCCTGTTATTGACTGATACATTTGCAGACTGCATGGTTTCTATGCCGTGGGAAGGTAACTGAACTAAATGGTCTCCGTGCAACCACCGAGATGCCTACTGAGAAGTCCCAAGATGATGATGTTGGACACTCTGAAAGAAGTCGCGAGACTTTCACATATCACAGTTACTCTAATCTCCTTAAAAAAAATCGTTGCATCAATAAGATCGAGTGCAAGTCTATGTGGTGTTTTGACTGCATTTAGCTGTTTAACGGGTCAAGTTATTCTGCTATAACCGTCTTAATTTTTCAAATATTATGAATATTCACTCGGATATACAACATTTATTTTATATTTACCTAACACTTGGAACTATGGTAACATCATTTTTGCATTTTCTATGAGATTTATTAAAACATGTAAAAACGTGATTTGAATTAATATTTAAGCATCGCAAAACAAATATTATATAAATTTACTAAGGAAGTTAAAATCAGTAATTCAGTAGTGCATGATTGTCTTTAAATTTTTGTATCCTTATAAAATCTATAAACCACTAATCTTCTAAAAAAATCTAATATGATACTAATAAATCTTACAAAATCACCTACTTTGCTTCAACTACATACACTTTTTCTTTATTTTCTTGCAAATCTAGCTATATACGAATTCAAATTAACCACTCATTACCTATTAACTATCCTAAAATTTGTTCAATTTTAACATCCCGCCCGAAGGGCGGACCGACCCTAGTTTGATATAAATCAGTCAACGATGCACTACAAAACGATACCAAAATATATTTGCCTTGAAATTTTAATACACTATATACATATATATAGTTTTCAGTAAAATATATACCATATAAAACAAATTTATTTTTCAAAAATCTTATTTTAATAGTTTCATTATAATTTTAGTAACAATTATGAATTACTTAAAATATTACACTATTTGAATATTTATTAATATATACTGTTTTCCAGCTGAATATGCGAATGGTTATTTTTACTTTACAAATATTATGGATCCACAATTTAGTTATTTTGTTTTTCAAATATTAATATTATATTTTTCGTTTTTAATTATGTTAGAATAATTTATGCTGCATGGTTTTTTTCTATAGTAAGATACAATGATAATAGAACTAAATGAATAAATAATTTTATTTTAATAGATGTTTATGTTAATATGTATATATATTTATCTATATATACATATCGCTTAAATTAAACTATACATCATATGAAAACACATACTTATATTTTGATAAGCATTGAACATATATTGAAAAGTTAATATTTTAATTTTGAAATCTACATTTTTTTTAATGATCATAAATTATTGAAACCACTAAACATCTCACATTAAAAAAATTCGTTGGTGTAAAATTTTGTTACACAAATATGCAAACAATCATAAAAACATATAAGTAGAAACTCATTTAATAAATACTCATATAAAAGTATATTATATATATGTTAATATCATTTAAATTTAATTATATATCATATATGATAAATAAGATTGATTGTTTTGATTTATTTACCCTAAAATGATTGCGAACAACAAGAGTGATCGTTTGATTTATATGCGCACGCCAATTTATTACATAATAGTAACTGATTTTTAGTTATTTAATATATAATTATTATTTATTTTTTCATAAATATGCAGAAAATATAAATATACGTAATAAACATAAAATATTTATTATACATAAGACGCGGATCTTAACTAAGTATTTATCTTTTTAATAATTAATCTTAAAAATTTTCAAAATCTCAAGCCAAAATAAAAGAATAAAATAAAAAAACTTCAAAATCAATATTATATCAAACAATAACCAAAATGAAAAAAAAAACGACAAAAAAAATACTGAAGATAAATAGGATATATTAGCACGTGAACATAAAGTTTTCAAAACCATAATTAACTTTTAAATTTCTAAATTCTGATATAGAACCGAGATGACATAGTTTCATTATAAGTAAATAGTAGGCCTCAGACTCTTCTGTCTAAACGTTAGAATCTTATGTATTAAGTGATTATTTGATCTAATTATTTTTTTTATAATGAGATTAGCTCATCAGTAAACAAATTATGTAATTAACCAAAAATTGTTTTACAAAATTGTTAAGGGTCAAAATATTAATTCGATCAAAAATATAAATTTTATTTTCTATACAGTCTTCTTAAATAATTTCATATAAATTCACCATGCGCTTGTACAAGACGCATATATTAACCTATTATATAGATATAATAGATAACATAATGTTTTGTTTGGAAAACAATCAGTAAATAAGTAGCAAAAGAAAATGTTAATTCTTTCAAAAAAGGGTTAATTAATATATACATATTGATAAATATTAATTTTTATTGCTAACAACGAAATACAGTAAAACCTCTATAAATTAATAATCTCTATAAATTAATAAATTTTGTCAGTCACAACTTGGACCGGTTCAAAATTTGATATAAATCGATAAAATAATATAATAATAATATTTTAGAAAGTTTTATGTAAATATATGGTCTCGTTAAAACTATAAATTAATAATTTATAATTTATAATATAAGTAAGAACCTCCTATTATATTGTTTTTATATTCACAATGGATTTATATTTATATTTTTTTAACACTTAATATATTTTTTGATAGATTCAGTAATATTATATCTAAAACCACATTTAAGTTCTATGCAATATATATTATATACACCAAATAATATAATAAAATTAATATGTGTCAAAATTAAAAAAAACAACAATTAATATCTATACACTAAAATCAAAATATACTTTTTATCTTAAATAAATATATCTTAAATTAAAAAATTTATAAAAAAGCTTTTGTAAATTAATATCTATAAATTAATAAAATTAATTAATATCTATAAATCAATAAAATTAATTAATATCTATACACTAAAATCAAATATACTTTTTATCTTAAATAAATCTATACTATTAAAGCAGAATCCCTCATAGGATTCTGCCCCTATCTTTTCAACTTATTTACAGCCAAATGCCACTGCCTATTTTTCCCTTTCTTTTTTAAATGAAAACGCCAATTCTCTAACCAATCAAAAGCGACATATTATTTTGGCCCATCGTACTCTCTCCTTACAGCAACTTCAGCCCATTGAAATAAAAAAGTGACCAGCCCAACGAAATTTAAACAAATACATTCTATTCATTTGTCCAACCAATCATGAAAATTGACATGTAATTGATATAGAGACTACATATCTATATTTTTTCAATTATTATGAATATATTAAAATCTATTTAAATTACATAATCATTTACTGATTATATACTATTATTTAAGTAATTTAAATTTGTAATTATAATTTATTCAAACAAATAAAAATTCTATAATCATAATTTCGTAGTTCCTAAATAAATATATTTAAATTCGATAATGTAATTTACATTTAATGATTTCGATACCAAATATATTATAATTATGATTTTTCAAATCATAATTAACTTTCCGTTATACTCCTAAAATATTGGCAAGCATTTATTATTTGATCCACATAATATTCCCTATATTCCTTATACCAAATCGATTGTAACTATAATTTTAATTGAATCCATTCCTTTCCATTATACTCCTAAATATCCGGCAAGTTTGTATTGTAAAAATCTTGATTGCGTGTTACGAAATTCACTAAATAAAAATCTTAACAAAATAGTAACTACATTTATTACTATTATTAATTGTTATTAACTATTAAAATCTCTTTGATATTTTGAGTAGCCTGCAAGTTTTCAAAATACCTAATTTACGACCGGTTCTCTCTTCCTATTATAAATGCACCTACGTCTCTTCCTCACCAAACTCATTCCCTCAAACGAAAAAAAAATGGCTTTGAAACCTGCTACTCAAGAAATCACCCCTATCAGCGAGTTGAAACCAAGACACACTAACAAGGTTGTTCATGTGAAGGTCCTACATTCCTGGACACGGAACATTAATCAAGGTGGTGAAACCATCGAATTCGTCTTCTCTGATGAAAATGTAAGCAATCCTAACTTGGTGATATGTGTTCTGTTCTTATTTGTTTATGATTTTTTTTTTGTATTTACAACAAACGTCTATTGATGTTATATTTCTAATTTTTTTTGTAACATGTACAAGGGGGATAAAATCCATGGAAGCTGCAAAAAAACTTACTTTGAGAGTAAAGGAAGGCTTCTTCCTGTTGGAGCATGGCGCAATGTCCGAAACTTCCATGTTAGACCTGCTGGAGGAGCATTTCGCACTACCAACCATGCCTACAAGATTGTGTTCAATCAAGCAACAGCTGTGACTCGGTCCAATTTCACCAATGATGAGTTGTATCTTAATTTGGTTGATTTCCAGACAGTTTTGAATGGAACACTTGATGAAAATCTACTAATTGGTAAAGACTTACAGCTATACTTTATAAATTTAGTTATATACTTCCTACAATTTATTTATTTTCAATGTTTTTTTAACAGATGTGCTGGGGCAAGTTTTGGATTGTGGTGATGTCGAAACCATTCTTTGTTCTGGGGGGAACCAGCATAAAAAACTAGAATTCATCCTAAGAGACATGAAGTAAGTTTTGTAACATCTAAAACGGCCGTAAGAAATTAAAAAAAAAACAGATTATAACTAACCTTTATTTATATATTGCGCATAAGTGATGTGAGGCTACCTTGCTGCATTTGGGGCAAATTAACCGACATTCTTCATTCTGCATGCAATGAAGACGATGGAATGGTTACTTTGCTTTTGAGGTTTGCAAAAATTGGAAAGTTTAGAGGTACATATCTGAACTCCTATCGATTTCATTCTTAATAGTATAGATATGAATATAAATACTAAACAACACTGTCTACTTCCTACACTACTAAATGGTATCGGCAACAGGAGAACTACAAATCTCTAACTCCTATGATGCTTCTCAAATGATCATCAACCCTACGATACCAGATGCAGACGCATTTAAAGATATGTAAGTGCATAAGCTATTGTTTATTTATGGTAGTTCTTTGTCTTGCATACTAACTTCAAAATTTTTTGGACTATAAGGGACACTGGAGATGAGAAAAGTCTAATGCTCATTGAAAGTAAGGAGGAGGGTAGCAACCAAGGGCAGCGTGATAAGTGGTTGCAATACCCCACTAAGAAAATCCATGAGTTGCTTGGATCAACTCAAGTAAGCAGTTTAAGTATTTTATATGAATTGAATTGTATCTATTAAGTCAACTCACTACAGTGAAATAACAAAAAATGTCTCATAAAATCTAAAAAAGACACACTTTCTGAGAATAACTTATCTTTTATATTTTGAAGATGTTTTGTTTGTCTGGATATCCGGTAACACCCTGAGAAGAAGATCGTATATGCCAAAGATTGTGAACTCGAGACCAAGTTTGGACAGAGGTTCTGCAACTTCAACCTGCATCAAGAGAAGGAAAAAAAACAAATCCAAAGTCACTCAGTCATCCAAAAAGAATGATGAGATGTATCTTACATTGGCCGACTTTCAAACTGTTTTGTCTGGAACTCTTGATGAAAACAAATTAATTGGTAAATATTTTAGTCATTTTAGATTAGATACTGTAAGTTTTTTCTATCAATACTAACATGTAGAAAATGTATAGTTCAATCCACATATCATCAAACATTCTCCTGTTTTTTCCTATCTACCAGTTTCAGTTCGAATCCTAATTACTAAAGTTACAAGGTTTTAAAATGCACTTACTTGGGTTCTTATTGCTTTGTCGTTATGTCTCTGTCACATGCCCTTCAGTTGAATAAAGTTTTGTCTCTAAACCTTTAACTGCACGTCTGATTGGCCTTCTCCTCCTGTCCTTTTGGTTCGACTTGGAATGTCGTCATCATCATGCTGTTGTGTACATACCAGACGTATCAAAGGGTCTGATAAAAAAAGATAAAAAAACATAAAAGAGGATGAAGATAAATAGATTATACCAGATCAACATATCCTTTTCTTCCTTCACATTCCTCTTTTTCCATAGCCTTGCATCTCCAAAGCAAGAGCTTCCAGTTCGGACACGGAAGAACCTCTTCCTCTCTCTTCTTCCTCCGCCTCAAGATCCTTAAGTCTCATATCTCTCTGCTTGAGAAACTGATACAGAGAATGACTCTGCATCGCTATAGCCAAGAAAGACATCATCTGTCTCTGTTTCTTCTCTGCTCCTTCAATCCTCTGTTTCATGGATTTGATCTAAGGTCTCCATGTTTGCTGCTGCTGTCTCAGACTTTACAGCTCCGTCAACAGCAGTTGCTTCTCTTCCGAAGCTCTACACTAGGATCTTCAATCGATGAAAATGTGGAAGCAAAGGAAGCTCTTCTCTCGATTGTCTTCAGTAAGTGTTTCTTTCCCCTCTGAGGCAAACACAGTAACCATATATTATCGTCAATGACTTTTCTAAGCATAATCGAAATCTCAGAGTATTTCTTAGAAGTATAGGATAAGCTTTGTCAACGGTTACCTTTGTTCGAACCTTCGCATCTCTTAAAGTCTCTCCATAAAAATTAGGACGATGTCCTTCCGATTTCTTTCAAAACAGAGCAGATATAAGAAACTCTTCAGCTGCATGTTAGGATCTGTGAAAAGAAAACCCGTTTTGTAAGGATCTTTCAACCAAAAAAGCAAAGCTTTGACTTTTTGTAAAAGAAATTGAAACCTGAACTTGATTACGAGGTTGTCTTTCGCAAATATATGTCGTAGAACTTCGATTTTCACCATGGATTTAAGATTTCGGAGTCACAGATCCTTCGTAGGTAAGAAGACGACCGTTTCAAGGTCTATCTGATTTTTTTTTCCTTTCGGTTTTTTACTTTAGATAAATGAACGGATGTAAAGTGACGATCGTTTCAAGGCTTATCTGTTTTTTCTTTCCTTTGGTTTTTTTTTTTTGGTCAACTCTTTCGTTTGGTTTTTTTAACTTTGAAAAATGTGAACGGTCAATTTCAGATGAGGAAATACAGCTGGATTGGGCCGACTCATTCAATTTGTGTTCTGTATTTTTAAGTTCTTTTACCATAAGTTTATATTGTTGAGTAATTTATTTATGGATTAATTAGAGCCCAATTATGACCCTAAAAAATTACTCTATTCATTTACCCTAATTATAATTTTTTATATTACAAAATCCTAATGATAAATTTAATTTATTTGAAACATATATGTGTATTTTAAAATTATAAATTAGCACCTGATATTATATATACTTTTTATATCTCAATACTTATCATCGTATACATATAAAAGAACTATTGATATATACCAAACCCAAACTTATGTTATAAATAAAATATTATGTTATAAAGTATTTTAAAAGAAACAAACCCGCGCTTTTAAAATATACAAAGACAACAATTATAAATGTATTATAAACAAATATAAAATATTAAATCTCATATTTTACAAAAAGAAGTTCTCTCATAAATAGAAATTAAAAAGAAAATAATCCCGCGCTTTGAAAGCGCGGGTCAAAATCTAGTACTATCTTAAATTAAAAAAAAATCTATAAAAAAGCTTTTGTAAATTAATATCTATAAATTAATAAAATTTCTAAGTCCCGACGTTATTAATTCTGCGGTAAAACAAATTCTTTACGCGACTTCAAGACTCGAAGGCGAGAAAACCTAGGACTCTTGTCTCTCTCTCTCTCTCTCTCTCTCCATTCAACTCTGTGTCTCACTAGCTCTTTCTCTCTAGTCTCCATTGTTTCGCTTGAATTGCGCATACGATCATCACTGATCATTAAAGAGAAGCCGCATGAATTTGTTTGGGAGGCTAATTTGTTCATCTTCGATTTCAAGCCACTTCACGACTTGTCTTCTCATCTTCATCCTTCATTTTTCTCCCCAGCGTAGTAATAACAATAATAACAATCGTAATTCTAATAATCTCGAGCTTAATCGTTTTATCAAAAATTGAAAGAAAAAAAATCATGGAGTCGCGAAAAAACTCTGATCCTCAAATGCATAGAGGTATTCTGTTCTTTTAACTGATCACTCTTTTTCAGTATTGGTCGTAGCTGTTGAATTTTTTCGTAATAAAAAAATGTTTTTTTTCAGTTGGTGAGAGGATGAAGACAAGGTCACCGTCCGTGATAGTTGTCGGAAGTGGTTTTGCTGGAATCTCAGCTGCTCGCACTCTTCAAGATGCTTCCTTTCAGGTTTTGGTTGTTTAATTACAACAAAACCCAATGCAGTTTCATGTTTGCAAAACTTGTAAGATTCTGTTTCAGGTTTTCTCAATGGTTGTGGGGTTTCTTTGTCTTTTAGGTTACGGTACTGGAGTCACGTGACAGGATTGGTGGACGTGCTCACACTGATTACTCATTCGGTTTTCCTGTCGATCTTGGTGCATCATGGTAAATCTCACATGTCTCTTTGATCTTTTCGTTTGTTGAGTTCTTGGTTTACCTTTGCTAACTCTGCCAGCATACACAGGCTGCACGGAGTGTGCGAAGAGAATCCTCTGGCACCAGTAATTGGGAGACTAGGTCTGCCCTTGTATCGTACAAGTGGTGACAATTCCGTCTTGTATGATCATGATCTTGAGAGGTCTGTTTGCATTTTTTTGTATTCTTATTTGACACAGTAAAAAACTCACTCAATATGTGGTTTCTGCAGTTATGCTCTGTTTGATACTGAAGGCAATCAAGTTCCTAAAGAGTTAGTAAGAGAGGTTGGCGTAACATTTGAGAAGATTTTGGAAGAGGTATGTGTCTTTCTTCTTTCATATTCTGATTCCTGTGTTAGTCTATATTTTTAATTTTGAAAATGCAGGTCAAGAAAGTGAGGGATGAGCAGGATGCAGACATGTCAATATCTCAGGCTTTCTCAATTGTGATTTCAAGGAAACCCGAGTTGAGGTTAGAGGGGCTTGCACACAATGTAATTCAATGGTACTTGTGCCGCATGGAAGGATGGTTTGCTGCCGATGCTGATACCATCTCTGTACAGTGTTGGGACCAGGTTTGTTACATTCTCTCCACAGGGCCGGTCCTGAAATTTTGAGGGCCTATTGCAATGTCTATGCAAAAAAAAAGTTTTGGGGAATGTCTATGTAGTTTTCTTCAAAAAAATTCGGAGGCCTGTTAGAAATGTTTCATTACGCATGGCCCAGAGCCCGCCCCGTCTCTCCCTCTTGGAGTTTAATCACAAACTGTTTCTTGAACATTCCCAAACATGTGCAGGAGGAAATGCTTCCTGGTGGACACGGTCTTATGGTTAGAGGGTATCGTCCTGTCATCAATACCTTGGCCAAAGGGCTTGATATTCGACTAAACCATAGGTAAAACCACAAACCTTTGCATATTTTTCGTGTTTTCCAAGTCAACTTTTACCACCATTCTATCACCAATTGGTTTCTTTGCATATTTTTTCAAGAGTTGTGGTATATTCTTTTATTTCTTTTGCTTCTCAGGGTTACTAAGATCCTAAGACAGTATAATGGAGTGAAAGTAACGACAGAAGATGGTGAAACATTTGTTGCGGATGCTGCAGTTTCGCCTTCATATTTCGTGTTCTGAGTTTCGCCTTCATGCAACTGAAGAGAATCTTTCCCAATGCTATGGCTCCGGTACAGTATCTAGTGTCGAGGTGGGGATCTGATGGGAACTCATTGGGATCTTATAGCTATGATGTTGTGGGCAAACCTCATGATCTCAGTGAGAGGTTTAGGGTTCCGGTGGATAACTTGTTCTTTGCTGGTGAAGCTACGAGCTCGAGCTTCGCTGGCTCGGTTCATGGTGCTTATTCGAGTGGACTGATGGCTGCTGAGGAATGCATGATGCGTGTGTTGGATCTGTTTCAGCTTGTGATGGGTGAAGAAGGACCTGCCTCTGTTCCGCTTCTTATATCTCGTCTCTAAACTCCACCATTACCATTTGTCTATCTGTTCTGCTATCTATTTCTATTGATTACTAGAAAAAACATGAAGTGATTGTATGGAAAACAATAATTATTCTAGTGTTGAATCGTATTAAACTTTTTCCAGTGTTTTTATTCAGTAATTGATCATTATAATTTGGAATAAATAAAGGAGAAAATTAACTTAGTTTTAAAATTCAAGTAAGAAAAAAAAATTCTTTACAACAAAAGAAAATTTATTTATAACGACACCACCCAAGTCGAAAATTCAAGAAAAAAAACTTTAAATCACATATACATCATTTAAATTTTATTAACTTTTAATGAAACAAGAAACTTTTTATTTTATTGACCAAACTATTTCAAATATTTTCTCCATTTATAAAGATGCATATTTTTAAAAATTAATTATTTTAAAATATCAATTTTTATGTTTTAATGTATTTACCAGTTAATAATAATTAATTGTAAATGTCAAAAAATAATTACATTTATTATTGATTTAAAATTATAAAATAAATAATAAAAAATTATGCATTTAATACTGAAATTTGTTATCTTTTATTAATATATGTAAAAAATCTAAAATATGCATCTTTTTAAGCGGAATGAATTAAACATCATTAATATACATTTAGTTTTTAAAAATATCGTATAATTCTAATAAAATTATTATTTTTGAAGTGAACATCCAAAATTTATTTATTATTTCTATTAAATCCTTAAATTATTTTTCTGTCATTTCTCAATCACAATTTAAGATCAAATTTTTGAATTTGGTGAGAAAAACAAACGAATTTTGTAATTTAAGGTGTTTAGGTAGAAGAAAATGAAAAATTTGATAAGATATAAGGAGCAAGTATTTTAATGGTTAACTAATTGCGTAGTCGAAATAGCTTGATTAACAAAAATACGAAATTCAAGGTCCGATATTGCAAGTGGAAACAAAAGAGTCGAGATCAGAGAGAGAAAGCTTGAGAGAGTAATAGAGAGAGAAAGCTGGTTCCGGCCGGCGGATGGGCTCCTATAACTACCGCCGGTCCGGCCATTCCGTTATAATCGATCTGTTAACCGTGGCTTGGTCTAAAAGAGAGAGATATGTATCTTTGGTTTTGGTAGAATTTTCTCCGGGAGAGGGAGGTTTAGAGAACTCCGCCGACGCCGGTTCTGTCTCTGGGGGGATGGAGGCTTCGTTTGCTTCGCCTCGCCGGCTTCTGTGGTCTTAGCTTTTGAAGACGTCTTTTGGTTCTTGTGGCTCTATGGGTGTCGGGTTTGTTCGTTTCGGAGTCTCCAGGAAAGGGAGGCGGTGGTTCTTACGGTTGTCGGATGAGATCTCGCGGCGGTTTGATGATGCTCTCCGATGGTTGCGTAGATGGGTTTGTTTGGAGTAGCTTTGGGGTTTCAAGGAAAAGGGATTAGACCTCGATCTATTTGGATCGATTGATGCTATCCTCGGGAAGAAAAAGCTATGGTTGTGAAGTGTGAAAGCGGCGTAGGTGTACGCGCGCGGATGACCGGTGAGACGCTGCCTTTGCAACGGTGCTAGTCTTTCCCGGCGGAGGCTCGTGCGTCGGTGGCGAGTTAGATCGGTTTCGGGACTCGGGTCGAAAACGAGTTTCGACTGTCGGTGATCCGAGTTGGTTTATTGGGCCGTGGGCCTAGTTCCTTGTTGTAACTCATGTGTGTGCGTGGGCTTTTGTGTTTGGTTTTGTTGTAATTGGGCTTGTCCCTGGTTTGCCTTTTGGGCTTTTATAAATATTTCAATTTGGGAAAAAAAAAAAAAAACAAAAGAGCCGTGTATTGTAATTATTACAACATTTAGGGATATAAAGTTAAATTCTGAGAGAGAAGAAGAACAAGATAAGAAGAGTGTTTTATCCTCTCTCTCGTCTCTTCTTCACTGTAAAGCTCCGACATTCATTCACAATGGCGATGACAATGGCGTCTCTTTCTTTCCCATCTTCACTCCACAAAACAACCTTATCCTCCTCATTCTCCCTCCCATCGAAAGCCTCTTCCTTTCTCACCAAACCCTCTCCCAAACGACGAACCCTCACAATCTCCATGTCCATGGAAGCCGGAATCGGCGTGATGGCCTCGAAGCTCGGCATGATGTCTTTCTTCGAGCCAGACGGAACCGTGGTCCCCGTGACCGTCGTCGGGTTCCGCGAAGGCAACATCGTGACCAAGTCAAGACCTTAGCCACCGACGGATACGACGCCGTCCAGGTCGGGTACCGCCGCGTCCGCGACAAGAAGCTCACCAAGCCCGAGACGGGTCACCTCGAGAAGGCCGGCGTCATCCCTTGCGGCATCTCCAGGAGTTCAGGCTGACGAGCGTGGAAGGGTTCGAGCCGAACCAGAAGCTCGTCTTCGACGAGATTTTCAAGGAAGGAGATCTTGTCGACGTGGCGGGGACGACGATTGGGAAAGGGTTTCAGGGTGGGATTAAGAGGCATAATTTCAAGAGAGGGCAGATGACTCATGGTTCCAAGAGTCATCGTGCTTTGGGTTCGATTGGTGCCGGGACGACTCCTGGGAGGGTTTATAAAGGGAAGAAGATGCCTGGGAGGATGGGTGGGACGAGGACGAAGATTAGGAAGCTTAGGATTGTTAAGGTTGATAAGGAGTTGAATGTTGTTATGATCCAAGGTGCTTTGCCTGGTAAGCCTGGGAATCTCCTCCGTATTACTCCCGCTAAGATCGTTGGAGTTAATATCCCCAAGAACTAGTGGACTCAGATATTGTGTTATGTTTGTGTTGCGTTGCTTTTGAATTCGTTTCATTTTGTGGACTTTTGAGTTTAAATCCTTTCTTGTGTTATGTTGTAAGCACTTCTTTTGACTTGGCTCAGTTTGTGGATGGTGAGTTTACAACCATATTGTGTTATCTTGACAACAGACAAGACTCAACTCTTTTGTGTATGTTGTATGCATCTCCTTTGAGTTCAAAACTATGTTAAGTTTGAAGAAATTAAATGGTTAAAACTTTACATACAAATAATGAAACAATAACATATCTTTTGTATAAAAATGTGTTATCTTGACAACAGACAAGACTCAACTCTTTTGTGCATGTTGTATGCATTTCCTTTTGAGTTCAAAACTATGTTAGTTTGAAGAAATTAAAAGGTTAACATTTTACATATAAATAATGAAACAATCACAAATCTTTGTATTAAAAAAATGGTTTAAAGAATGGTTGAGAAGTTTTCAATAGGATCAGATTCTTCAAGCATGGAAGCAGCTTGGAAGCAATCAGTAGCATCAGCTATACGTCCATCATGCTTATGTACCATTCCTAAGTAATACCAAGCTTTTCGGTTTGTCGGATCGATCCTCAGTGCATCAGACAGCAAGCTTCTCGCCACAGGAAGTGTTGGCTGATGATCTTTCCCTCTTTCACACAACAATGCTCCAACTGCTACTTTGCAAGGTACCGAATCATTTTCTAGTAATAAACCGTCCAAGAACGCTGCTAAAGCGGGTTGAAACTCCTTTCTTCCTTCCCACATTCGACCTGAACATACCAAAGATTCAGACCAAACATGAGCAAAATTAAGAAAGTGACTTTTAAGAGAGATTTAGTTAGTTCTTGATTCTTTGCCTTCTGTATACAGCATTGAAGCAGAGTATTGTTTCAGCTCGCCAGCTTTCTTCAGACAGACTTCTACATCGTTCCAATGCGAAAGGCTTGAGTAAAGATAAGCTAAGCCATGCCATACTTCAAACTCATTCACTTTGTCTTCCTCCATCTGTTACATTTGTTAAAAAAAAAAAATTAAGAATAAAGGTTTTAATGATTTCAACAAAAAAAAAAGAACCGAACAGAGATTTGGTAAACCTGTGAAAGAGTTCTGAGCGGTCCAAAAGATTTCCTTTGAGCTTGAACCAAAGCTAGAAGATAACGGTAAGTCTCAACAGCTTCTGTGGGATTTGACTGAGAGATCTTCAGCTTAGCTTTAAGTCTTAGCAAAGGTCCTTGATCCCACTTTGCAGTTTCATCCAAAGCAGCATCAGTCACAACCTCAGCTTCTGAAAACCGTTGCTGAGCAGACAAGACAAGCGCCAGAAACCTCCACCCTTTCAACACCGACCCTCCAGTTACATCGATGAACTCTTTAGCGTAACGTGAAGCAGCTTTCAAGTTCCTCTGCTCAGCGTACTGAACACCTAACTCAAAGATCAAGTCAGGGTTGTTGTGCTCAAAGGCTATAGCTCCATCCAAAGCCTTCAATGACTCAGACTGAAGCCTAGATCTTTCGAAATCCGATGCTGGGACTTTAGCTTGCTTCCCTAGACAAAGCCCTAACATCCTCAAACCAACTCCCTTCAAATGCTCATCCATCCCTTGAGCATTGTTTATACCCTTCTCCGCGTACCCGGCCCCTTCTGCAGCTAAACAAGGCTCTTCGCTGCAGAGCTTAGCAGCTAGCAAAAGCGCCACGAGATCATCAGGCTGTTCGTGTTTATGCAGAGACTTCCTAAGAAGGTTGATTGCAGTACTCGTTTGCCCCGCTGCGCTGTAACAAAGCGCCATATTGTTCCAACGCTCAACACGGGTGAACACACCAGGCATTACCTCTTCAAGCTGCTTGGCGAGCACCGAGGTCTGACTACACAAAGATAAAGCAAAGGTGAGGTGTTCGATCACAGACGGATCCCATTTCGCTTTCCCTGAGTTGAACTTCTTGACGAGAATCATCAGAAGGAGAATGGCTTCTTCCAAGTTGTTTCTAGGTATGTAAGAGCCTTCCACCTGAGAACCTAAGCTCGGTGGACTCGCTTCCACTCCGGAATGTAGAAGAAAGACTGCGAAGTGTTTCTGAACCCTCGCGCAAGAGTCGTTATCAAGGTTCCATTGGCTTAAAAGCGCACGTCTATAAGCGGATACAGCTTCTTGGTAATCACCAGAGTCTTTCCATAGAGCTGGAAGTAACTCCACGGCGTGGCTAACGGTTTCTTGGAGTCTTGTGTCTACTTGAGCATCGGATATCCCTTGCTGGAAGATTTTCTCAACGGAATCAAGAACGCTTTTGCATTCTCTTGCGGCCTCTGCAGATTAAAAAAAAACAGTAAAGAAAGATTTACAAAATGTTATTAAGGTCAAGAGGGGGTTTACCGGTTGTTCTCCCAAGCTTTTGAAGTGACTTGGCTTTCAAGTATATAGCTTCAAGGACTAAGCTAGCAGCATGCTGTGAAGCCGATTGCTGCAGTGGGTCACGGGGTTTGTTTTTCTTAGTAACTGGCTTCTCAGGAGGAGGAGCAGAGGCCTGTAATCTCTGGATCGCTGCTTGAAGGTCAATACCTTCAAAGAGACGAAGCGCGCCTTCTAGATTCCCTCTTTGGTACTCTAGTCTTCCAAGGAGTGCTCTTGCTTCCTGTAAGCATTCAAAACAAGTTGAGAGACAAGAGATCTTTTCTTGTAAGAGTTTGGAAGATGACAAACAAACAAACAAACCTCGGAGTTGAGTGATAAGCCTTCTTTCAAAAGAAGACTCAGCTTCTTGTATGTTTCCTTCATCAAGCTTTGCTTCAACTTCAGCTGTTTTCATGTACAGCCCATTTGCACAAAGCTGACGTGTGATCTCACCTTCTTCCGCGTTCTCACTAAACTCTTTGGATTGATTCTCGAGCATTGTTCAACCTTTTTATAGACTAAAACCGCATCAAATATCTCTGTCCAATCCACCGTAGCTAGCAACTGCATCACTTGAAAACAATAAACAACTCATTCCACAGGAAACAAATATAAACTATTATTCAATGAGTTGGGTCAACGCAGTTTCCTTTTGCTCACTAAGAATCACAACATTGTAAAGAGGAGGAGAACATATTACATATCTAAAGGTAAACCTGAAAGGACCCCACCAAAACAGAACTTCAAAGACATAAAGTCTTCACATTAAAAAAAAAAAAGTCTTCACATTTGTCATTTTTCTGACTTTTCTGTTCGTTTTTTTTCCACTTAGGAATCAATTCGAAACTACATTCTCTTTGATCTATTGTTCTTCACATTGTGTATACATATATATATATATATATATATATATATTCTTATTCTGATAAAATGAATTTTTCCAAGTTCTTGTGTTAAATCAAAAAAACAATGTTTGATTCAAGAGACTAAACAAATGATGAAACTGGAATGTCGTCAGATCATGTCATTTTCGATCAGAGGACAGACGCCAATTTCGATGAAAATGAAAAATCTACCGTACGTACCAACGAGCATCCCCTTCATGTTCCAGGAAAGCCGATTGAATCAACGGCGCAGTCGCGGCGAGAAATCGGATCTGAGCACCCGGGGGGAAAAAAAGTCAAAATGTGAATATGTTTGACGAATGAGAGAGGAGACTTTTCTCTTTTTTTTTCGTCTAAATATTGTTGCTGTTGTTATTAAAAGAGTGTTTGTGTCTAAAAGCGAAAAGGAGTGCTAGGAGCCGTACGTGGTTCGGATGTTGCAGAAAAGAGACACATCTGTTTTTGTCTAAATACTCTTTTTAGTTTTTATGTATAGGGGCGGGAAATAAATGAATAATACAAATTACTTAATATGTTTAACTTATTCTTAACTGAAATTAAAATTAATTTTCATGTTTTTAATTAAAAAGTTATATATGTATTTGACTATTCATTTTAAAAATCGTACTTATTAATTATTAAAAAATTTATATAAGATTATTATTATGCTTTTTAATGTTTGTTTTAGTTTAACTACAGAAATAATTAGTATTAGTTATAAAAATTGTTCAATGAGTTTAATGAAGTTATAAGTAATAATTTGCAAAGTTTGATCCATTCTAACTGGAATTATATTTAATTTAGGTAGACTACCCTAAAATTTAATTGTGATCATTACTATTTAAAATTATATATATTTGTTTGAGTCTTAAATATATTGAAATTAACAAGTTCTATTTAAAATTTAATTTAATTTAATTTATTTAATAATTAATTTTGTATATTTTTAAAAATGTATTTTCTCTATGTGGTTCTTTTTTTAAGTTAAGTTTATATGTTCACCATTTTTCTTTAATTTTCCTTTTGACCATTTTCTTTAATTTTCCTTTTGTTGTAATTGTATTTTTTTCGATTGAGTGATGTTTGGTGGCGTAATACTATGTGTATTTACCGTAAAATATTATTGTTTGATTCCCGAAAGAAAGATACATGAAAAATATTACAAAAAAAAAGATACATGAAAAATATTACAAAAAGGTGAATATGAGTTCTTGATCACATTATTGCATGATTTGAGTACATCAGATTGAAGTCATTCAATCTGCTAATGGGCTATTTGCTGCAGAAGAAAAGGGAATGCTACCATAGGAATATCGTGAGAATTCACTTTCCCCTTGCTGATATGAGCCTCGTTCGGCGTCAAATTTGTCTCAGACATGGCATTACACGGGGGGAGGGGGTAAATACAATGATATGTAGTTAAAGCTGTGATAATACAGAAAGAGATATTCCTACCAAATGGTAGAAGATATGTACTCTGCAAAAACGCCACGAATGGTTAGGATTCATATTATTGGATTCCAATAAACTGTTACTGAGTCTCATAGCTGCTTTTTAAAATTTCCAGAAATTATAAGTAGAACGCAGAAGAAAGGAATGCTACCAGAGAATATCGTGAGAAACAGAAACAGTATATCTAAACCATAATCGTTACGTAGAAAACGTTTCACCACACACAACCACCACTTCACACCCAACGGCAACATACCACACCAACAACCGTCCAATTCACATAAAACCCAATACCAGCAAGTAATATACACAAAACCAATACAAATATAGTAATTTGCAAAAAGTATAATAATACGCGCAGCCAAACCATTAGTAACAAAATATATTAAAGTACTATACTCAAAGTAAAAAAAAATTATTATATCTTTTAGAAAAAGATGTCTAGAACAGTTTTATTTTAATTATTTTGAAGCTACGTTATATATATATATATATATATTAATATACTAAAAGTCTATATATTTTTCTTTATTAATTATGTTTTGGATAAAATTAAAAAAATAATTAAAAATTCGTTTATTTATCAAAATTCATATGTTTAATATATAATATTTTCATTTTATTTATGTGTTTTTCAATAAGGAAAATTAAACTAAAAATTAACTAAAATTTTATCATGAAAAAAGGAAATATGTTATTAATGACAATCATATATAATATTTTAAATTCACTAAGGTTATCTATATAAAATAAAAAACAATTAAAGTTCGTTTTTGTTATAAAATTATATGTTTATATATTTATATGTTTATAGTTTATAAATATTTCCTTTTTATTTTGTGTACTTTAGAAAATGAAAATTAAATTAAAAAGTTAACTAAATATTATTATGAAAAAGAAAATACATTATTAATATCATTCATATATAAATATTTTTAGTTCATTAAAGATATCTATGTAATCAACTGAGAGCTAACGTGAACGCATAATGTAGGAAACTGACTTATCAAATAATATTATAAAGATAATTTATAGTTAAGCTGAAGTATGGTCTAACACTTAAACAGAGCAAGTGGTATAAATTTCAACTTGTTTCATTAACTTTTTGCTCAAGCTAAATGCCGTTGGACTGTGCCATTGGAGTAAAAGAAACGAATAATGACTAAAATATCGCAAGTGAGATGCACAAAGGAAGTAACCTCAGAAGAACTAGGGCAAAAGCTGATCTGTTTTTTCGAATCTTGTTCCATTGTGTAGCTGTAAAACCACATGCCCTAATTATATATATATATATATATATATATATATATATATATATATAGGTTCTTATTTATTCATTCTAAGTACTTCTTATACACGCAACCATTAAGTTAAAGCCTCAGTGATTGCAAGAACTCAGCAACGCATAAAGAAAATATCTGAGAGATGGATGGAGAAATAGTAGGTTTTCGTCATAGTATGGATTCTTGCAGTAATCTCTGTTTCTTACTGTTACTACATATCATCTAAATCAAAGCTGGAGTTTTTCGATTAATCTCTGTTGTTCCCGTTTGTGCTTTCTTTCAAGTTCTTCCTCTGTTTTTTCTTATCTTCATCTCTCTAGTTGCATAGCTGTTTCCCTTTCATGTCTAGCTAGTGCAAAACTCGTACTCTTCTCTTTCGATCAAGGTTCTCTTTTCCCACTTCCCACAAATATCTTCCGGTTCATCTGCTTCACTTGCTTGCCCATCATGGCTCAACAAAACCCTAGTCCTAAAATCAAATCCCCAATGGATTTTCCCCATTAAAGTTGCTATATTTAATGTGGTGTTACATATGTATGATTACAAACAGTATATGTCTCCAGTTCTTGTGTTGGTTCTCTATACGCTGCACGTATACGTGGCCCTAGACATTGCCTTGACCCTCGTCAAATTTTTGGCCTTAATCACTTTTGGATGCGATCTAGAGCCGCAGTATTAGAGATATGTTGGGCCGGAAGATATGTATCTTACGGACCAAGACTGTGAAGCCCGTGAAATCTATGAAGACCCTCAAGACTAAAAGGAAAGATTTGGAGAGCAAGTTAATCTCAAAATATTCTTAGAATATTTACATTAATAGTTTAGGAAAGTTAGCATTATCTATTGTTAACATTATGTTAATATTAACCATATATATACATCTTGTATTCTTTTATTGAATACAACACAACAATATCATATTCTATTTTACATGGTATCAGAGCATTCGATTCTAGTGGATCAAATTTAAAAGCTTCCGCATAAAGAAAAAAAAAAGGTGATCTTGCACTCGTGATCATAATGGTAGCTGTAATAATTGGAGAAGAGGAAGAAGGGTCTAACGATGATGAAGATGATGTGCTGCCATCTACGTGATATATTGATGAATAAAGTCCCACATCGGTAGTTGGAGAAATAATTAAGTAATATATAAAGGGTTAGGGCCAATCCACTAATTGCCAATTGGTTTTAAGTTGGAAGCCCATAATAAACCCGAATCTAATATGGTATCAGAGCGGTCGATCCTTGTGGATCAAAATTAAATTAAAAAGAGCCACCCGATGTTGGGTCACTCCGTGGATGGTATTCTCACAGTTGTCCACGCATGTGCGTGAGGGGGAGTGTTGATGAATAAAGTCCCACATCGGTAGTTGGAGAAATAATTAAGTAATATATAAAGGGTTAGGGTCAATCCACTAATTGCCAATTGGTTTTAAGTTGGAAGCCCATAATAAACCCGAATCTAATACGCAGGCCAATGAACCATACTTAGCCACATCTCTTCAAGACTTCTGGGGTCGCCGGTGGAACCTTATGGTCCCGTCAATCCTACGGCCGGCCATATACATACCTGTGCGGCAGTTTTGCAGATGTCGAATGAGCTCCGATTGGGCTACATTTTGGCCGTTTTAGCAACATTTACTGCCTCTGGTGTAGCTCACGAAGTATTCTTCTTCACCTTAACCTTTGAGATGCCTACAGGAGAAGTGACTTGCTTCTTTGTGTTACATGGAGTTTGCACTGCCGCTGAGGTAGCTGTGAAGAGGACGGCGTTTGGGAGGCGGTGGGTGGTGAGTCCAGTATTGTCGCGGCTACTTACAGTGGGGTTTGTGGTTGTGACGAGTGGTTGGTTGCTTTTCCCTACGGCTGCAAGAAGCGACATGCTGGAGAGACTCGCTAACGAAGCCTTGTTGTCCATTGATTACGTCAAGCGCACGTTTTATACTTTTGGGTGATAATAAATGGTTAAATCATTATTTGTAGATTTATGTGCTTCTGGATTATCGATCATATTTCGTTTCTGGATATAACTGAAGACTTAAGAAGCGCTATATCCTACAAACGATCCATGGTAGGTGATTATTTACAGTTAACTTATACCTCAAAAATTATTATGCAGAGCTTTCTTTTTCAATCTTATCTTACTACTCTTCTTATCGAGATAAGACTTTAGAATCTGAATCAATACTATTAAAAAGGAATCAGTATTGAAAAATCGACTTTTACAAGTTGTTTGAACCTATTCATTTTTTAGTCTAACATATTATATAAATATCATAACTAATCCCTATTATATAGCAACCAACAACATTCTCTAACATTTATAAATATATTGTAACTTCTTCTTTAATTCTATTTTTTTGAGACTCACGTATTTTGTCTACATATAATAATATGGTTACCAAACGCACGTATAGGATCTACATTTTATAACCTCTACAATTAATGCTATACAAATATCAACACTACTAAAAAAATTATATCAGACAGCATGGACAATGTAAAAGGGTTTTATTATGTTCTTAGACTATTGTTGGGATTGCAATATTAAATTAGAAAAAAAATGTGCCAAATAAATCTTGAGTCTCATCAATTTAATAAATGTAACTGTTATAAAATACACACAAAATATAATGAGAAAGAAAGAGTACACTTTAGTATTCGAGTATTTGGACCGAATATGAATCCGGATCCTAGATATTTAGACCAATTAGGTATTTGAAATTTTCAGTTTGTATTTAGGTCAGTTTTTAACGGGTCCGGATAGGTTCAAATCCATAATCATATTTTTGGATATATGACGGGTCAGTTAGTTTGGATGTTTAGGACCCAAAAAGAATCTGAAAACATAGAATATCTGAAATACGATATTTTTTGAAAACTCAAAAAAATGCTTAGGAAAAAATATTATAATACCTTGAATGAACCAAAAAATTTATCCGAAATATGAAATACGCCCAAAATTTTATTCGAATACCTTAAATATATAAGTAAAATTTTGAGAGCATCACTTTTTCAACTTAAAAATATTCACAATACTGAAAACATATCTTAAATACCCATATATAGCTAATATACACACAAAAATAATTAAATACTTTGGGTAGCCGATCGGATCTCAGATATGACTCAGACCGATCCGAGATCCGAGACCTGAGGGTCCAAAATATATCCAATAGATACTTTGGCTTGGACCCTTAGACCCAAAATGAATATGTATTCAATGTCGATTTTGGTTCGGTTTTTCGAGTTCGGATAAAATGTTAATAGAAAGTATATAAAAGTGTACATACAAAATCTCAAACAATTAATTTTAAATAAATTGGCTTCTTCGATATAATACGACTTTATGACACAATTATGTACAATAATCCCAAAATACTAATTCATATCAAAAAATGTTTTTATTTATAATCCAACAAACCAGCGTTTTTGAAGCGCGGATCAAAATCTAATTCTAGTTAAGAAAACATCTAGGGTCTACAATCCAACATGATCTAGACCCGTTTTGACATAATAAATAAACTTAACTATGATATTACATTGTAATATGTTAATATCCTTTTATTAATATCTCAAATATAATTAAAAATCAGCAAAATTAGTGATTAAACCCGAATGTTAATATCCATTTATTTACTATCTCAAATATATGATAAATCATTAGTTCAATCTCTATAAAAAATTTTGTATATTAAAATTAATGACTAAATCTAAAATAATGGAAAATATGGTAAATCGTCAAAATTATTAGTTCAGTCTCTAAAATTGTTTATTGTTTATTAAAATTAATAAGTAAACCTAAAATCATGGATAACGTTAAAAATCAGCAAAATCATTTTTTAAATAATAGTATAGATAGATTAAACAAATCTAATATGAGTAATATATTAAAAAGTACAGTATGATCATTTATGCAAACTACATGTTAAATTTTCTTAGATCTTTCATCTGATTCACAGATAAAGTTATAAATTTTATATATCGTTTAAAATTTAGACATTCCCGAAGATCTTAAACACGCGTTTATTTCTGTCCGAGGGTTAATAAGCCCCCACACACCACAGAAAAAAAGAGAGAATCAATCTCTTAGTAATTAAGTAAAATTAAGTGAGCGTCGTTAGAATATAACCACATTCTTGGCTGATTTTGTCTTACCCGATAATTCAGCCTGTTCTCAGAAAAGTTAGGTAAGGTCGTGGGCTTAGCAATGTCGCTCTCGTTCACAGCCATCGCCTCTTGTCAAAAGCCACCTTCGAAGAAGCAGAAGCCGGTGATAGAACCGAGCTCGAGTTTGCCGCTTCCGGATGATTTAGTATTGGAATGCTTAGCCCGTCTCTCGAGATTGCACTACCCGATTCTCTCCTTTGTCTCCACAGGATTTAGATCACTCACTGCTTCACCGGAGCTTTACCAGACGCGATCTCGCTTAAACCGCACCGAGAAGTGTCTTTACGTTTGCTTACAGTTCCCTACCGAAGCTAACCTTCGTTGGTTCACTCTCTGTCGGAAACCAGACAAAACCCTAATTAACCGTCACAAATGTGAGAAGAAGGAGACGTCAAGTGGTAATGTTTTGGCTCCGGTTCAGATTCTCAACTCCTCTCCCGTAGGATGGACAAATCTCGTAGATGTTGGTCATAAGCTCTACGCTATCAACAAAGAAGATGATGCCCCCTCATCTTCTAACGTCTTCTACCTCGACTGTCGAATGCACAAGTGGGTTGAAACTCCAGCCTTGCGGCTTGTTCACACCAAGCGAAAGTTTGATGGGATCATGTATTTAGCGGGAAGCTATGAGAATCCAGATTTTTTGAACTGTGTTGAAGTGTTCGACACAGAGAAAGAAACTTGGAAGGCCATGCCTGACGATAAGAGAATATTCAGAGCCACAGATTTTGAAGGAAAGGTTTACAAGAACTTTGATCGAACGTCTGGTCAGAGAGTTTCTTTGGTTGCAAAGGTAAAGGATCTTACAGTCGACTGGGTAAATTTTGGTAATGTTTGTTTGATAGAGAAAAGATTCTATCGTTATAAACCCGATGGAGAGTTTGGTTGGTCAAACAAAGGATCAAATCTTTGGAGGAAACTAGAGGGTTTGGAAGGACTACCTAGGTTTGCCCATTATAGTAATGTGAATGTGGTTGATTTTGGTGGTATGCTGATGGTTCTTTGGGATAAGTATGTGCGTGCACGTGGTGGGTATAAGGAGAAGATGATTTGGTGTGCTGCGATTTCGCTGGAAATACGCAGTAGTGAAGAGGTTTGGGGAAAAGTCGAGTGGTTTGATGCCGTGCTTAAGGTACCCAAGTCTTACAAATTCGTGTATGCTATTGCTGCTACCATTTGATTAAGTACTACTCATGATGAGACCAGTTTGAAGTGAATGTATCATGTTGTATTATGTTTGTCACTTCTTGAATGTTGTTTTTATTTTAGAAGAGTGAAACTTCTTGGAGATGAAAAAACAAAAAACTTCTTGTAGGTGATCAACCTTTTCTTTGATAAACTATATTGATTTCAAACTCTTTAGGCTACTCTCTGATGAATGACGCATGATACAAGCAGATTTTTCTTGTAGTGTTTTCCTTTCTTTTGTATAAGATTAATTATGATGAGTGCGTTAATTTTATCTTTGAGTTTGCAGCGGACAGTGGTTCCCTTCGGAAGCTTTGTATCAGGAATCGATGAGTGTTAATGTCAAACTAAAAAGCTCTAGAGTCTAGAATCGTAACCGAAACTTGTTACACAAGTCTAATGGTTTGTACTAATGTGGTCGGAATGCCATTAGCCAAAAGGGACGTTGTAGTCTTGTAGACGACAAAAAATACTACGAACCACATAGAAAACCAACACAGCCGTTATTAAGACTCATCATAACTAACAAATGTTATTAAATGTCCAATCCTATTCTCGTAATAGAGTGCCAAATTGTCAGGTCAAAATCGGAAGATCAACCTATATGTGGTAGGATTATATAAAAGCATACAAGTAAACCGAGGCTTTTATCTCTGGTGGCAAAGAACTCACGGTTGTGAATTCTGCCACATGGGTTCGAATTCCGGCCACTGGATATTCACATGCAATGCGGCACTCCAGTGCCCGGCGCAAGCTGAATCCGTGATCGCTTCGGTCTCTAATCTAAACCACCTTGATTAGAGCAGGACACTCGGTTATAGGAAAAAGTATACAAGTCTTTAATTTACTATGAAAACCAATTTACTGAGTACAAGTCTTTACCATCAATGTAGGTATTAAAAATAAACAAAACAAACATTGTTGTTTTGAAATGGCCTCTCCCTGACCAAACAAGGAAACCACATGTCGAAAATAATAGATCAACCTAATTAGATTTGATTTCTCAAATAGCCCTGCATGCATTCTAGGGAATTCTGTACATTAATACTTGTATATAGAATTATATACAGCTAATATTTTATTTTCTAGATTAGGGACTTTCATATACATAGCCGTCCTAGTATTAAAGTAACCGGCAGAGCCAAACCATTATCTAAAATACACAATCCTGTGTACCTAACAGTAATAGTACTAAACTTTCTCCAAGTATGTGTTAATTAGCCCTAGTTAGACACTAGGCCAGCAATCTCCAATAAGCAACAAACTATAAATAAACCTTCCTTCACATCTATATTTCTCCATAGCTTAAAGTTACAAACATTTACATATATTATACTGAAAGATAAAAATACAAAATTAAGATCAGATATGGCTAGACCTCTACCATACTTGCTATATTCCTTGTAATCAATCTTCTCTTCCGCAACCTCAACTCATTCCCCTGGTTGTGGCAGAAAATACTTGTCTAAGAGACCAGCTCAAACTTTCAACATAAAAAAAACTTTCAACATGCGCAAATGTTCTCAACCTCATCAACTTGTTGAATCTTGGCGCACCAGCTATGAGACCTTGTTGCTTTATTATCTTAGGTCTAATTGATCTTGATATTGCGCTTTGCTTATGTACCGCGTTTAAACTCAGCATTCTCGGCATCACCATCAATAGTCCCATTCACCTTAGCTTGGCCCTCAACGCCTGTGGAGGAACCCTTCTCGATGGATTTCGTTGCCCAACATAGCTACAATTTATTCAGTTTTTTTGTATTCAAAGCTAGATGCATGTAGAGCGATATGTATGATAACAATATTTTTTTATAAATTGTGTATGATATGGAATCCACATTAACCTTCCAATAACCTCCTCTTACACTGTTTCCGTGTTCCAATTCAGTACATGGATTTCCGTTGATAACCGATTATGTATTGCAAGCCATGAGATGAAGGAGTATTTCGTATGAAAACCATATGCCCTCATGCCATTTTTAGCAGGCTGCATCGCACAAGTGAGTTTCCACATTTCTTTTTGTACTAAATCTAGGCTTGAATCTATCCCCTGTCAGATTCAGGTGATCTTTCTTTTGCAGATTTTCACTCTCTTACGGAGGTGTGTTCATTTATATCCATGTCTTAAAAAGTGACCCCACTAACCAGTGGCGGATCTAGAAATATTTTTTGTTGGGGTCATAATATATAAATTTTATTTTTAAATTATATATTTAGATAACAAAAATATTTTTTATAAATTGATGGGGGCAAATAAAAATTTAAACATATATTAGTGGGGTCAAATGCCAAATTTTAACTAAATTTTGAAGTAATTTAGAAAAAAATATATTAAAATCTTTTTTTCCCTTAATTTTACTAGGGTCACTTGACCCCACCACTCCCTCTAAAGCCTGCCTCTGCCCCTGCCACTAACTGCCAAAACAAAAGGTTAAGAAAATGTTAACCATCGAAATGATTAAAAACTGCATAGAACATGAATAGTGTTTCGGACATGGTTATCTACTTTTTGAAATTACACCGATTTTTTTTCAGCTTTCAGCAGTGTTTTAAAAAACGGAAGCAGCAACGGTTGGACCAGGTATTATGGCCATAAACGGATCACACGGTTAGATCTAATATATTAAAACAGAAGTACAAATTTGAATCAATCATAGCTTTGTCTAAATATTTACAATCTAATGTAACTGCAATTAAGTTTAATTCAAAACTCTAGAAAAATATTTGAAATATCATACACGATTTTCCTAATTAATTAAAACACCAGAATTTCCTAAAACTAACACACGGCACTAACTAAACCTAACTTCCCCTAATGTTCATATGTCACAATATATACTCATGTTGGATAATTTAGAAATTTATTGATTATCTTAAAAGACAAACATCAAAACAAATTAAAACATGCTTCAAACCGTAAGTTGATATTACTTATAATTAATATATGCCTATAATATTCTAAACTATTGATGTTATTATTAATATAAAACTAGATGATATGCATAATATAGTAAATATATAAATATGAACGTTATCATTTTAGTATTGATATTAGACATATATCAGAAAAATACAATAGCATGTTTTGATATAGTCATATTAATACAGAAACATCTCTAAAAAGTGTGGGAAATAGATATTACATAAATATTTTGAAAACTAAAAAAAACTATATCGATATTGTAATTCTTTTTATAGATATTACATATATAGGTTGAAAGTGTAGAAAATTTATATAGAAATTTTACTTTCAATATATTTGATTCCACACTTGATAATATTTGACGGAAAATATGAGAAAATTGTAAAGTTATGATTATAAATTATTTCTTATAATATTATCTTCTACCACATAAAATGAATTTGAACCTAATACTTATAATTTATTCTGAAAATTAGATATTCTACATTACTCTATTGACCATACATACACATACGAAAAAGATATAAATATAACATAATACAAATTGTATATTAGGTGTATTCAAATAAAATTTAAAAATGAGTTACAAATATTATAAATGGTTACAGAGACCAAACCATTTATTAAATCCACATATTTATTTGTTTGTAAAAAAAAATAAATTCAATTCGAATTTTATAAATTAGGTGTTTCATATGTAAAAAATTACCGCCAAAACTTTAATATTGAGAGACAATATCTATAAATTTATGTAATATTATAGAAAATTGATTCATTATAGTAATAAAATCATAGTAAAATATAAAATACATCGTGGAATACATAATATTTTCTTTATACAATTTTGAAATACTAATAATGATTCAAAACCATAATATAAATAAAAATCTATAGACTATAAATAAGATATTTACAAAAATTCAAATTTCCGCGCTTTAAAGCGCAGATGAAGTTTAGTTTTGTCTTAAAATTACGGATGTAGACCAAAAAAAAAAAAACTGTCAAAACGCATAGATGGGGTGAACAAAAAAATTAGAATATTCTAATATTTTTATATCAGATGTTTATTCATATTTTAATTTATATATCATATTTGTTTTAGGTTATTTTATATATAAAACTAATAATATTAAATAAAATTTTGAATTAGATTCAACTCAATTCTCTCACCTTCTTACCAAACTCGATCATTCAGAGGGGGAGATATTGAATCGTTTTCCTTTTCTTTTTGGTTTGTATTATAGTTCGATCTATGATTGATTTGCTTATTCCGTTAGTGGATTTCAACTTCGCATAGGTGGTGCTTTCTTCAATCAAATCCAGGTTGAACTTCATGCTTTCTTTCTTGGGTTGTTGATTGGAGACAATAAATCGATCATCATTGATTGGTTGATGGTAGTTCTCTGATTCTTTCTCTAGAATCAGAGGAAGTTGTGTTGCCCTCCGGTGTCTTATATCAATCTTTTCGCCATCACTCAAATCTGATCCTTTTCCTTTTGAGTTGGGTAAATGTCGTATTCGCTTAAGCGCAGTCCTTAGTGGGCGGTATAAAAGATCTTCAAGCCATGATGGCTATGAAGACGTGGATGGTTGCTGTTCTGGCAGAGATTGAAGATGGAATGTGAAGATGGAAGTTGATCAAGGAGAAGCAATGTTTTGGTATTGGTATCTCAAGAAGGCTTAGACGAAGAGAAAAACTTCAAGAAGCGTACTCTCGGTGGTTTCTGCGTGGTGAAGCAGATCGGCGACTTAGAATTGTCGTTAACTGCATGAACGACACATGTCGTTTGATGCGCTAGGAAATGACGCTTAAATTGAATGAAGCATCTAGAATACATTTTAAAGTTGGGCTTTAATCATTTATAATTTTCTATCAGACCTCTTATTGTATATTGGTACTCATGTACTGAAGCCCATTTAAGCTAATCAATAAAATTATTGTCGACAAAAAAAAAAGATTTAACTTGAACTAGGACTGGGTGGCTGGTCAAACCCGTCCCGCTGACCCGCCAATCCGCGGATTTCATTTTTTCTGGTCAAAAAATTTGACCCCATAACCCGCAAATAAATAATTTTGTACCCGTATCCAGTCCGTTTAATTTTGCGAGTAATCCGCAGGTTATATTTTTATTAAAAATAATCATTAATTTAATTATTATAAAAAAAATAAATTAAATAATATGTTTTAAATTAAAAATTATATATTATTTAAATTTTAGATTAGTTTTTAAAATTCCTGTATTTTTCAAAAGGTATTTACTTTTTTTATAAAATTTTTTTTTATTTTTTAAATATACTTTGCAGATGAGTATCCATGATCAGAAATCCACCATGATCAAAAAATCCACAACACCGTATCCGCTCTACATAAAATATTTATAACCCGAACCCGCGGCCGCAAATCAATTTTTCAAATTGCTCGATCCACACTCGCCGCCAGCGGGTTAAATGGAACCGGCCGCGGATTAAGATTCATATTCCCAGCACGAACCATATTGATATTAAACCGTAATCCAAATTACCCGGTTTAGATTTTGCTCCAGTTTTTGAAAACATCGGTTCTCAGCGTTTCAATCATTATCGTAGACAAAACGTCAATATGTATTAGATCGAGGGGCATTATCGATAAATAAGAGAACTCCGCTTATAGTCGTTTCTCATTGAACATTTCTCGACCTCCGTCTTTCTCCACACCAAACACCAAAACCATGGCGGCTTCTTCTCTGCAATCCCTAAAACCTACATTACCCCAAACCCTATCTTCTCCAACACCTCCCCCTCCCTTCCGATCTCCCTTCCTCAGATTCAACTCCCCTCTCACTCCCAAACCCCTCGTCTCCCGCCTCCTCCTTCACCACCCGCTCCGCCGCCGAGCCGCAGGAGAGAAAAACCTTCCACGGCCTCTGCTACGTCGTCGGCGACAACATCGACACGGACCAGATCAATCCCCGCGGAGTACCTCACCCTCGTCCCCTCCAACCCCGACGAGTACGAGAAGCTCGGCTCCTACGCCCTGATCGGCCTCCCCGCCTCCTACCAGGACGGTTCGTCCAGCCGGGGAGACGAAGACGAAGTACTCGATCATCCGGCGGGGAGAACTTCGGGTGCGGGTCGTCTCGGGAGCACGCGCCGGTGTGCCTGGGGGCGGGGGGGCGAAGGCGGTGGTGCGCAGTCGTACGCGAGGATCTTTTTCAGGAACTCGGTGGCGACGGGGGAGGTTTATCCGCTCGATTCGGAGGTTAGGGTTTGCGACGAGTGCAGGACGGGTGACGTGGCGACGGTGGAGTTGAGGAAGGGGATAGTGTTTTGATTAATCATACGACCGGGAAGGAGTATAAGCTGAAGCCTATTGGTGACGCTGGGCCTGTGATTGATGCTGGTGGGATCTTTGCTTATGCTAGGAAAGCTGGCATGATTCCTTCTGCTGCTGCTCCTGCTCCTTGATTTGATTTGATTTCCCACAGGTATAACCAAACTCTTCGTTATCTTATGTGTGTGTAGTGAAAATGGGATTGAGTTTGTTGAATTTGTCTGGAAGCTTGAGATGATACAAAGATTCTGGTTAGTTGAATTTGTGTGAGTGACTATGGTTCTTCATTCAAGTTTCGTCCCTCTCTTTAGATGCAATCATCTTTGGGGTTGTATAATATGTCTTTTGATTCCCTCTCTAATAGAATATTGGCTTTGTTCCTCTCTAATCTTTCTCTGACATTCTTCTCCATCTTCTTATGCAGAGGGGGTAAATGCATATGTTTATGAGAATTGATCTGCAAGGGTAAAGTAATTTTCTGCTTCCATTTCCAATAAAAAGGACAATAAGTAACATGTATGTTTCAAGAATTTGTGAACCTAAGTCTATACTTTTATGGGATATATATTTTATGCTTTTCGGTTTAGTCTTCTATTTGTTTCTACTTCATTTGGATGTTAACAAAATAATGCTGACGCTTTCCCATAGCAAGCAAGTACAGTCAGTGACTAGGTTTAGTCACCGCGACTTACCCTCATGTCTAAAAACACACGTTTAGAATTCCCCAAGTGGCACATCCGTAATACAAGGGGTTAAAACATTTGTCATTGTATAATCTCTCTGTTACTCATTTAGACAGTTGGACGACAAGTCGATCACAGAGCCAAAACATACAATAGCCACTTAAAACATACAATCCCAGAGCTGGATCGAAATTTGGGGTTAAAACATTTCTTTAAAATGTAAAACTTTTTCTTAATTTGGAAACCTATCTAAATATAAAAATTACATTTAAATATATATGTAGATATAAAAACAATTCGAGAAGTCTTAGGAGTCTAAGGCTAATATTCATCTGGCTGTGTCCAAACTCAACCCGGTCTCTTCCCATCAATCATCAAGCAAAACCTTCTTCACCCTTTCCATCTCCTCCCTCAAAAATCAAAGCTCCACTTCATCTCCTCTTCACGTGGCAATATACTCCGGTCTACCAAACCCTGTTCGTGTAGCTAGGAGAGATCAAATCAAAAATACTCAATCATAATCCCTGGCGAGAAGTTCGGTTGCAGATCATCACATGTAAAGTTGTTGCTTAGACTTACCCCAAGGTTTTTTTTAACTCGGGGGCTTTTCTCTGGAGTAAGAAGTTATAGAGTTCGAGAAGAGTGTATGACATGAGACACAGACAGGGGTGATGGTCGAGCCGAGAAGAAGTATAAAGCTGCAGGCAGTGATGCCGGACTGGTTTATTGATGCTGGTGGTTTCTTTTGCTTATGCGAGAAAGATGGGAATGATACCATTTCCAATCAGTAGGTTAACTGTTTTCACATTCATTGTGTGTTCTCCATTCAAACATAGAGTTGTAATCTAAACCGGGGTTTTAAAGTAATTTTAACCAATTTGGTTTGTTATTGGTTATCGGGGGTTCGAACGGTTTGACAAAAGAAAATTGTATTAAAAATAACCGTTAAGCTAACCGGTTTAAAAACAAGACATCGCTAAACCTAGACTTGTGTCCCTTTATAACGCCGCTTCTCTTCTACATTGTCTTCACACTCTAAAACAAAAAAAGACATGGCAACCACTGAGGTTAAACCCAAAAAGATTCGGAACCCATCATTGGTCCGAAGAAAGACTTAAGAAGACTAAGAAGTTGAAAGCTCTCGCCTTCGACATCACCGTTGATAGAAGCGACCACAATAGCGAGAGCGACGGCGATGAACAGCAATCAGCATCGGCTTCTGAACAGCTAAGCTTCTTCTTAAAGCAGCTTTTTTAACTCAGCCGCGTTGGAGCTCGATCCCATCAAAGGTTCGTCCTTTCGTTCTATCATAGTTCTTTCTCTATGCACGCTTTTCATGTAATCTTATGAGTTCTATTGTCTTGGGGGTGGTTGCAGAAAGTGTACACTTGAAATATCTCAAGGATTGGATCAGAATGTAAGCAACTGGGAGAGCATATAAAAAGGAAAGTTGATTTTGGGAACCCATCTGTTCTCATTGTGAGCTCCTCTGCTCTGAGATCTTTGGAACTTCTAAGATATCCTTTTGAATTTGTGTTCTTATATTTGTTTTTTCTTTGATGAAATTTGAGTTCTATTCTTACATTGATTTGTCTTTAGAGAAGTGAAATTAAGGGCTATGCATATAGAGATGTTTTCTTGATTCCTATCCAACGGCTTTCACAATCCGTTGATAGGTTTTACTTTAAACTGGATGTGAGTTTTCTTGTTTTGATTATGTCTTGTGGATGAATCTTTCTTGATTCTGTGAAATTTTGGGATATGATGACAAAAATACGAAATATCTAAGGCTAATGCTCTGCAGATAAAAATGTATTTGCACGTCAGTCTGATCCCATGTAGATAGCATTAGGAGTTAATGCATTCTCATGGTAATTAGTCCTTATTTTTTCGTGATAAGCGTATGGGAAGTGATGATAAGATATATCAATATGTCATAGGCACAATGCAATGCTGAACCACATATTTGCACGTCAGTCTGATCCCCCCCCCCATTAAAACTAATGCATATTCATGTAAGGTTACTCATCCATTTCTTCTTTGTTTATTCAAGAAGAGTCTGGGAAGTGATGATAGATATATCGATATATCAATAGGCACATGCGATGCTGAACAACATATTTGCACGTCAGTCTGATCCCATCATTGCTGTTATGGCATAAATGCATATGTTCATGTGATTCATTCCTTTTGTTTCTGTTTCTCTCATGTTTAAGAGTCTGGGAAATGATGATTAAATATCGATATGTCATAGGCACATGCAATGCTGAACTACATATTTGCCACGTCAGTCTGATCCCATTACGTACCTCATCATAAAGCTTAATGCATATATTCATGTTAATTCATACCTTTTATTTGTGTATTTGATGATAAGAGTCGGGAAATGATGATAAGATATCAATATTACATATGCTATGCAATGGTGAACCTAAATTTGCACGTCAGTCTGATCCCAGCTCTTGTTTGCATTTTTGTATTGTTAGAAAAAATCTAACATAATAGGCATTGCTTTCAAGTCACGTTCTTCTTGTTGGTTGTGTTTGTATTTTCAGTTTTATGTAGTTCACTCAGTCTTATTGTTGGTCTCTGTTGAAAGAACGGGTTAATATTGGGAGCGGCACACCTAGCAGAATCAAAGTCTAATCGACTTAGATGCATTAGGGATCCCATAAATGCAAGAAAATTGGTTTTGTTTAATTGTGTGTTTAAAAAAAGTGTTGTTAATTGTGTTCTTTTGGCAAATGCACTAATATTAACTGGAAAGGAGAATCTTCTGAGTGTCAAATAATAAAAAAGTATTTTATCTCTAGACAAAAGTTAAAACAATGTGTATATATATGTATAAATAGATGTTTTGTCTGCACATGTTAGCATAATTATTTTATAGATATTAATAATATATATATTAATTTAAATTTCAGCATAATAATTAATTATTTATGTTTTTTAAAATAATATTGAACATCAAATTATTTATATATTGAAAAAATTGTTTATCAATATAATATATATATATATGATTATTTTTTATTCTATTTAGAGGGAAAAAAAAGAAACCAGTAACATTTTGTTTGGAAAAATGTTTTTATACACACTATATTCATTATGTATTATTTTTTTATTTATATTTATCAAGATCTTCAATTTCGTGATTGTTTTAGAAAAACATTCCAATTTTCATAACAGGTACATTACATTTTATTAATATTTATTAGAAAAACATAGACAGCATAAAATTACCTACATCTCATCCTAAATGATAAAATATTCTTGTGGCAAAATGAAAAAAGTTCTCCAATACAAATTCATTTGCTTTTTTTACAGATAGTAAATTTAAATATATAAAAATTTGATTATTTTATTACAAATATTTATTAAAATTAGTAATATTTAAAGTTTGAACTTTTACTGTTTGAGATGTATAAAAAGTGAATTCTTTTATTTTGGTAATTAATAATAGTAAAAAGTTAAAGAATATCTAAATATAACTAACTTTTAACTTTTGGATTGAAACAATAATTTTATATTGATAACAAAACAGTGTTTGTTGGGAAATTTTTTTTATACTCTAAAATACATTTTATTGCTTGGTCAATTTTTATATTAATTTATAATTGGATATCAAAAAATATATCTATTTTTTTTTTACTAAAAGGTATAAATCTACGTGTTGTTCACCAAAATGGTAAATTTATAATAAATATAAATTTCCCACAGTAGAGTATGAACTTATAGTCAGTTTAATATAGATATGTCTCTATTTAAAGTTTAAACTTAATCAAATATAGTTATACCAATAATACAATTTACAACTACTTGTATATATAAAATTATAACTGTAATATATAATTGGTGTCTTTACTCTTTTGTTTAACGCAAGTAACACCGACTTTGAAAAATATTACTGACTTTGAAAGACAATGTTTTTACTATTTAGATGTTCAGAGAAACATAGTGATTATATTTAAAATCTTTAAATATAAGTTTATTATTAACTATAATACATATATATAATATAATAACTAGGTGTTTTTCTGCACCATGTGGCAGTAAAATTGTTTTCAAAATTTAATTTATATTTAAAAATAAAGTTTATTAAATATTATAGATTAATTAATATTTTACCAATATTAAATATAGATTTTATTTATTCAAATATTAAATTAAGATAAAAAGATTTTTTTAGTTAAAAAATATATTGTATAATTATAAAAAATTTGAACTAACAATATTTAAGAAACAAATGATTTTACTATTAGAAATCATTTTTTTTTTAAATTGCAGCATTTTTTAAAGATTCAGTAATACAATAGTATAATTATAGAAATAAAATATAATTTTGAAATTTTAATGTTATATATGAGTATATTTATTTTATAGATGATGTATGCGATATTACCATATTTAAGAAGTTTACAAAAAATAAATATCAGTTTTAAATGTAATGTATGAATTATTACCATATTTAAAAAATTTATCAAAATATAAATCAACATTAAATGAAATAATCCATGTCATATTTTTCGAAAGTCATGTCATCAATTTTAGTAGCCATGTCATATTTTTTTTTATGAAACTGATTGTAGAAAGGATATGTGGCAAAATCACTTCTCAAATATAGTCTAGGGGATTGAATTGTTATATTTTCCACCTCTTCCACTAATTCATTAGCTGCCACACAATGAAAGAGGAAAAGGTATATTAGGAAACAAATATTAAATGTATGTAACTAAATAATCAAAATATAAGTTTAAATTATCTCATAGAGAATATTTGAAATAGTGTCTAATTAAAAATATGACAAATAGGCAAAACTACATACTAACTAAAACTATTGAGAACATGATAAATAATAGAAGTTAGCTAAAATCAAAGAAAATATAATAAATAAGCAAATGCAATAGTTTTTGAGTTTTCTGTGCATCCGAAATTTTTTTCTCTGAAAAACTTTAGTTTTGTAATAATAATCTTTAGCTGGCTGGATCAATATCTTCGATAAAAAGAAGAGAAGAGTTTTTTTTTTCAAAAGGATATTGTTCGCAAGTTATTATTTTTGTCGGAAGTTTTAAGATTTGTATGTAATTTTTGATTTGGGTATGTAAACGAAAAATACTTAAATGATATATATAACTATTGAGTGTGTATAATAATAGAGCCGGTATAATTACAATTTTTTTAACGTAGCGTATATGCTTTTAATAGTTGGTACTATCTAGAAAATTATTCAATTATTCAATAAATATATGCTTATCTTATACTAATAATGATATATAATAACTAACTAAAAATATTTAAAAATATAACATATAAATTTAAAAATATAACAGATAACTAAAATTACTAACTAAAAGTCTAAAACAATTACTAACTAAAAAAATAAAACATAATAAATAAACAAAACTACTAATTAAATTATTAAAAATATAGACAAATAAGCAAAATAATCCTAAAACTTAGAAGAAACTGACACATAAACCAAATCACTTCATCCTATATATCTCTTAGATGTATGTGTTGGGATTGTGGGTTTCTCCAATAGATGGTGGTGAAGAAGATCCCTTAAATACAGAAAATAGTGGAAAACCCACCTATAGAGTTTCTAGATGATTGACTTTTACAACATTCCATTGAACAACAAACTTTCATAGTTGTTTTTTTAGTTTTGTGAAAGATGATGATGCTTAATGATCCCATTATAACATATATTCTTTTTTAAAGATAATGTGTAGATTTCTCACGGGAAAATTCCATAAAAATACCCCAACTAAATTTTGTTAAGCTTTTTAATACCCAAACCTTTTCACTATCTCATTTTAATACTCAAAATTTTAAAGTGTGCCCACTTTAATACCCAAACTTTATTTATTTTAATAAAAATACTAATAAGTTTCAAACAAAATTTTTAAAAATCTCTAAAATCTAAGAGAAAAATATTAAATTTTTAATTTTATTTTAAGATTTAGGAAAGAAGGTAGATAAACCATGAAAATTTTATTTTTTTTTAAAACAAATGAATTTGAATGATAAAAATAAATTTCGTTTTTTATTTCAGAAAATAAACTAAATACAATATTTATAACTTAGAAATTTTATTACAAAATTTAATATTTTACACTATTTAGTTACTTTTATTTCTCAAACACCAAAAAAATTGCGAATTTTCTGAGTTTGTTTTCTAAATTTTAGAAATTTTTAAAAATTTTGTTTGAAACTTATTAGTATTTTTATTAAAATAAATAAAGTTTGGGTATTAAAGTGGGCACATTTTTAAATGTTTGGATATTAAAATGAGAAAAATAATTATTTGGAGTATTAAACTAGGTAGTGAAAAAGTTTAGGTATTAAAAAGCTTAACAAAATTTAGTTGGGGTATTTTTATGGAATTTTCCCATTTCTCACCGCTTTGCTTTCAAATATAAATAGTTCTGTCATTAATTTTTGTTGTTTCTGAAAAACTCCCAAATTTCATGATTAATATACATTTGTGTTACAATATTTATTAATAAAATATAATATGTTGAGTATGTCAATGAAAAGAATTGGTGGGGAGTATGAAGAGTTATGAATCCTATTTTACTAATGCTTCTTGTTTGTTAACTATACGTTTTCCTAGTAATAATTACTCAGTTTAACCAAAAACTTGACCATTGTATATTGTATACAGTTTATAATTAGATACAGAAGACATTTCTCTTATTTTTAGGCAATGAGAGGAAGTGAAAATAATTCACCCAATTTCAGTAAGTCGATGATTGATGTCCATTCTCTTACAGTAATGTCCATTCGTGTAAGAACACGTATTGCTTTAGGCATATAATATGTCACATTTGTTTGGATTAGCTCGAATAGATAATACGAACTGAAAGTGATATATTCCACCTTTACTTTTCTGTTCAATTCATACTCTATTAATTAACGATTTCAGAAAGATATTAAAGGGAAAAAACGATCACTTTAAAAATCCATCAAAATGCCATTTGAGAAGTGATAACTATATTATATATACATTAAATAGTTTTTTTTTTTTTTGTCATTGACTTTTACAAACTCAAAACGACTCTGTAAACCAAACGGGTACATTAAATAGTTTTGTTAAGAATATATAATCTACTAGTGGTTTTCCGGTGCTACACGCCGGGTTCGTACATTGTGTTGTCTAATAAGCTGGAATTGCATTCTCTGATTAAATTTGTAAACCACATTAAGTTGATGTATTCATATTTTGGCCTATTCAATTTTGTATAAGAGTGTTAGTAAGAAAGTACAGCTAGCTAAAGTAGCGAAAATTTATTGGAAGGTCATTGTGTTTTGTAATAATAGTTGTCATAGTTGATGTTTTAATTTTTATATATTTTACATTTCTATGTATGAAGTGTTTTTGGGGTTGCTGTTTTTTTGGATGATAAAGTGCGAAGTAGGAAAATAATTAGACGAAGACAAATAATTTAGCAGATTTTAAATAAAGAGAGAAAAATTTCAAAGTAAAGAAGATAACAAAAGTGCTATTGGAAATTAGAACCCACAAACTATTGTAAGACGTGCAAGCACCATAGATTACTTTCTCTGCAAACCGGACAACTTATTTTGGTACGAAACCACTGATCAATGCAATTAAAATGAAAATTACGGCCGCAAGTAAAAGAGCAAATATGGTTTCCGTCGTTGTAATCTCTAAAGCATACAATGCATATATTGTTTATCTCTTCAGTAGTTGGAGGTCTATTAGTACTCTCTAGATCGGTGATGGTGAGATCAACATCTGAGTCTTGATGTTGCGTTGGGGTTGTAGTCTATGATAGTTAGACTAACTTGGAGATCATTAGCTAAGATATTTTTGTAGTCTCTTATTTCATTCATTACGTATTGGGTTGTTTTTTCAATAAAGTATGTTGAATTGGGGTGATGGATGTCATGGTATGTTAACATGAATTTTATGTTCTCAGTTATTGAGTCATTAAAATACTTGAATTATTTGATTGAGTATGAATAGTACATGGTTAAGAGACAATGTGTACTTTTTATGATATTATTTCTTTTTTTCAAACTAACTTTTTAATTAGTCTTGATTATATATTAATATATTAATTTTTATTAGAACTTTCCATGATAATATGTGAGAAACAAAATCATGAATAGTTATTATTGAATTTTCATTATATTAATCGCTATTTTATATTTGGTTATATTTAAACTGCACTATTTATATTATTTAAATATTTTTAATCAGATATAAACAAAACGTAAAATATAGAAGTTTCAGTAATATTTTAGATGATTCAGGAATACTCCAGTTGGAAAACTATTTTTCAGGAGCATTGCTAAACCTGAGACAGTAAGAAGCATTCTTAGCCAGGCATTTGACAATACTGTTGTAAGTTGCATGATTATTTATATCTTTTAAGTGAGCTTAAGGACTATTTGTTTGCAATTTAGTGCTACTATGATAGCTAAGTAACGGATGAGCTAGTTGAGGCAATTCTACGGTCAGGTCTTGAGCCTGGTGCAGTTGATGTCGTCCTTGAATTCATGGTTACTCTGGTCGACCGCTTGCCCAGCATGAACTGTCTACATGGAGAACTCAGTGTGACAAAACAGTGACTGTATGCATATATTTGATGAAGTAGAGAGCTCAGATAAGGAAAGAAAACCTTTTGCTCCAGACTTGCTATCAAAATAATAAAAACCTGCACTCATTTTCTATAATCCAAAAGCAGGAGAATCTTATCTACAGCCGAACAAAACAAAGATCTAATTAAATAAGTCTTTTCACGTCGTTAACCATTTCAGTAGCAACATGCTCTCTCTTGTCCTACCACTTTCATCTGACCAGCAGACACCACCTGAGACATCCTTCATAGGTTTGTTGTTGACGAAGCAATGTTTTCCCCAAATACTTGTCTGATACATTCTCACAGCCTGTATAACAAAAAAAGAAAGATAAGAGATTTATTTTCCATGGGACTTTGTTGAAAGTCTTATTATCCCTATTAGAAATCTGAGACTTCTCAGATCTTAAAGTTTTTTACTTTACTAGTAATTTATCTCACGTGATTGTGAATCTTGTGCCTCAAACTCTCCTAAGACAAATTCCTCCGGTAAACTTTAGGGGTCGATCGGAAACCTGAAACAGGTTCAGACAATAGCTAATCAGGCCTGGTTTTTTAAACTGGGTTTGTTTTGAATGATGTAAAACGGATCCTATAGCCAATTACAATAATCTATAGATGACAAATCAGTTTATCAACAGGATCCAGAATTCAAAGAAATCAAGATTTTACCTCTGTAGTGGTCTTCTTCTTGAAAACGTTAATACACGGAAAAATTCAAGACTCGATAATACATGGAATATTACAATGATACAATCGTCACAACCAATTATTATTATATCAAATCTAAAAGTTGACAAAAAAAATATCAAATCTAAAAGTCTTCGTCGAGAGAGAGCACATGATTATCAAACGCGCCACTTCCATTAACGCTCGACATAGCAGAAGCCTTCTAGTAATCACCAACTCTCTTCTCGAAGAAGTTTGTTTTACCCTGAAGAGAGATCAACTCCATCCAATCAAACGGATTCGCCACAAACTCGATATACTGACTCATCATGTCATGGTTCATCCCCACCAGCGCGCACGGGAGCGCGTAGCACACAAACTCCCTCTCGATCTCGACGGCGTCCCAGACGATCGACTTCACGCGCTCCTCCGTGAGATTCGTCCTCAGGAGTGTATAGATCAGGCAGGCGAAATCGCAGCAAAGCCGTCGTCTCGAGAGATCAACTCATTGGAGAAGGTCAAACCAGGTATGAGCCCTCGTTTCTTGAGCCAGAAGATCGAGCAGAAGCTACCGGAGAAGAAGATCCCTTCGGCGCAGGCGGCACTCCTCTCCGCGAAGGTTTGAGATCCGTTGATCCACGTCATCGCCCACTGAGCTTTCTTTCGCGAAGCAAGGAACCCTATTTATAGGATCCAATCCATGAAGAATCCGAAGAGATAGAAGGATCTAGTGAAATGAGAAGTCGTGGGGGAAGAATTAACTGAGATTAAATCGTACTGCTTCCATTACTCTGTTTCAACGATGAAGATTATAGAAAACCCAACGAAACCAAAACGCGTGACTCACACAAACCAATCAGCACGACGACACGTGGCATGAAAGCCCCCACCCTCCAGATCGACGTGGACGCAGGAGCTGCCAGAATTGTCAACTTTATATATATAGATTCTATTAAAATTGAAGTACAAAATAATACCTCCTTATTTTTAAATGGATTTTTTACAAAAAAAAATTTTAAACAAATTCTAACCACTTCAATTATTGTCTTTTATAATTAATCTGACTTCATTTATTACAGAAAATCGATACAAAACAGAATTTTATTTTAAATTGTATTATTATATTTTTCACTTTTCCAAACTACTTCATTAATTGCATTTACTATAATAATTCGACATCATTTAGTTTACGTGTTGACCTTAATAATTGCATTCTACTAAAACTGAAGTACATAATAATATTTGCCTATTTTAATTGGATTTTTACATATTTTTATTCTTTTTAATTAATTCTAAGCCCTTCATTTATTATCTTTTATAATTAATTCAACTTCATTTATTACAGAAGATTCAAAACAAAATTTACCTATTTTAAATTGTTTTATTATAGTTTTACATTTTTCAGTTTTCCAAACTACATCATTAATTGCGTTTACCATAATAATTTGACATTACTTATTTTACGTGTTAACCTTAATAATTTCATAGGTTTAAATGAAGATGTTCTATTCGTGACCCGATTAACAAAAAAAAACATATGTTTACAAAATTAGTTAGATAAAGGCATTCATATACATGTTCCAGTACATATTTTTTTAATTTTAAAATTAAACTGTATTTGTAAATAATAAATTTGTGGATGAGATTCAAATTAGATGTGTCCGGGGAGGTTCGTAAAAACTTAGAATTAGACAAATAATCTATGTTTTTAAAAATGTTACTACGTCATTTATAAAAAAAAGTAATAACCAAAATCCGCACAGATTCGCGAATCAAGTTTTAGTTGATATTTATAAGTTCAGAAGAGTTTTTTTTTACGATCCATGTGATTTTATTACTAAATTCAAATTTATATACTGATACTATGTGATATGTTCAGTACTAAAAATGTGGATAGATTATTTCTTTATATATATTTGAACCATCTTGTTTTTGTTGTTACACAATTAGATTAGCTATGCCAATGAGTTTAGTTATGTGTTTTCTCTCAGGATTCCAATAAGCTTGTCACATTGTCTATGAGGCTACGAAAATAGTTTACACAAGTATTGTATATTATGGTACACCTAATTTAAGTATATTATACTGTCTAAACCATAAGATCGATTATGTTTTTATACTAATTTAGAACCGAAGATCGGGCCTCAAACTCCACCGCACTATAAATCATTAGGCTAGTTGGCCTTTTCAATTATGTTATTTAAACTGTGTAGTGTCTACGTAAAATCGGATATCAAAGTAAAACGTGTGCACTTGTGTATGTGAAAAGGATGATAAATACTAATCCCATACTTAAGTGCAATATTCGACAAGGTGATAACATTTTACCAAAAAAGGTGATAAATAATCGTTCACTAAACTTCTTTTTATACAAAAACTAGATATGAGCCCGTTGCGTTGCAACGGGTTTTGTTTGATGTTTAATTCAATAAAGAGCATAAAATAATAATCATTTAATTATAATTTTATGATTGATTTGGATATGTTTTGTGATATTTATTTTATATTTTAAAAAATATTTTCATACATAAGTTCAAGTCAAAGCTTGTATTTTATAATCATGGTGCATAGATGAGTTTTATTTATTTATTTAAAAGATAGCTTTTATTCATGATTTTTACTAAATAATTTATTGTACTTGTTGCATTTTATAATTTATTTTTGTTTAATATTTTTTTTCTAAAAGTTGTTTGGTTTTTCAAATTTGATAATTAATATAATGGCGACAGATGACTGTTATATATTAAAAAATTGTGACTTGTGCTAATATATCTCATAATTAAAAGTATATATACTAAGTAATAACCAAAACAAATTTTGTTAAAAAAATTATTAATATTATTTAATAGTAATTTTCTATTTTTAAAATTCTAACCAAAAGATAACTGCAAAAGATTATTTGATAGTAATTGTTTTTTATAATATTGTGATATGTGTTTAAATATGTAATGATTAAAAATATATGTACCAAGAAAATAAAAAATGAAGTTTGAAACAACTAATTTTAAAAATTATTTAATGTTAAAAACAATTTTAAATTATTTAATAGTTTGTAGAAATTTTTCTTTTTCAATTAACAAAAAAACAGATATGGAAATATTTATTTCTTTACATTTTTTTGTTCAAGGCTTTTTGAAAAAAAATAAACTAACTTTTAAAATTCTTTTGGTTTAGTTTTTTTAAAAAAGAAAATTGTTATTTAACATATGTCACAATCCTAAATATATAATTGACATGTGTCGCGATCTTAAAATTAAGATCATGAACATTACATGATTTGGTAAAGCCGTAACCACTGACTTCATAACAACTTCTAATAGAGTACTGCCTTGCCGGATTAGAAAAGGAAAATTAACATTAAACACTCTTTGACATTTTAAAAAAGGAAAATTAGCATTTAATATTTCTGTACAGTTTTTTTTAATTTCTTTCATAGTTATCTTTACTTTTTATTTACTTTAACTTTTTAAATTGTTTTTATATATGTAAATATTACTTTTTATTTATTTTAACTTTTTAAATCGTTTTTTATATATGTAAATATATTTTTTGGGTTATGAACTTCTTAATTAGGATTTGAATTCAGGAAAATTAGCATTTAAAAGTCTTTTACATTAAAGGAAAATTAGCATTAAGTTAAAAGAAAATTAGCTTTATATAATAAGATTGTTTAAATATTTTTGGTTTAATCTTTTAAAAAGATAAGATTGATTTTATTTACTTATATGTATTTTAACACATGTCACAATCTTAAAAAATTTACTGCCACGTGTCGCGATCGTGTTAATTAGTAACTTTGAAGAACCAAGCTTTATATAATAAGATGTAAAAAGGGAAAAGCAACTCGATTCTCTTCCTTCTAAAGAAAAAAAAAAGGAATCTGATTATTTTTAAAACACACACATACAGTCATTCTGATGATGGCCAAATCATTTATAGTATTTCGATTTACATCGAAAGTGACAACCTCTTCGCAAGTACTCTGATGGCGTAAGCATGAGTCATTCAAATTGATTATATATGTTTTAATTAAATAGTTCCTCGCATTGTTTTTTTTTAAATGACAGATAGACAAAACTAGGTTCATATACCCATTTTTATGCCGTCAAGGTTACGTATGTGTCTATGTATGCAAAGGTACCACGTGACGCATCCCTAAGATACACGTTGCCGGCAGCAGAAAATCTAGAGCTAATCTTCTATGTTCATGAACTTTTGAACTGGTCTTCGAGGTTAATCCATATCTTTAAAACACCTACATTTGGGGATTATCTGAAAGTTTGAGTTCAAATTGGCTAAAGTAAGCTTATATATTTTAAAATAATCTTTTTAAAAAAGTTAATCTACATAGTCTTATTCATCATCAGCCTTAAAGTCTATCGCTTTTCACTCTATTAGCTAACTTATAACTCCTAAAACTTTTTTACATTGTACTATTGTAATCAAGACTGAACTGAATATGAAGATAGTAAAAGGTCTGAACGGAATCTAGATTATCGTAATCAAGACTGAACTGAATACAAAGAAATCGAAAGTCTAAAAAGAATCTTTTTTTTTACTTTATAAATTCTCATGCATTTTCATTTTATAGAAACTCAAATTTCGATTTTTTTTTTTGAAAATTAAAATTTGGAGAACTTCTAAAATTGAACAAAGTAATAATATCCAGTATTAATTAATTTTATTTGAAAAAGTTGAATACACGAAAAGCTTATCAGAATCATAAGCGTCAAATCTTGTGTCATAATGGTGTCAGCATGACAAAATGTAATCAACGTTCTGGTTCCAAACAATGCGGCGGTGCAAGCTTTTTAAATCCTAATAGGACCCACAAACCTCTTGAAGCCGTCATGATCCTCTCTCTCTATAAATAGCTACACACAATAACAAAACCAAAACACACAAACAAGATTCAGTTTACTAAAAACAAGTAGTCTTTTAATTTAAGTACATGAGAGCTGCGATAAACAAAGCAAATACGCTTCGAGCTTTGGTTACATTCGGGTTCATCAGAAACATCACATCCATGTCTTCTTCTTCTTCCCAAAGTTTTGTGTCAAGATCTGTAATTAAAAAAATCTTTGCCAAGCTTCAGAAAGAAGGCGATGGAGCCGTCGTTAGACGTGGCATTTCCAGGTTCATTAATCTTTCTATTTCAGAAATATCAATGATTATCAATGTCTTATATCTTCTGAGGTTTCTCTTGTTGAATAAACTCAGGAGTGAGCAGAAGCTGTTGGATCCTTTTTTGATGCTAGATGAATTCTCCGGTAAGTTCTTGGAAGCAGCCATTTTATTTATTTATTTAGTTTATACATTAAATAATGGAAGCCATTTATTAATAACTCTTTAAATATTCTTGGGGCAGTTTCACCTCCAGCTGGATTCCCAGATCATCCTCACAGAGGTCAGAATCACATATACATATATACACATTTACATTAATATATTAGAAAATGGTTTAATGTAATATATATCTAACATTTTCTGGTGAAAATCTATGTTGATCACTGATCAGGTTTTGAAACTGTTACATACGTACTAGAGGTAAAAGAAACATCCTCTTTTTGTAATTTTTTTATAAAATAAACATTTTTATCCTCAATTTATAATAATTATTCTCTAACTATCTTCTTGTAATGTTTTTTTATGGTAGGGAGGGATTACTCATCAAGATTTTAAAGGCCATAAGGGTACAATCTATGTCGGTGATGTTCAGGTAAAAGAAAAACAGAATTAACTGTTTAATAATTTGATAATCCAACCATTTTAAAGATACAACCCCTAGAAAGCTTTTAAATAGTATATTTTACTCTCTCTCTTTTTTTATAGTGGATGACTGCAGGAAGAGGAATTATTCACTCTGAAATGCCTGAAGAAGAAGTTAACAAAGGTTTACAGCTTTGGATCAATCTTTCCTCCAAAGAGAAAATGTAACACAAACACACACCTACAAATTTGACATTCTTTGGAGTTTCTTAACCGTAAAATTGACTTTTTAAGTTTTAATTCCGACAGGATAGAGCCAAATTACCAAGAACTATCGAACTCAGACATACCAAAAGCAGAGCAAAACGGTGTCCAAGTCAAAGTCATAGCAGGAGAATCAATGGGAATACAGTCCCCTGTTTACACTAGAACACCAACAATGTTCCTAGATTTCACTCTCGATCCAGGAGCTCAATTCCATCAGAACGTTCCCGAATCGTGGAACACGTTTGCTTACGTTCTAGAAAGTGGTGAAGGTGGAGCTGTTTTTGGCTCATCAAACTCTTCTCCTGTTTCGTCACACAACGTTGTGGTGTTTGGACAAGGAAATGACGGTGTTAGCGTGTGGAACAAGTCATCTTCTAAGAAGTTGCGGTTTGTATTAATTGCTGGAGAACCGATAGGTGAACCGGTGGTTCAGTATGGTCCGTTTGTGATGAATACACAAGCGGAGATTGATATGACTATTGAAGATTATCACTATAGTAAGAATGGCTTTGAAATGGCCGAGTATTGGAGATCACAGTGAGAGATAGACTAATAATGATCATTGTTTTTATCATTTTCGTACTTGTGTTTTATCTTATGGGTGATATGAATTGAAATAATAATAAATTTAAACAAACGTAAACATGTTCATTTTGCTAAATATGTGGGTGTGAACCCATAAGATCCAAGGCTGGCTTTACTATTAGTTCAACCATAATCATCTTCTTTTTTTATTGGACAAATTCAACCATAATCATCATTATTAAGTTTTCTACAATCGTCTAAATTAACTGTTCATACTATGATAACATTGACATATGAAGAACGCATAACACGCTATCTTCCATTCTTAGAATGTGAAATAGACATATATAGAAGAAACAATTGTGAAATACCAAACGCGTATTAAAATGATTGTTACTTTAATCATCTTATATTCAATTCCTAATCATGGTCCTTGGCCCTTGCGGATAAGAGATTGCTCCATATTCTTTCCGATTACTAGCTTGAGAAATACTATCTTTGGTTCTGTAAAGTTGATTATGAAATCCACAACATACTATATTTTCTTGCCATATTACATTCGAGTTTGTTATGAATTACTAACTCAAACCGATTAATAATAAGGGAAATTACTTGCGAGACTCACTGGCGAGACCAGCCTTACCACTTAGAGAAGAGGTCGATGGAGACCTCAGAGTTCATCACCTGATTGTTCACGAGACAAAACAGTGGGATGAGCATATCCTTAGAGAACTAGTGCGAACTGAGGATGTAGAGAAGATCCTGAAAATGAAACCGAGCCGACTAGGAAGAAAAAATAGCTACGTTTGGAAACGATCAAAGTCGGGAGCCTATACAGTGCGAAAAGGATACATTGCGGCTAATGAACAGAGGAGAAAAAGTGTGGAGAACCAGGTGGTAGAGCCTAGTGCCACGAAGATGAAGGAGAGGATTTGGAAACTAAAAGCGCCTAGGAAAATAAAACATTTTCTCTGGCAAGCTTTAGCCAGATATGTAACAGCAGCGAGTAGATTATGTGATCGACACTGTGCAACCGATAGATCATGCCAGCGATGTGGAGTGGAGGAGGAAACGATCAACCATATTCTGTTTGAATGTCCTCCTGCAATGCAATGTTGGGCTTTGGCGAATATTCCTACTTGTCCGGATATTTTCCCGTGTAGTGCTTTATATACTAATTTTGATCACCTACTATGGAGAGCAAAGGAATTGGGGGTTCCAGGAGAAATTCTTGATCCGTTCCCGTGGATCCTGTGGTTTATATGGAAAGGGCGAAACAACTTCCTCTTTAATGGAGTGGACTCTACACCAGCAGACACAGTGCAGGTAGCAATGACTGAGGCTGGTAATTGGAAAGTCGCGCAAATCATCCCACCTGTCGAGGAAGAAGCAATGCAGGATGTAGGAGACGTGATGACAAGATCAGGGCCAGTGGTAGATAGAGAGAGGTACAGATGCCAGGTTGACGCATCGTGGGTTAAAGATGGAAGCATGGCCGGAGTAGGTTTTGTTTTGATCCAAGGGGAGACGAGGAAGCTCATGGGGATGCAGAACAGCAGGACGGCTACGTCACCCTTAGTGGCGGAGGCGGAAGGATTACTGTGGGCCATGAGGACGATGATTAGAGAAGGACATACGTCAGTTCACTTCGAATCAGACTGTGTCCAACTAATAAAATTGGTTCAACAGGTAGAGGAATGGCCAGCCATGGCAGAGATCATAGAAGAAATTTGCTTCATCTCTCAAAGCTTTGAGCTCTTCTCCATCGCACATCTACCTAGGGGTATGAATAAACGAGCTGACTGTCTTGCGAAAGCGGCCAGGACTCGTAATGATTTGTTTTCTCTCGTCTGTGTTGAGACTCCTGTTTGGCTTGCTCAGGTAGCTAACCTCTTGGAGAGTTAGTAGAAACTTTTTCTTTCGATGTCAAAAAAAAAAAATAAGGGAAATTACTTAAGATAACACACATTTTGTAAGGGAATACATAGATCTTTACTTTTTATATATATCTTCTATATAAAAAACCTTCTTTCTCTAACATCTTCCCCACATTTCATCTCCAACACTTCTCTATATTTACTTCTATAATAATTTTTAGAGATATAAGTATTTCGTTCCATCTTTAATTTTTCTTCTAAAACAGAAATTGATATTTCTTCATCTATTTATAGAAGAAGAAATAACTTTTTTTCATTTTTATTCTATATCTAGAGATTATTATTATACAGAAATACATTTGAACAAAACACATATGTATTATAGAGAATAGAGGAAGATGGTCTTAGGCATAAACATTTGAAGCATGGACAATTTGTAGACCACCAAACTAAAGTTCAATAGGAAAATGTCAAAATTGATTTTAACACTCACAAAGTTTACAAAAGTTACAAGTAGAAATAAGAACATAACTTCTACAATGACCAAACTTCTTGTCCGAATTTTCTTACATTTCTTTTGTATCTCTATAACAAAGAAACCCAAAACACTTTCTTTGTTTTGCTTTAACTTCAGTTGAGAACCAAAACAATGTCTCTGATATTTCTATAAGTTATAACCCTCAGGACCCAAACAAAAACCGGTTACAAAGAGACGTTAACTCGAACAGCAAGAAAACGTCTCTGTCCCTTCATTCTCGTTCTTGACCAAACTAACCCGATTCACAGTTAGTTCCTCTTTGTAAGAATCAGAGTTAAGCTGCTTCCTACTAATGTTACCATAGATCTCACGAATGACCATCTCAAAAGCCGTCTTCACATTGGTCGAGTCAAGCGCTGATGTCTCCATGAAAAACAAACCATGAGACTCCGCAAGGCCTTTCCCTTCCTCAACACTCACCGCTCTAATGCTCTCGAGATCACACTTGTTACCAATAAGCATCTTCGCTACTGTTGTATCAGAGTGAGCTGCATCAACAATTCAAGATTCATCCATCATTGCCAAGATCTTAGATCTAAAAGCATCATCATGATGTCTAAGATCTAAGAGATAGAGAGATAAGAGCATACTGTTGAGTTCATCGAGCCAGCGACCTATGTTTTCGAAGGTGGAGCTGCGAGTGATATCGTAGACGACTAGTGCTCCTACAGCGCCACGGTAATAAGCGGAAGTGACGGCGCGGAAACGTTCTTGACCTGCGGTATCCCAAATCTGAGCTTTGACTTCTTTGCCGTCGATGACCATGCTCTGTGTCTGAAACTCGACGCCTATCGTGGCTTTTGAGTTGGGGTTGAACTCGTTGCGAGCGTAGCGGGTGAGGAGGTTGGATTTGCCGACGGCGGAGTCTCCGATGATGACGATCTTGAAGAGGTACTCTTCACCTCCCTCGTCGTCCGACATGTCTTCTGCTCTGTACTGCCCTACTACTTTGTTCAAGACGTACAGAGAGAGAGAGCTTTGATCAAGAAGTAGGAAGAGAGAAAGTGTGTATATGTGTTTTGCCTTTACTAGGCTGTTTATGAGCTCAATAAATGTCAGTCACTTTACGCATGAAAGTAGATTTTAACTAAAATCACGCATCGTTGATTGTGAACAAGTATGAACTAAAACTGATTTATTTGTTGTATATGCTATTTTTAAAGTCTAGTACATTAAACTATAATAGAACGCATAAAGAGAATGTAACGCACGCGCTTCTCTCTCAGACACAGATACCGATGCAAGGAGCCTCCTACCTGAGAAGTTAATTCCTCCGCAACAACTCACCGTATCCACCGCAAGTCTTGACGCAAATATGCCTCCGGTGACCTAATTTTCTCCAGTTTAAAAATTCCTTCGGTCAAAGGGTAGATCCAGACATGATAACTCCGAATCTGAGTTCTCTTTTCAACAACAACCTCGACTTTTCAAATTTCGAAGCGAGGAAGAATTTGCCAACCCTGAACTGAAGAAGTCTCTGCTGGATCTATAATTTTACCTCAGTTTGAGGACGGTCTCCGAAGCAACCAATAAGTATCCACAGAGCATTTTATTTCTCACTCTCTGCAGAAGATAAACTGGCTACTCCTGATGGCGAACAAATACTCAAGAATGGAAAAAGGGAAATGGACAGCAACCTCTTCTAGAGACAACAAAAGGGCTCCGGTTCGACTCCCTCCTAGCGACAACTCGAACCTGATAGAAGAACACAAGCTTACCCTGATTGGGCGTGTAACAAACCCAGCAGTTCAGAAAACTCAATGGGTGGTGGACTGGCTCATCCAGTACTGGAACGTGGAAAGAGAGCTTACCGGCAGGGAACTTGGCCCTGACCTTTTCCAGATCCGCTTCACTTCAGAAGAAGCCTTGCAAACGGTTCTCAGGAAAGGACCGTATCACTATAAGAGGTGGATGATCCTTCTCCAGCGTTGGGAGCCAATAATCTCCAACACCTTCCCACGCATGATAGCCTTTTGGATAAGAGTTCATGGCTTGCCACTCCACTACTGGACTGATCAGTCGCTGACTACGATAGGGGAGGAACTTGGCAAGATTCTGGACAAAGACGCTAAGCATGGAAGAATGAGAATTTTGGTGGATGGGCTGAGAAAGCTAGAGATGAGCCTCCCAGTTGAAGTAGACGGTGAGGTCATCACAGTGGATCTCGAATACGAAAAATTGGAGAAGCATTGCTTTATATGCTACTCGCTCTGTCACGAGAAAGACACTTGCCCTCTAAATAGGGACAGAGACAACAAGGAAGAGCTTAAACAGGGGATCAGTCAACACAACACGTTGAGAAAGCTAGAAGATCATCGACGTAAGAATGATCTTAGAAGATCCCTATCTCTTAGCTCTAGAGACAGAGCACCAGACTCAAGGGAGCAACATTTTAGTAACTATCGATCAGTCCACTCTCGACTACAAAACTCAAGAATGGATCGAGCCCCACATCTTGAGAGATCAAGATCCAACTACTCCAGAGAAGAGGAAAGAAGAGTCCTAGATGGACGTAAACGAGAGAGAGACAGAGATCCCCGGGAATATTCATCTCATCATAGTTTTCCTCCCCAGCGCAACCTCACTCCAACTAGAAGAAACTCCAGAGATCTCTCTCCTACAAGATACAGTAAGGAGACACGAAAACAACACGACGAAGGCCAGAAGTCTCAGAGCTCCCGCACTCCTCCCCCTCGGCCTCCAAGAGAATCGATGAAATTACCGGCTGTTCCGGAAGGTGGAGAGGTTAATAGCCGCTCTAGAGAAAGAACCTCAGCTCTCAACAGGATCGAGGAGCAACAGCCTTACTCTACAGGAAGACTCTCTGCTCTGGAGAGGATTGAAGAAGTAAACATCCCCTCGAATGAAAGGGTCTCTGCTCTGGAAAGGATTGAACTCCCACAAGAGGAACCACAGCGAGCTGCAGGGCTTTCGAACTCTCTCCTAGCAAGGCTACAGGATGTTGAAGTGCAATATGAAGAAGAAGAGCAACAAATTCTCCTTGGTGGAGAAACACAAAGAACTCCAGCAACTCTGAGATTGGGATCAGCCTCCTCTTCACGTAAAAAGAACCCGCCGAGAGCGGCTGCTAAGAAAGCTGCCCCGAGTAAGCAAGCTTCAAAGAAGGCTCCAGTGAGGAAAGTCACAGGCACAGCGAAACCAAGGGGACAAGCAAGCCCTCTTCAAGGTGTTCGCCTAACAAAACAAAGAGCAACCAGAGGACGACCACCAGCCCGCAAGCGACTCTGTGTGGATAAGACACCACAAGATCAAGCTTTACCTTTAAATAAGGATGCAATTACCCCAGTTGTGGGGAAGGTAACAGGTGCGAGTACAAGCAAGAGTAGGGTGGATTTTCGCGATCCACCAGACCAGATTCCTTAGCTGTATTGAGTTGGAACTGTCAAGGTTTGGGAGGTGACCTGACAGTTCCAAGAGTCCGTGAGATGAGGTCTGTTCATGCTCCGGACATAATGTACTTTATGGAAACTAAGAACTCAGATGCTTTTGTTCTTGCTAATATTGAAACAATTGAGTACAAGCACCACTTCTTAATTTCACCCTCCGGACTTAGCGGAGGACTTGCTCTATTTTGGAGAAATGAAGTCAACCTCACAGTCCTGTCCTCCACAAAAAACTACATTGATACAAGAGTGATCCACAAGGCGAAGGAGTTCTTCCTTACTTTCATTTATGGTATACCGCAACAGGAGCATAGAGCCGCCTTCTGGGAAGAGATATCGAAGCTAGGCCTGGGAAGGGACTCGGCCTGGGTCCTAACGGGGGACTTCAATGACATCTTGGATAACTCTGAAAAGGAGGGAGGTCCGCAACGCTGTGAAGGATCCTTTATCCCATTCAGAAGCTTTGTATCATCGAATGGATTATGGGATGTGAAACACACGGGAGATGAACTCTCCTGGAGCGGAAAGCGTCACACACATGACATCAAATCGAGACTGGATAGGACTCTAGCCAATCTGGCTTGGGCGGAAATGTATCCAGCCAGTTCCTGCAATTACCTCCGCTTTGAGGGATCGGACCACCGTCCACTGCTAACCTACCTTGATGCAAAGAAGATAAAAAAGAAGAGACCATTCCGATATGATCGGAGGCTCAACGATAATGAAGAGGCCAGGAAGATCATAGAAGAAGCGTGGAGGAAAGGATCAGAAGAAGCAGTTGAGACCAAGATCTCACGGTGTCGACAGGAGATTATAAAATGGTCCAAAATCCAAAAGGAACTCTGTACAAAGGCTATGCTCTTCAATCAAAAGGAACTGGAGAGAGAACTATCAGCAGATGCTCCGGACCCGAGCAAAGTCCAGGCACTAACGGAAGCTTTGAGCAAGGCTTACAAGGATGAAGAGTTATTCTGGAGACAGCGAAGCAGGATACTTTGGCTACAAGGAGGAGACCGTAACAGTGCCTTCTTCCATGCTGTTACAAAAGTGAGGAAAGCCAGAAACACCATAACAACAATCGAGAATGCAGAAGGAGCACCGGTGTATGAAGAAGAGGACGTAGGCAAGGTCTTTGAGCGGTTCTACCAAAAATTGTTTTCCTCAAAGGGAGGTACAGACTTCAGTACAGTGGAGGAAACAATCTCAAGAGGAGTAACGGAGGAAATGAATGACGACCTCTGCAGCATCCCTGAAATGGAGGAAGTGCGAATTGCATTATTCTCTATTGATGGAGGCAAGGCACCGGGAGTTGATGGATTTTCTGCTAGCTTTTACCAGACTTTCTGGAATCTGTTGGGGTCAGATATCTACCGAGACATTCGGACATTCTTTGTCACAGGAAGAATGCTCCCTCATATAAACGAGACTCATGTTTGTTTGATCCCGAAGACAGAGGCACCTAAGACAGCGGCGGAATATAGGCCAATTGCTCTCTGCACCGTGCGTTACAAGATCATTGCAAAATTGCTCACCCGCAGAATTCAACAGTTCTTACCAGCCCTGATCTCGAAGCATCAAACAGCATTCGTACCTGGAAGAGCCATCTCAGATAACGTCCTGATCACTCACGAGACCCTACACTATCTGAAGACATCGGGGGCAGTTAAAAGATGCTCTATGGTCATCAAAACCGACATGAGCAAGGCGTACGACAGAATCGAGTGGGGCTTTTTGGAGCAGGTTCTGAGCAGAATGGGGTTTCGAGATATCTGCATAGGATGGATCATGGAATGTGTTACAACGGTTACTTATTCCTTCCTCATAAACGGCGCTCCTCAAGGTAGAACGGTTCCAGCAAGGGGGCTTAGGCAAGGAGACCCACTCTCGCCCTATCTTTTCATCCTATGTACAGAGGTTCTGTCAGGCTTATGCAGAATAGCACAAGTAAATGGCAGACTCCCTGGTCTCCAAGTGGCGCAGCGAAGCCCTCACATCAACCATCTCCTCTTCGCTGACGATACCATGATTTTCTGCAAAACAAATGAAAAGAACTGCCGAGCATTGAGGGAGATTTTGAAGAGATACGAAGGAAGCTCGGGCCAGTGCATCAATCAGGATAAGTCCACCATTACTTTCTCTTCCAAAACACCAGAAGTCATCAAAGACAGAGTTAGTGCTTCGCTGGGCATAACCAAGGAAGGGGGCATGGGAAAGTACTTGGGCCTGCCTGAAACTTTTGGAAGAAGTAAAAAAGATGTCTTCACTGGTATGGTTGATAAGATAAGACAAAGATCACAGTCATGGACTACTCGGTTTCTTTCAGGGGCAGGAAAGCATGTAATGCTACAATCGGTGCTCACAGCCCTACCCACCTACTCTATGTCAAGCTTCAAAATCCCAAGTTCTCTCTGTAAAAGAATCCAGTCCATCTTAACTCGTTTTTGGTGGGATAGCTCACCGGATGTACACAAGATTGCTTGGGTAGCTTGGAGTACAATGGCTCAACCAAAATGCAAGGGAGGACTGGGATTCAAGAATTTTGAAGAGTACAATGACTCGCTTTTGGCAAAGTTAGGCTGGAGGATCTTACATGACTCAAAGTCCCTGCTCTCTAAAGTTCTAAAAGGAAAATATTTTCCTGATTGCTCCTTCTTGGAGAGTTGTGATAAATCAGGTTCTTCTCATGGCTGGTCAAGTGTAATGGCGGGTAAAAGGGTCCTGGAAAAGGGACTGGGCTACATTATTGGTAATGGAGAGAGCATAAAGGTCTGGGAGGATCCTTGGCTCTCACACTCCACGCCAGAAGCACCAATAGGCCCTGCGACCTTTGCAAATCATAATATGCGGGTGGCGGACCTGTTAATCCCAAACTCAAATGACTGGGACCTGGAGAAAATCCGTCTTCATATGCCTCATTATGAGGAAAAAATTCGACTTCTTATCCCATGCTCCACGAAGCAAGAGGATAGACAAGTTTGGTTACCTGAGCCTTCAGGAATTTACACAGCAAAATCAGGATATAAAAAGATCAGAGAAGAGGAGCTTGAGGCAGCACAAGACCAGTTTGAATGGAAGAAATTGGTGTGGAACCTACAGGTACCACCAAAGATCCAGCACTTCTTATGGAGGGTACTACATAATGCAATTCCAGTGGGCTCTCTGCTTGCAATACGGGGAATACAGTCAGCACTTAACTGCAAAAGATGTGGAGAGTTGGAAACCATATCACACCTTTTCACCTCATGTCCTTTTGCAGTTCAGTTCTGGACTAAAGTCCCTCTTACCTCTCAAATCGTTGCTCAGGGACCGGTGGATGATTTCTCAAGATGGTACTCTACTCAGGCTCTAAGGACTGCGCTTCCCCCGCTAGGAGTTACTGTCTCTCCACTTGTCCCTTGGCTCTTGTGGAATCTTTGGATTGCAAGAAATAAGCTTGTTTTTGAAGGAAAGATTTTTCAGGTGGATGATATCATCTCAAAAGCATCTGCAGAAGCTAGAGCTTGGGAGAACGCGAATGCAGGGAAAAAGCTGGCGCGGAAGAAGCTTAACCCAGTAAGAGTATCAACCCCTCACCCTTTCTCTTGTTGGATTGATGGGGCTTGGCAGGAATCTACAAGAGCAGGAGGCATGGGTTGGATCATTAAAAATGAAGAAGATGCAGTCCTCTGTCGTGGTTCCTCAAATAGGACACATGTGGAATCAGCACTTGTTGCAGAAGCACTAGCTTTGAGAGATGCCCTTAAGCAAGCAAATGATCTGCAGCTTCAAAGTCTCCATATTTCCTCGGACTCACAGGTCCTTATATCTACCCTGCGTGAAGGGCGGGATTTGAATGAGATTGCAGGTGTCCTTACTGACATTAGGAACCTTGCCACTCTCTTCTGTCCATTATCTTTCTCTTTTGTACCTCGGTTAGAAAACATTCAGGCAGACTCTTTGGCTAAGGCCAGCCTTGCTAGGTTGGCTTTGTAATCTGGATGTAAGTAGGATTGGTATATTTAATGAAGTTTATGTTTGACAAAAAAAAAAAAAAAAGTCTAGTACATTTTGTTCAAAAAAGGTGTCTACTACATTAGGCATGGGATGGCTAATTTTCATCTTTTTTTTTTGTGCGACGGCTAATTTTCATCTGATTCGGATTCAATCGGGGTTTTGATTTTTCAGAATTAAATTTAGCTCCATATAGAATTCTTAAAGTTTGGGGTCGGTGCAGTAAAACCAAAAATGTAAAATATGGTAGAACGAAACTCATCAGGTATTTATATCAGATTCAATTACGTTCGGATTATTTTTTACGGCCAGTTTGACTTTTGTCTATATCTACACTAGTATATCATTATAATATGACACCGACAGTTTTTTTGTGTTTCATATTTAATAAATTTTGAATTTTTGTCTTCTTATTTGTTTAATGGTGGCATTAGATGAATATTGAGGTATTACAGAGGAGATTTTAGGTGGTTAGACACTAAACCATATATTGTCACAGTAATCTCTAATTTAAAATTCTATTTTTTCTTCAAAATAGAGTAAAAATATATGTGAAGTAGTGAACAAAAAATAAAATAAATTATTCTACTAAGGAAATAAATTTTGTTATAAAATGGGATATAAAGCTGGATTCGAGTATTTTTTACTTCATATTCATTTTTATTCTATTTCGGAAGAAAATATAGAGTTAGATTGGAAATGCCCTCAGACTTGTACAACCTAGTTTGGATGATATAGAGTTTGCGTGCATGATATTTCAGAATGGCATAAAGGAGTTGATCAAGGCTATTAGCAACCCCAAATCAATGGCCTAGTTTATAAGTATTTTATGTACGGATAGAAGATTTCATCAACCTTCCTTCCCGTTTATAGTTCGGCAGGCTGGCAATTTTTTTTTGTAGTTGCCTCCATTTCCTTCATTTATAATTGGCTTAGATATTTGTACTCCTGATTGGCTTAGATAAACTGTTGAGATTTGAGAGAGAAACACTTACGTTGTAGTTGGTTTATTGTGATAAGTATATCGGAGTTTAGAAACTGAATTCATAGACTGAAACATATGATCGAGTACTATACACACACGTACCAAATCTCAAATAGTAGGTTCTAAAGTCAAATTTCATTGGTAAACATAAGATGCTACACATTCTAATTGATCAACGAATTGTGGTGAAGACTTTGAGAATGTACCAAAACCAGACTTCATTATTTTTTTCTGTTGTTGTGCTCCTTTTCTGTCTTTGAATTGATTCACTTAGTCGTTGCTCAAAAAAAAAATTGATTCACTTAGTCTCTTTTTCTTACATACTGTCTTGGATCATGTTGGGAAACATATCATATCATTCGTCATCGCTTCTTGCATGCCCCGCAAGTGCATCTCTCCATCCCCTTTTCCAGCGACTACACATGACAAACAATCAACGAAAAAAAAACCCATTAAGCAAGCAAATATTTTTAGTTAAAAAAAGCAAGCAAATATTTTCACAAGTGAGATATCGTACAAGCCTATCTATGTTTTAAAATCTCATGTATATTTGTATGGCTTTATATGGATAGAATTTCAACTAAATTATCTATTCATAGACTAACATTTTGGGTTTATACGGAACCTCAGCATCTAAGGTTATCCTCTAACATGCTATATGCTATGTATTGTATCATATTATATTCATATATACATAATCATCTATTTGTATGTGTACGTAGATCGATTATGATTTATGTATAATTCTTAGTTTAGAGAAGTCATTGCTAAAAAAAATTTTTTTGAAGAAAATATGTATGAGATAATTTACGTTAATAAGGTAAAAGAATATAAATGAACAAACTTATTCGTTATTAAGAGATCCATGCAAAAGAAACTATGAAGAGACCATGCAAATATTTTGACACACATAAATGGAAATAATCATATGATCAAATGATCTTTTTTTGTTTTTTATGCTCACCAGGATATAGATCAAAACCTAAACTAACTTTAAAATTTACAGTTGTCATGTACGTTTTGGAGTATAGAAAGGATAATATGCCCCCTGAGTAAAGATTGGTTCATGGTTTGATCAATTGTGCAATGGCTGCTATGTTACCATATTTGCTTTTACAAATGCCATAATTTGGTTTAAAAAATAACATTTTCTCAACATTATAATATAGATAATGCTCATATTTACTTCAGCTTGAGAAAATGCCATATGCATATTAAGAACGCACCTCTATATGGTGTTGAAGACCTTTGATATGCTCAACAGCTAAATCCAACATGTCTGCATAGCTCGTTTGCTGCAAAAAGAAATCAACATCATTCTGCCCTATATAATCTTCTTAATTACATCTAAATTACTTGACAATTATATAAGTAATATCCCTCACGCCTTACCTTGTCCATATTGGGCACAAGTTCTTGTAGCTTCTTCAGCTTCCCACTTATTCTCGTTCTTCTCTCCTACACATAAAACTTGATCATACTCATGTTTTCTTCGGGTTTCAAATATAGTTCTCATGTATGCTTAGTTATGTAGTTTGTATTAATATCAAAACAATAATACAAACTAACCCTTTCAGCGATGCTGCGCGGGTGAGTAGCACATCCACGCTTGGCCCTGACCTTCCAAGGCACCGAATCCTCTGGGATGTTTATCAAACTCTCCATCTCCAGTGACGTTTGTGGCATGCTAAACTAAAGAATCAAAACCATATCATACCGAAAAGGAATATAACCACTTAATAGTCCAAACAAAACATCATGTTAAAACTTTACACAATAAACAACTGTTAGCAAATGACTAACTTGTGGAAAATATACATAAATCAATGTTAAATTTTCTCCTAGCTATTCATATATTCGTACAGAAAACCACTCAGCATACATGAATTTGTGACACACATTTTTACTAACATGTATTTCAACATGGACTCTTATTGCTAATTAACTTTATGGAGTTTGAATCTGATTTATAGATTCCAAATTATATGTCTTACATAAAACCACTGACCAGTGACCACAGTATAAAATCATTTATTAACATACAACTTGTAAATCATACATATATCAATCCTAAGCGCTCCCCAATCTTAAATAAAAGTACCAAAGTACAAAACATCTCAACTTCTGCATATGCAGTTACCCCCTTACCTAATAGATTCCAAGAATTATGAAACTTGTATTGCATAGAAAGTTGATATATTCAACTTTGTATACAGCATAAATACATATAGTGAACAACCACAAATTTACCTGAGTTTCTAAGGTGAAAAAGTCGGTGGTCTTGGACCGTTTTCCGGGTTCATCAATGGTGAAACTTATTTGAGAAGATGAGTTATCCCAGTTGTTAAGATTATTTCCAAAACTCATATTCGTCGATGCTACACCGTTTATAGCCGCCGAAGGCGCTTCCACCTCCGAGTTATATTCTTGATGACTACTACTATCCCCGCCAGAGAATCTCAGCTCCGACTTCAACCTTGACGGCACTCGCTCAACTCCTCCGCCGTATTTTCCGTTTGGCTTCCCTAGAGGAAAACCAGTTCCCTCTTCCATCAACAAATTTTGATGGAAAGAGAAAAAGAAAGACTATGCAATGTAATGTAGGGTTAAAACTTGTAATTAGTTATCTCAGTATTTTAATAACCAGTATGGTTTTTAAAATGTATTTATACAAAGTAGAAGAGAGAATGCGTCTTTGTTCGAGACTCGAGGACCTCTTCCTCTGTCTCTACTTGATTTTATTTATCTCCAATTTGACAGAGAATAACGATTCATGAAAAGAATCTTAATACTATTCACTATTCGAATTCCAATTATTATTACTATTATTGTATATGCTTATATAATAATGCAAGAGGGGTAAAATTTCTTGGGCTCGCACATGGATTACAGTGGAAAATAAACCGGCCGGATGCAATGAAATTGCCAAAAATATTATAAATTATACAACCAACAATATTGTAATTCTATACTTTTTATAATGACAAGTAGGCGAATCCAAAAAGCAACGGAGTGACGACGATGAAGCCATGTCATCAGAGTGGGCTCTCATGGCTGCTTTGTCTGAAGAAAAAGGGCAAGTGGGATGGATATAATATTGCCAAGTGGACTATACTTTTGTAATAACTCGCTTTTTAACAGTGTTTTTAAAACCGGACCGGCGAGCGAACCAGAAATTTTTTGGGTCATGGATCAATGTGGTTCGACCTGGTTCGATTGGGTTCGACCGGGTTTGATGTATTAAACTGAATTTAATAATATTTTGTATATAATATGCATATTTTAGAAAATAGCAAACTGAAATGTAATAACAAAAATAAAAAATCTAATAGTTCAAATCTAAATCAATAGAAAAAAAACACATTTAAAGTTTATTCTCTAGGTTTTTATCACTATAAATTTTATCACCTTTAAAAAAAATTATACACATTAGTGCAAAGTTGCGACGGTTGTTTATTTTCATTGTGACAGTTATTTTTTTCTGTGTTTGAATTTGGTGGAAATCATATTTATTGATCATTCTTTTCTATTGCTTAGTACATCACAAAAGTTTTATAAAGACATCAAAGACACAAAAGTATAAAATACCTTGTGAATTGCAGTCTTGTAGAAACGTCGGGGACTCAAAAGAAAAAACGTCGAATATGACAATACCTTATGAATTACAGTTTATCACAAATCCTATTTTTATTTCTTAAAACTAATTATTTTTTTAATTTTTTAATTTTTTTTTGTTTTCTATACGAACCAGGGTTTTGCCGGTTCGTTGGGTCGCCGGTTCTCGGGTTTTTAACGGTTCAATATGAGTTTTTAACCGGTTCAATGTTAGTTGGGTTTTAGCATTAACCCAACCCGGCTTGGTATCCGGTTCACGGTTGAACCCGGTCCGACCGCCGGTTCGGTCCGGGTTTAACTGCTTTTTAACATTTACTTTTGGCAAGTGTAAGTTTTTATATGCATTAAATTGCATTATTAAAAGATACAACTTGCCTCTTCTGGAAATACATGGTTAACTATTCATGCATGTATATTGTATATATTAATACGTTTGTATAAATGTATTGTCGGTATATGTAAGATCGACAATGGTTTCTTGAGACAGAAAACGAAAGAGAATCTGTATATATAGATTGATCAACCAAACAAAATGAATCTATTGCTAGATATTTTGATAGCTATTGTGATTTCGATTTTCAGTTGAATGGTCGGTATCGACCTGAGATTTGCAATGAACCGTGGTCGCAGCTTATTATTTGTTCCCACGTGAGTAGTCTTATTTCTTATCACTCAAAATTTAAGCAATTTAAATTAACTTTTTTCCATCTGCAGTTAGTCGAAAGATCATGTGATATACAAATGAATGATATTTGGTTGGGAATTATTATAGATTGGATATCAAGTTATGCCTCAATATATAGGGAGTCTATATAAGTCCAAATCTTTATTGGGACGTCTGCACCAAATATATGCTTCTTGGGTTGGATACTATTAGGCCTATAGAATTGGCTCATTCAATCTATATATATGCGTGGAGGCGCTAGTTAAGTCTGTTGCCAATCAATATCTTTCTTTTCTCAAATTGAGAAAATTCGGTTAGTGATGTATTACGAATTTTATGATATTTCTTTCTTAGCGAAACGTATAAAGAATATATGGCATCGTTTTCAATTAGATGTAAGTTTGCTTCCATTTAGTTCATATAGGAGTAACAAAGATATGTTGAATAAAAAAAAGGAGCAACAAAGATACAACCATCCAAGTATCTACTGGGATGTTTTGTGGTAACTTACCGTTTAGATACCTGAGAGTTCCTATGAATTCCAGAAAGCTTTCTCAGAGTCTCTCAGCAGCTGCGACCCTCTACTCCATCAGATCAAATCCCGTCTCTCAGCTTGGTCGACAAAACCTCTATCTTTTTCAGGCAGGTTGATGCTCATGCAAATCAGTTTCGATCCTTATTAGAATCTTGAACAGAGATGTAAAAGAGTTTGTTATTGATGATTGAAATGTTCAAGTTAGTTACAAACTGTACAGAGACGAGTATATATACATACGATTTAGTGATATGAAACTAAACCATTGGTTAGGCGAAAGGAAACCTTAACCATCTAACCAGAACTTGGTTTACATAACTCTAATACCCTCCCCTCAAGATGGAAGACATAAGCTATGTATTCTCATCTTGTCTATCAAACTTCGAAAGAGATTCGGTTGTACAGCCTTGGTAAGAACATCCGCAAGCTGAAGATGAGACTTGACATGGAGAGTCTTCAAGAAGCCACTCTTCAAGCGCTCACGAACCACATGGTGGACAATGCAGTTCGGTTAACACAGTGGTTAACCAAATGAGTTCGCATGTAGCATCCGCCATGGCTCGATATTCAGCTTCAGAGCTACTCCTGGACACTGTCTGTTGCTTCTTTGACCGCCACGAAATAAGAGAATCTCCTAAGAACACGCAGTAGCCTGTTATCGATTGACGTGTATCTTGACAAGCAGCCCAATTGGCATCGGAGTAAGCTGTAAGCTTCATCGGAGACGAAGCAGAGTAGAAGAGTCCTTGAGCTGGATCACCCTTGAGATAACGAAGGACTCGATAAGCTGCTTGAAGATGAATGTCGGTAGGATGAGACATAAACTGACTGAGCTTGTGGACTGCGTATGTTATATCTGGCCTCGTGTGAGTAAGATATAACAAGCGTCCTACAAGTCTTCTGTATACTGCAGCATCAGGTAAAGCAGAGCCATTAGTAGTAGAAAGTTTAGCATTTGGTTCCATAGGAACAGAAAAGCGGTTTACAACCAAGTAAGCCTGCTTCTTCAATAAGCTCCAAGGCATACTTGCGTTGATTAATCGAGATACCAGCTTCTGTTCTAGAAATCTCAAACCCCAAGAAGTATTTAGCTGGACCTAGATCGCGTAGCTTAAAGGCAGAGTTTAGTGTGGCCTTGAACGCATCCACAGCAGAGTCATCATTTCCCACAATCAGTATATCATCGACGTAAACAAGAACAGCAAGATATTTCTTGTTCACGTATTTGACGAATAGCGAATGGTCTGAATGCGTCTGAGTAAATCCATCACCAAGAATGACTGCAGAAAGCTTGTGATTCCATTGCCTAGACGCCAGCTTCAAGCCATATAACGACTTGTGCAATTTACAAACCGAGTTTGGAGGAACCTTCTTTCCTGTCAACTCTTCATAACCTTGAGGTAAATGCATATAGATTTCTTCATCAAGATCTCCTTTGAGAAACGCATTGCTGACATCCAGCTGAGTAGTAGACCACCCTTTTGCAGCATCCAACGTCATAAGAAGACGGAATGTACCAATCTTAGCCACAGGAGAAAACGTAGTAGACCAATCTTTACCTTGAGGCAGTTCACAGACAGACCAAGTACCAGTAGCTTCCAAAGAATCCATCTCAGATCTCATTGATTTACGAAACTCTTCTGATAGCATAGCTTCTTTGAAGGTTCGAGGGAGTTGGTGAGTGGAAATAGAAAGAAGAAAGTTTTTATGGTCATCATCAAATCGATCATAAGAAAGATATGAAGAAATGGGATAAGAAGTCGTGTGGGTTGGATGAACTGGAAGAGAAGGTAATTTGTTAAGAAGGAAACAATGATATTGATCAAGATAGGAAGGAGCTTTTGTTTGACGTTTTGATCTAGTTCCTGGTAAAGGGTTAGCAGAAGAAGATGTACTAGGTTGACTAGATGAAGTACTAGGGATATCGTGACCAGAAGGAATAGCAAAAGAGTCAGACAAAGGATCAACAAACAAGCTTGAATCTGAGACATTATTGCCTAAGTCAAAAAATGCTGGAAAAGGTGAATCAGGAACTGGTAATGGTAACACATCTTGATCAAAGAAAACAGAGTAATCAGGAGAAGATTTTTGTTTTGAAAACAG
>NC_079513.1:13679672-13706970 GCF_000801105.2 Raphanus sativus | reverse complement strand
AAATTCTCAACTTTAAACCTTAAACCCTAAACTTCATCACTCAACTCTACACTCTAAACACTAAACCCTAAAATCTATCACACTTTTTCAACTCTAACCCTAAATTTTGATTAATAAACCCTAGGATTATAAGTGTATTTTTCTTCTTTCAAAATGAGGGTAATAGTGGTCACTATAAACATGAAAAATAGTATTATTAAAGTAGTATTTTTTTTGGCAATTTTTCTTAATTTTCAGCCAAGTCAAACATAAAAAGTCCTAGAAAATATTAAATTTACTTAAAAGTTAAAACTGAATAAAGCTCATGAAAATTAGGAACAGAAAATGGGAAGAAAATTTACCACTTCGATTTGGTTGTATCTTTGTTTTTTTTTTTGAAACCGGCCTTCTTTTAAACTTAAAATGCAGAAAAAATAAAAAGTTTACAAAAACCCAAAGACAAATAGTTAAAAGAGCATAGCCCAGTGAAACTGATGTAATAAAACCCATTAGATACCATAGTGAAATATAGAATCTGGCCCAAGTCGTTTGGAAGAAGAAGCAATTTGCTTCGTCTCAAGAGATGTCGAGAAAAACAGAGCACGACAAAACCATGGTTACCGAAGAGATCAAAGAGGTTCACCGAATCCAGAATTGCATCATGGCTGATGAAATCCTCGGGTTTGTTTCCCTTAAGCTCTGCATCTTGTTTCTTAGCTGGTGATCGATGATTGAAAAGGATCGAAACTGATTTGCATGAGCATCAACCTGCCTGAAAAAGATAGAGGTTTTGTCGACCAAGCTGAGAGACGGGATTGATCTGATGGAGTAGAGGGTCAAGCTGCTGAGAGACTCTGAGAGAGCTTTCTGGAATTCATAGGAACTCTCAGGTATCTAAACGGTAAGCTACCACAAAACATCCCAGTAGATACTTGGATGGTTGTATCTTTGTTGCTCCTTTTTTTTATTCAACATATCTTTGTTACTCCTATATGAACTAAATGGAAGCAAACTAAATCTAATTGAAAACGATGCCATATATTCTTTATACGTTTCGCTAAGAAAGAAATATCATAAAATTCGTAATACATCACTAACCGAATTTTCTCAATTTGAGAAAAGAAAGATATTGATTGGCAACAGACTTAACTAGCGCCTCCACGCATATATATATAGATAGATTGAATGAGCCAATTCTATAGGCCTAATAGTATCCAACCCAAGAAGCATATATTTGGTGCAGACGTCCCAATAAGATTTGGACTTATATAAACTCCCTATATATTGAGGCATAACTTGATATCCAATCTATAATAATTCCCAACCAAATATCATTCATTTGTATATCACATGATCTTTCGACTAACTGCAGATGGAAAAAAGTTAATTTAAATTGCTTAAATTTTGAGTGATAAGAAATAAGACTACTCACGTGGGAACAAATAATAAGCTGCGACCACGGTTCATTGCAAATCTCAGGTCGATACCGACCATTCAACTGAAAATCGAAATCACAATAGCTATCAAAATATCTAGCAATAGATTCATTTTGTTTGGCTTGATCAATCTATATATACAGATTCTCTTTTCATTTTTCTGTCTCAAGAAACCATTGTCGATCTTACATATACCGACAATACATTTACAAACGTATTAATATATACAATATACATGCATGAAAGTTAACCATGTATTTCCAGAAGAGGCAAGTTGTATCTTTTAATAATGCAATTTAATGCATATAAAAACTTTACACTTGCCAAAAGTAAATGTTTAAAAAGCGAGTTATTACAAAAGTATAGTCCACTTGGCAATATTATATCCATCCCACTTGCCCTTTTTTCTTCAGACAAAGCAGCCATGAGAGCCCCTTCTCTGATGACTTGGCTTCCTCGTCGTCACTCCGTTGCTTTTGGATTCGCCTACTTGTCATTATTTTTTTTAACGTCTGGATCGATTATTATCGATTAATTATGCTATTACAATGATGAGAATATTACAAAGACGATTATACATCCGACAATTCTACCATCTTGTGAGAATACACGCCTGACTGCACCTCTCCGAGCCGTCCTATGAGATCCATGTTCGATGGTACGCCCTGCACCAGCTGAAGATCTCCCGTAATCCGTTTCTCCATAAACTGCATAATTTGGTATTTTCTGGGGTTTGAACCCCAGATCTCCGGGTGTAGAAGCATTACATGAATCTTTAGTCAAATCATTGGACCAAGAGGGCTTCCACCTACTTGTCATTATAAAAAGTATAAAATTACAATATTGTTAGTTGTATAATTTATAATATTTTTGGCAATTTCATTGCATCCGGCCGGTTTATTTTCCACTGTAATCCATGTGCGCGCGAGCCCAAGAAATTTTACCCCTCTTGCATTATTATATAAGCATATACAATAATAGTAATAATAATTGGAATTCGAATAGTGAATAGTATTAAGATTCTTTTCATGAATCGTTATTCTCTGTCAAATTGGAGATAAATAAAATCAAGTAGAGACAGAGGAAGAGGTCCTCGAGTCTCGAACAAAGACGCATTCTCTCTTCTACTTTGTATAAATACATTTTAAAAACCATACTGGTTATTAAAATACTGAGATAACTAATTACAAGTTTTAACCCTACATTACATTACATAATCTTTCTTTCTCTTTCCATCAAAATTTGTTGATGGAAGAGGGAACTGGTTTTCCTCTAGGGAAGCCAAATGGAAAATACGGCGGAGGAGTTGAGCGAGTGCCGTCAAGGTTGAAGTCGGAGCTGAGATTCTCTGGCGGGGATAGTAGTAGTCATCAAGAATACAACTCGGAGGTGGAAGCGCCTTCAGCGGCTATAAACGGTGTAGCATCGACGAGTATGAGTTTTGGAAATAATCTTAACAACTGGGATAACTCATCTTCTCAAATAAGTTTCACCATTGATGAACCCGGAAAACGGTCCAAGACCACCGACTTTTTCACCTTAGAAACTCAGGTAAATTTGTGGTTGTTCACTATATATATTTGTGCTGTATAAAAAGTTGAATATATCAACTTTCTATGCAATACAAGTTTCATAATTCTTGGAATCTATTAGGTAAGGGGGTAACTGCATATGCAGAAGTTGAGATGTTTTGTACTTTGGTACTTTTATTTAAGATTGGGGAGCGCTTAGGATTGATATATGTATGATTTACAAGTTGTATGTTAATAAATGATTTTATACTGTGGTCACTGGTCAGTGGTTTTATGTAAGACATATAATTTGGAATCTATAAATCATATTCAAACTCCATAAAGTTAATTAGCAATAAGAGTCCATGTTGAAATACATGTTAGTAAAAATGTGTGTCACAAATTCATGTATGCTGAGTGGTTTTCTGTACGAATATATGAATAGCTAGGAGAAAATTTAACATTGATTTATGTATATTTTCCACAAGTTAGTCATTTGCTAACAGTTGTTTATTGTGTAAAGTTTTAACATGATGTTTTGTTTGGACTATTAAGTGGTTATATTCCTTTTCGGTATGATATGGTTTTGATTCTTTAGTTTAGCATGCCACAAACGTCACTGGAGAGTTTGATAAACATCCCAGAGGATTCGGTGCCTTGGAAGGTCAGGGCCAAGCGTGGATGTGCTACTCACCCGCGCAGCATCGCTGAAAGGGTTAGTTGTATTATTGTTTTGATATTAATACAAACTACATAACTAAGCATACATGAGAACTATATTTGAAACCCGAAGAAAACATGAGTATGATCAAGTTTTATGTGTAGGAGAGAAGAACGAGAATAAGTGGGAAGCTGAAGAAGCTACAAGAACTTGTGCCCAATATGGACAAGGTGAGGCGTGAGGGATATTACTTATATAATTGTCAAGTAATTTAGATGTAATTAAGAAGATTATATAGGGCAGAATGATGTTGATTTCTTTTTGCAGCAAACGAGCTATGCAGACATGTTGGATTTAGCTGTTGAGCATATCAAAGGTCTTCAACACCATATAGAGGTGCGTTCTTAATATGCATATGGCATTTTCTCAAGCTGAAGTAAATATGAGCATTATCTATATTATAATGTTGAGAAAATGTTATTTTTTAAACCAAATTATGGCATTTGTAAAAGCAAATATGGTAACATAGCAGCCATTGCACAATTGATCAAACCATGAACCAATCTTTACTCAGGGGGCATATTATCCTTTCTATACTCCAAAACGTACATGACAACTGTAAATTTTAAAGTTAGTTTAGGTTTTGATCTATATCCTGGTGAGCATAAAAAACAAAAAAAGATCATTTGATCATATGATTATTTCCATTTATGTGTGTCAAAATATTTGCATGGTCTCTTCATAGTTTCTTTTGCATGGATCTCTTAATAACGAATAAGTTTGTTCATTTATATTCTTTTACCTTATTAACGTAAATTATCTCATACGTATTTTCTTCTAAAATTTTTTTTTAGCAATGACTTCTCTAAACTAAGAATTATACATAAATCACTACAAGAAATATGAGTATTGGTAGCACATCCCCGTAGCACGAATTCACAAACTGCTACTAAAAGTGGCCAGTTGGAATGTCTTACTTTATTGCAGCGTTAAAGTAGTGTTATGCAGCATTTTGTAGGATTTTTAAGAAGCGGGAAGTCAAAAATCTATTTTTTAATCTCTGTAACATTTACGAGCGCCAAATACTTAGTGAAAAAACATATTTGGCACCATAATATTTGGCTTTGTAGAAATAATTTTTTTTTGTTCTCGTATGTGTTGCGAAATGAGATTTGGGTTTTCAAATTGAAATTGAAGAGTATTAGATCTCTTCGCGAGACTAAGCCACGAAGGAGCTTGTGTCGGAGTTGCAGTGACGATAACTCCAAATCTCGTCCCCAATGTCTGCCACACCGGCGAATATGAAGTCTCTCCATGGTCTCACACGTGGTCCCCTCGGAGGCGTGCGGCGGAGGAGGAGCTTCGGAGGCGGCGAAGAATCAGAAACCAATTGCAGCGGTGGAGGCAAAATCGAACAGGCAGAGAGAGATTCCGGCGGAGTCTCCCGGATTAGGCTACGGCGGCGTTGTTGAGGTGAAGACCAAGAATCGCAGGCTCTGGGCGGCTCTGTCTCGCGACGAGATCGAGGAAGACGTGTTCAGCACGAGTGGGAACAGGCCGTCTCAGTCGACCGCGAAAGAGGACGAAGACCTTGCAGAAATATCTCGATGTAAGTCACAAAGTGTTCGACGAATTGCCTCACACAAAACTTCAGCAAGAAGATTGTTTTTTATAGTGTATCGTGAATGTCTGTGAGTGTAGGTTATCTTTCCTGGGTTGTGTCTTGTGAGGATGAATGCTGATTGCTTCAGGGTATCCACTTCTCGCGCTAAGGTATGTTTAGGCTTGTTGAATCAACCTGCCCATTTTAAAGCTACATTGATCCGTAAGACTGTATGAAGTAGACTGTTATGTCTGAAGAGCTTAAGCAAGCTTTAGATCTGTCTTTGTAGATCTTAGGACCATGAATATGATATAAAGTTTACATTTTTATTGATTATTTTGACCAATGAGTGCTTAATATATAGTTAGTAGACAAAATTATGGCTTTGAAGTCTCTGTTCCAGTTATGGTTTGTGATTTCTGATCTTTTTGGCATTGCTTTTCATTGTGTTTGTCTCTGTATCTATGGACGTTTGGGATCGTATATATCTAGGGATGCTGTTTATACTTTGATAATTGTTACAGTGCAGTTTAAGCTGAGAGCCATGTTTCGTTCTTGCTCTCTTTATGATCTTTTATGCAACTTTCATGTGACTATTTCCCAAGTAGGCAAGTATGAGGGAGATATTAATTTGACATATAGCGTTGGTAGATCAAAGAGTTAAAAGTTGTAATCTTTCTATGCAGATTATCATTGAGTGTCCTCTACACATCTTACACAGTTTGAAACTTATAAAGTTTGAAACTTTAGTCACTGATCTCTATTTAGCATTCTTCAGTGGTAAATGATGGTTACACATTGCTGTGTTTGCAGATATTTTTAACAATTTGACCACAAATACACAAACTGGGACCAGATGTGGAGAGAAAGCCAAGGAGCGAGAAGCATTTTACTTTGAGGAATTCAGGAAATAGAGTTAGTATAAGACTTGACTAAGAGTTATGGTGATAGTATAACACATGTTTGATGTTAGGGTAAGACTTGGAAATTCTATGTAAAATGTATGTTTGATGAATTTAATGCAATATATAATATGTATATTTTAGTTGTAAATCAGTTTGCAGTTTATAATTTATGCAATACATTTTTATCAATGAAAAAAGAGGATGATTAACAAAAGAATGATTAATGATATTTATAAAAGGTCTGTTTAAAATTTTGATTTGTAAATAATATTCTTTTATGATTTCCCTAAATTTTGAAATTTCATAATAAAATAAAGATTATGTTTAGAAATTTCATAATAAACTTTAATATTTTCATAGTGTAACTTAAATCTTAAATTTAAACTAAAGTTTAATCTACATCCTAAATCTCATACCCTAAACCCTAAACCACATACCTCAAAACACTATATTCCAAACCCTAAACCTATTAATCATCTTGTTAAGTTTATATCATTAGTTTGATTTAGTTTAAATTTTAAATCTTATCATCTTGATAATCTTATATCATTAAATGAAACCTAAATTTGAAACACTAATCTTAAATGTACACCCTAAACCTAATACCCTAAACTCCAAACTTAAACCTTACATACAAAGTCACAAATCTAAAATTTTCAAATTTATAATATAAATTTAAACTTAAACTCCATTATATGCTACAACTCAAACTATAATATTAATTATAAATTTTAACCCTAAACCCTAAACCACTTACCTCATATTAACATATACCATAAAATATCAAATCTTAAATTATAAATAATTAATAATTCCCATAAGATAAATATATTACTCCAAATTATATATAATATTTCAAATTATAAATTTACAAAATAAAGTTAAATCACCAAGTTAAAGTTTAAATAACTTTTACAATAACTATAAATAATTAGAGAGATAATTTGTATTGTTTTTTTAGAGCCATTGATTTTGATTTTGATCAAAGGCCCAAAATCATTTTGTCTATCTATCCTCACACTTTCTTCCTATTGGTCAATTTGTTTATGGCATGGATCACAACAAATCAATGGTTCACAGCCATTCATTAACTCTCATCCAACGGATACAATTAAACACATTTATTATTATTTTTTTCTTTTCTTCTTCCTCCTTTTCTCGTTTCTTGTTTCTCAGATTTCTCTCCTCTCTCTTCTCTCTCACAGTCACGACACTGCATCTCTTTTTCTTTTCAATTGCTCGTCGGAAATCGAAAGCCCTGATTTCAGAGACTTGAAGGTGATATGGCTAAACTTTTTAGTCCGTGATTTGGATTATTCATCAGAGTTTCCTGGTTTTTTTTCTAAAAGGGTTTCTCTAAATCTGTCTTGTAGTTATGATGTGAAGTGCCAAATTCGGATTGTCTCCCTGTCTGAAACTGTTGATGAAAGTTTGAATCTTTTTCTGTTTTTGTTTTGAAAACTGGGTTTCAAGATAACCAGGAGATGAAGAAGATGAAGAACAGCCGGAGATGGAGAGAAGAGGCGGAGGCAGAGGAATAAGCAACGATGGAGAAGAAGAAGAAGAAGAAGAAGAAGAAGAAGGAGAGCAGACAGAGACGCAAATAGGAGGAGGATGGAGTAGGAAGATGACGAGCAGATCGAACGGTGGTGGTCGTGGCTGGTGGTCTAGGCGTCGTGGCGGCGGAGATCGAAGAAGAACGTGATTTAGTTAGGCTTAGTTAGGTTAGGTTTGGTTAGGGTTAGTTAATAAACCAGATTTGTATGTAAACCGGTTTTTGTAATAAACCCATACATTTGTAAACCAAAATTTTTAATAATAAATATTTCTTTTCACAAACCAATTATATTAGAATTTAATTTTAATTTTAAACCTGGATTAAAATATACTAATTTATAATTTTAATTAATAAAATATAAATGAGAAATAATAACATAGCATTGTATCTATGTTATCATAACATATTTTATAGCCTTATAAAAACGTCATGAAAATATACATTATAGCAATAAATCAATGCTATAAAAAGATTAATTAAGAGCAGACGTTTACCGCTACAATATGTCTATTTATTATAGCACATGAAAAACGCTATGATAAATGGGGGGTCTATTATAGCTGCGGCTGTCACGGCGTTCTTCGAAACGCTACGAAAACCCTATGATAGCGTTTTTCGGGTGCTACTAATACCGATTTTTCTTGTAGTGAATCATAATCGATCTACGTACACATACAAATAGATGATTATGTATATATGAATATAATATGATACAATACATAGCATATAGCATGTTAGAGGATAACCTTAGATGCTGAGGTTCCGTATAAACCCAAAATGTTAGTCTATGAAGAGATAATTTAGTTGAAATTCTATTCATATAAAGCCATACAAATATACATGAGATTTTAAAACATAGATAGGCTTGTACGATATCTCACTTGTGAAAATATTTGCTTGCTTAATGGGTTTTTTTTTCGTTGATTGTTTGTCATGTGTAGTCGCTGGAAAAGGGGATGGAGAGATGCACTTGCGGGGCATGCAAGAAGCGATGACGAATGATATGATATGTTTCCCAACATGATCCAAGACAGTATGTAAGAAAAAGAGACTAAGTGAATCAATTTTTTTTTTTGAGCAACGACTAAGTGAATCAATTCAAAGACAGAAAAGGAACACAACAACAGAAAAAAATAATGAAGTCTGGTTTTGGTACATTCTCGAAGTCTTCACCACAATTCGTTGATCAATTAGAATGTGTAGCATCTTATGTTTACCAATGAAATTTGACTTTAGAACCTACTATTTGAGATTTGGTACGTGTGTGTATAGTACTCGATCATATGTTTCAGTCTATGAATTCAGTTTCTAAACTCCGATATACTTATCACAATAAACCAACTACAACGTAAGTGTTTCTCTCTCAAATCTCAACAGTTTATCTAAGCCAATCAGGAGTACAAATATCTAAGCCAATTATAAATGAAGGAAATGGAGGCAACTACAAAAAAAAATTGCCAGCCTGCCGAACTATAAACGGGAAGGAAGGTTGATGAAATCTTCTATCCGTACATAAAATACTTATAAATTAGGCCATTGATTTGGGGTTGCTAATAGCCTTGATCAACTCCTTTATGTCATTCTGAAATATCATGCACGCAAACTCTATATCATCCAAACTAGGTTGTATAAGTCCGAGGGCATCTCCAATCTAACTCCATATTTTCTTCCAAAATAGAATAAAAATGAATATGAAGTAAAAAATGTTCGAATTCAGCTTTATATTCCATTTTATAACAAAATTTACTTCATTAGTAGAATAATTTATTTTATTTTTTGTTCACTTACTTCACATATACTTTTAATCCATTTTGAAGAAAAAATAGAATTTTAAATTAGAGATTACTGTGACAATATATGGTTTAGTGTCTACCACCTAAAATCTCCTCTGTAATACCTCAATATTCATCTAATGCCACCATTTAACAAATAAGAAGACAAAAATTCAAAATTTATTAAATATGAAACACAAAAACTGTCGGTGTCATATTATAATGATATACTAGTGTAGATATAGACAAAAGTCAAACTGGCCGTAAAAAATAATCCGAACGTAATTGAATCTGATATAAATACCTGATGAGTTTCGTTCTACCATATTTTACATTTTTGGTTTTACTGCACTGCACCGACCCCAAACTTTAAGAATTCTATATGGAGCTAAATTTAATTCTGAAAAATCAAAAACCCGGTTGAATCCGAATCAGATGAAAATTAGCCATCCCATTCCTAATGTAGTAGACACCTTTTTTGAACAAAATGTAGTAGACTTTAAAAATAGCATATACAACAAATAAATCAGTTTTAGTTCATACTTGTTCACAATTCACGATGCGTGAGTTTAGTTAAAATCTACTTTCATGCGCGTAAAGTGACTGACATTTATTGACCTCATAAACAGCCTAGTAAAGGCAAAACACATATACACTCTTTCTCTCTTCCTACTTCTTGATCAAAGCCGCTCTCCCTCTCTCTCTACTTCTTGAACAAAGCAGTAGGACAGTACAGAGCAGAAGACATGTCGGACGACGAGGGAGGTGAAGAGTACCTCTTCAAGATCGTCATCATCGGAGACTCCGCCGTCGGCAAATCCAACCTCCTCACCCGCTACGCTCGCAACGAGTTCAACCCCAACTCAAAAGCCACGATAGGCGTCGAGTTTCAGACACAGAGCATGGTCATCGACGGCAAAGAAGTCAAAGCTCAGATTTGGGATACCGCAGGTCAAGAACGCTTCCGTGCCGTCACTTCCGCTTATTACCGTGGCGCAGTAGGAGCACTCGTTGTCTATGATATCACTCGCAGCTCCACCTTCGAAAACATAGGTCGCTGGCTCGACGAGCTCAAGAGTAAGCTCTTATCTCTCTATATCTTAGATCTTAGACATCATGATGATGCTTTTAGATCTAAGATCTTGGCAATGATGGATGAATCTTGAATTCTTGATGCAGCTCACTCTGATACAACAGTAGCGAAGATGCTTATTGGTAACAAGTGTGATCTCGAGAGCATTAGAGCGGTGAGTGTTGAGGAAGGGAAAGGCCTTGCGGAGTCTCATGGTTTGTTTTTCATGGAGACATCAGCGCTTGATTCGACCAATGTGAAGACGGCTTTTGAGATGGTCATTCGTGAGATCTATGGTAACATTAGTAGGAAGCAGCTTAACTCTGATTCTTACAAAGAGGAACTAACTGTGAATCGGGTTAGTTTGGTCCAGAACGAGAATGAAGGGACAAAGGCGTTTTCTTGCTGTTCGAGTTAATGTCTCTTTGTAACCGGTTTTTTTTTTGGGTCCTGAGGGTTATAACTTATAGAAATATCAGAGACATTGTTTTGGTTCTCAACTGAAGATAAAAGCAAAACAGAGAAAGTGTTTTGGGTTTCTTTGTTATAGAGATACAAAAGAAATGTAAGAAAATTCGGACAAGAAGTTTGGTCATTGTAGAATTTATGTTCTTATTTCTACTTGTAACTTTTGTAAACTTTGTGAGTGTTAAAATCAATTTTGACATTTTCCTATTGAACTTTAGTTTGGTGGTCTACAAATTGTCCATGCTTCAAATGTTTATGCCTAAGACCATCTTCCTCTATTCTCTATAATACATATGTGTTTTGTTCAAATGTATTTCTGTATAATAATAATCTCTAAATATAGAATAAAAATGAAAAAAATGTTATTTCTTCTTCTATAAATAGATGAAGAAATATCAATTTCTGTTTTAGAAGAAAAATTAAAGATGGAACGAAATACTTATATCTCTAAAAATTATTATAGAAGTGAATATAGAGAAGCGTGTTGGAGATGAAATGTGGGGAAGATGTTAGAGAAAGAAGGTTTTTTATATAGAAGATATATATAAAAAGTAAAGATCTATGTATTCCCTTACAAAATGTGTGTTATCTTAAGTAATTTCCCTTATTATTAATCGGTTTGAGTTAGTAATTCATAACAAACTCGAATGTAATATGGCAAGAAAATATAGTATGTTGTGGATTTCATAATCAACTTTACAGAACCAAAGATAGTATTTCTCAAGCTAGTAATCGGAAAGAATATGGAGCAATCTCTTATCCGCAAGGGCCAAAGACCATGATTAGGAATTGAATATAAGATGATTAAAGTAACAATCATTTTAATACGCGTTTGCTATTTCACAATTGTTTCTTCTATATATGTCTATTTCACATTCTAAGAATGGAAGATAGCGTGTTATGCGTTCTTCATATGTCAATGTTATCATAGTATGAACAGTTAATTTAGACGATTGTAGAAAACTTAATAATGATGATTATGGTTGAATTTGTCCAATAAAAAAAAGAAGATGATTAATAGTAAAGCCAGCCTTGGATCTTATGGGTTCACACCCACATATTTAGCAAAATGAACATGTTTATGTTTGTTTAAATTTATTATTATTTCAATTCATATCACCCATAAGATAAAACACAAGTACGAAAATGATAAAAACAATGATCATTATTAGTCTATCTCTCACTGTGATCTCCAATACTCGGCCATTTCAAAGCCATTCTTACTATAGTGATAATCTTCAATAGTCATATCAATCTCCGCTTGTGTATTCATCACAAACGGACCATACTGAACCACCGGTTCACCTATCGGTTCTCCAGCAATTAATACAAACCGCAACTTCTTAGAAGATGACTTGTTCCACACGCTAACACCGTCATTTCCTTGTCCAAACACCACAACGTTGTGTGACGAAACAGGAGAAGAGTTTGATGAGCCAAAAACAGCTCCACCTTCACCACTTTCTAGAACGTAAGCAAACGCGTTCCACGATTCGGGAACGTTCTGATGGAATTGAGCTCCTGGATCGAGAGTGAAATCTAGGAACATTGTTGGTGTTCTTGTGTAAACAGGGGACTGTATTCCCATTGATTCTCCTGCTATGACTTTGACTTGGACACCGTTTTGTTCTGCTTTTGGTATGTCTGAGTTCGATAGTTCTTGGTAATTTGGCTCTATCCTGTCGGAATTAAAACTTAAAAAGTCAATTTTACGGTTAAGAAACTCCAAAGAATGTCAAATTTGTAGGTGTGTGTTTGTGTTACATTTTCTCTTTGGAGGAAAGATTGATCCAAAGCTGTAAACCTTTGTTAACTTCTTCTTCAGGCATTTCAGAGTGAATGATTCCTCTTCCTGCAGTCATCCACTATAATAAAAAGAGAGAGTAAAATATACTATTTAAAAGCTTTCTAGGGGTTTTTAAATGGTTGGATTATCAAATTGTTAAACAGTTAATTCTGTTTTTCTTTTACCTGAACATCACCGGCATAGATTGTACCCTTATGGCCTTTAAAATCTTGATGAGTAATCCCTCCCTACCAAAAAAAAAAAACATTACAAGAAGATAGTTAGAGTATAATTATTATAAATTTAGGATAAAAATGTTTATTTTATAAAAAAAATACAAAAAGAGGATGTTTCTTTTACCTCTAGTACATATGTAACAGTTTCAAAACCTGATCAGTGATCAACATAGATTTTCACCAGAAAATGTTAGATATATATTAGGGAATTACATTAAACCATTTTCTAATATATTAATGTAAATGTGTATATATGTATATGTGATTCTGACCTCTGTGAGGATGATCTGGGAATCCAGCTGGAGGTGAAACTGCCCCAAGAATATTTAAAGAGTTATTAATAAATGGCTTCCATTATTTAATGTATAAACTAAATAAATAAATAAAATGGCTGCTTCCAATAACTTACCGGAGAATTCATCTAGCATCAAGAAAGGATCCAACAGCTTCTGCTCACTCCTGAGTTTATTCAACAAGAGAAACCTCAGAAGATATAAGACATTGATAATCATTGATATTTCTAAAATAGAAAGATTAATGAACCTGGAAATGCCACGTCTAACGACGGCTCCATCGCCTTCTTTCTGAAGCTTGGCAAAGATTTTCTTAATTACAGATCTTGACACGAAACTTTGGGAAGAAGAAGAAGACATGGATGTGATGTTTCTGATGAACCCGAATGTAACCAAAGCTCGAAGCGTATTTGCTTTGTTTATCGCAGCTCTCATGTACTTAAATTAAAAGACTACTTGTTTTTAGTAAACTGAATCTTGTTTGTGTGTTTTGGTTTTGTTATTGTGTGTAGCTATTTATAGAGAGAGAGGATCATGACGGCTTTAAGAGGTTTGTGGGTCCTATCAGGATTTAAAAAGCTTGCACCGCCGCATTGTTTGGAACCAGAACGTTGATTACATTTTGTCATGCTGACACATTATGACACAAGATTTGACGCTTATGATTCTGATAAGCTTTTCGTGTATTCAACTTTTTCAAATAAAATTAATTAATACTGGATATTATTACTTTGTTCAATTTTAGAAGTTCTCCAAATTTTAATTTTCAAAAAAAAAAAAATCAAAATTTGAGTTTCTATAAAATGAAAATGCATGAGAATTTATAAAGTAAAAAAAAAGATTCTTTTTAGACTTTCGATTTCTTTGTATTCAGTTCAGTCTTGATTACGATAATCTAGATTCCGTTCAGACCTTTTAATATCTTCATATTCAGTTCAGTCTTGATTACAATAGTTGATATCTTGCATATTTACATTGTTTTAGCCATTCATTCTTGTACATTTTGATCATATATATGAGGATTTAGTCATCTTTAGGTTACATTTTGCATACATGAGTCTTTATTAGGTGTTGGAGTGTGCTATGGAGTTTTTGGAAGTGTTTGGAGGCATTTGTGGTGTAAAAGGTTGAAAGATGAACATGGATGGAGACCTTAAAGATATCTTTTGAATCCCATCTTCTGGGAAAACATTGGAAATTGAGATAGCTTTCTAATGGAAGTGGTCTCAAGTCATTTGGAGTTGTATTGGAGGAGTTATGATCAATCTACTGGAGGCATATCAATACTCGAACACAGTACGCCTGGAGCGGGGTGACGGAGCGGGGTTACGACCCCGCTGTGTATCCAGAGCGGGGTGATGGAGCGGGGTTACGACCCCCGCTCGGGTTTACACAGAAATGGAGGAAAAATGGCTGGAGCGGGGTTGTGACCCGGGTACGGAGACCCCGCTGCGTGTTATCACTTGGTCGTTTTTATGATTTTTAAGGGGTTTTTTAGACTTTTCTATTGGTACCATTAGGTTTCTAAAGACCATATAAATACTCTTGTAATCCCAAATTTGGGAATGAACTCTTTTTCTCTCAAAAACACATTTGTAAACCTTGAAGAAAGCTTGGATCTTTGATCCTTTTTCATCTTATTTTCTTTGTGTTTGTTGGATTATCTTGTTCACTAGCATGTTTAACCTTGAATCATCTTTGGTTTTTGGGTTAATCATGTCTATTAGTGAGTAGATCTATCTAGGATTCATGGGCTAGGGTGATTAAGGGTGATTAGTGAAGATCTAGGGTGTTTAGTGTTAAATCTACTTCTTTCCTTGCTTGTTGAGGGTTCTCAATGCTATTTTGGTCTTGATCATACTAAAATAGATCCTTAGACATTTCCTGCCCGAAAGGTGTATGATGAAATGTTTGAACCAACTCTTCAATGCTTTTAATGCACTTTGCCAAAGAGATTTGTTGTTAAAGGTGTTAAGATTGCTATTAGACTTGTTCTCCATGATTGCTTTAGTAACATTCAACCAAAGGGATTTGATGCTTGAGTTGTTTTAGCAAATGAACATTCATCTAGGGATAGAGCTTGTTTAGTATTGTGTCTAGGCATAAGGAAAGTGTTTGATTGATAGCTTGTCACCTTTAGATTAGATCTACATCACCCAAGATCAAATGCCTAGCCCCATGAGTCCACTTGCTTCATATTGAGAAAGAAAGTTCACTCTTTTATTGCATTTCTCGTCTAGTTTTAGTTCACTTCACTTCACTCAATTGGTTGCACTTAGATTAAGCATAGACTTGCATTCTCTTTGCATTAGAATCACTTAGGATTGGTTCGACAATCTTTTATATTACAACATTTGGTTAGGGACCCTTGAAAAGTCCTAGCATCAAATTGGCGCCGTTGCCAAGTTCTATTGTGATTTTGACATTGGGATTTAGTCACTTGCTTGAGACTAAGTCATTTTTATTTTATTGCGATATTGGCTCTGCTTCTTCTTTCTTTTTCATTTCAGGTGTATGAACTTGAGAAGTAGAGGGACTACAAACCTCACTCCTCTAGTACCAGACATCCGGGCTTTGGAAAGAGAGAATACAAGAAGAAGGAGAGAAGAGGAGCAACAGACTCATTTCAACAGATTGGGTTTTGATATGGCTCACCATCAAGATGGAGAGATCCCTTTGGGAGCTGCCCAAGAGGGAAATGGTCAAGGAGCTGCCAACCTTCGACCACAACACCCACAACGCCAAGCTCGCGCCATTGGAACCTATGATCGCCCTCACATTCATGGTCATAGGTTGGGAATCAGAGCACCACCTGTGGAGAACAACAACTTCGAGATCAAGTCAGGGCTACTCAACACCATTGAGCACAACAAGTTTCATGGCCTGGCAGCTGAAGATCCTATTGATCACTTGTACAAGTTTGATCAGTATTGTAGTTTGTCCAAGACAAATGGTGTCTCTGAAGATGCATTCAAGCTGAAGTTGTTTCCCTTCTCTTTGGGAGACAAGGCACATCAGTGGGAGAGGTCTGTCCCAAGTGACACTATCACCACTTGGGAGGGATGTAAGGAAGCCTTCTTGGAGAAATTCTTCTCTACCTCAAGGACAGCTAAGATAAGGAATGAGATCTCTGGTTTCCAGCAGAAGAATCTAGAGAGCTTTAATGAGGCATGGGAGAGATTCAAGGACTACCAAGCTCAGTGTCCTCATCATGGTTTCAGCAATGAGAGTTTGCTTAGCACTTTCTACAGAGGAGTTCTCCCATCTTGCAGAAACAGGCTTGACACTGCTAGTAATGGTTTCTTCTTGGGCAGAACTGAGCAGGATGCAGAGGAGCTGGTGGAGAACATGGCAAAGAGTGATTCAGTCTACAATGAGGAGTATGATAGAGCCAACAGAGGGGATGACCAGCAGACAAGGAGAGATATCAAGTCTCTGCAAGACAAGTTGGACTTGGTTCTTTCAAACCAATCCAAGAAGGAACAGGTTAGCTTTGTTGGTGATCCTAGTCAAGAGGTTCCTCCTAAGGTGAATGAAGTGGATGGGTTAGAAGGTCAAGAGGAGTTATGCTTCATCAACAACAATGGTACTTGGTACAAGAAGGAGCCCAACTTTCAGTATAACAACTACCAGCAAAGACCTTATTCCAACAACCAACCAGGTGGTTACCAACCTAGGAACAACCAGCAAGGAAGCCATCAACCTCAGCAGAACCCTCCTCCTGGTTTCTCCAACAAAGGAAACCAGTCTACTCAAGCCCAAGGAAGTTCTTCTCAACATCAGGCTCAAGACACAAGTGTGGAATCAATGTTCAAGCAACTACTTGAAGCTCAGTCAAGAAGTGAGAAGAAAATTGGTTATGAGTTGAAGAACATCCACTCAAAGATTGATGGGAGCTACAATGAGCTCAACAACAAGTTCAAAGCTTTGGAGAATCAGTTTGCCTCTATGAGTTCCAACTCCAATCGCCAACAAGGAACTCTACCAGGAAAACCAGAAAAGAATCCCCAGGAGTCTTGCAATGTTATCATCTCTACTACTTCTTCAAAGATTGAGCTGAGTGATTATGAGAAAGAGGTAGATGGGATTGAGAAGATAGTGTTTGGGACTGAGCTTGGGAAAGTTGAGCAATTGGTTGTAGCAACAGCTGAAGCACAGATGGTGGATAAAGCTATAGAAAGGGTTCATGTACAAGCTGAAAGGAAGGTTGAAGCAATGAATCTGCTGAGAGTTGAGCCTAGTGCTGAGAAACCAGTTGAGAGGAGAGCTGACCAGAAGCTGAAAGAGGTGAAGAAAGACGACACTGAGATTGAGCCACCACCGTATGAGGTCCCACTCCCATTTCCACAAAGGGTCCTCACCAAAGCTCAGAAGAAGGTTATCTCCAAGCTCAGGAAAGATCTTAGTGATGTTGGGTTAGGCTCCCAGAAATCTCTGGTATGCGTGAAGCTCATGTTCAAATGATGCTCATCAAAGACATTCTATACCACCAAGCAGAAGTGGCCGAGCTTTTGGACATCTCCATTTTGAAGATTGATCCACCAGTCCCTCCAAAGTCTCTCCCTAAACTAGAATCTCAAGGGAAATTCACATTGTCTTGCTCCCTTGGTAAGATCACTATGAATGATGCTTTGGTTGATTCTGGTGCAAGTGTGAATGTGATCTCATTGGAAATGGTGAAAAGTCTTGGTATTGAAGGCATGAAGCCAAACACATCTTCTCTCATGTTTGGTGATTCATCTTCTACAACCCCTATTGGCATCATCAAGGATTACCCTTTGAAGATTGGAGCATGCACCATTCCTATAGACCTCACTGTCCTGAAGATGGCAACTGAGAAGAGAGTTCCTTTGATCCTTGGCACTCCATTTCTCACAACAGTTGGAGCATGTATTGATTTCCCAAACAAGAAGGTCACACTCCTCAATGTGAACAAGACTGTCTCTTACCCAATCCAATCTCCAATGGATGTTGGGTATTGTGGAACAATCACTTGTGAAGAACCATCCATTGAGAAGACCCAAGCTAAGGTGGTTGTTCCTGAGAAAGAAGATCTTGTTGGAGAGTCCTCTAAACAGTTGTGTGTTGAGCACTTGGAAAGTGCTAAAAGGGAGGAGGTGAGTAGAGCCACAAAAGCTACTCATGACAAGAAGAAGATAGTGAACGAACCTCATCCTCCACCTCTTGATAAGACTCCTCACACTCTCACTCTCCATCCAATAAAGCTCAAGGATGGAGCCATTGAGTACAAGATCAAGTGCAAGGGTAGGTTCAAGCCATTCTCAAGTGCAAGGGCCATCATCCCTCCTCAGCTTCAAAACGACCCCATCAAGCTCCAAGAGCTCCTCTCTCAGGTCCTCACCATCACTCTTGAAGGTGGGAAAGATCCTCCTTCTCACTAGTATAAGAGAAAAGGTAGTCAAGCTAGTGACTCAAAACAAGCTCACTTGGGAGGAATTCCCATGGTTATCCTTGTATATAAATTTGTTATTTCATTTCTTTATTTTTTTTATGTTTTCAATAAGTGTGACAGCAGTTTCAGGCCAGCTCCAAACTCAAGCTCTAGACACCCATTACCACACCTCATTCTCCACTTGAGGTATCACTCCAACCCTTCTTTGTACATACCATTGCTTTTATCATATTTTCGGTATCTCCTTCTCTCTTATTCACACAGAGACTGTGTGATCTAAGTGTGGGGGAGGTACCAAGTATTTAATCATGTTTGTTTTGTTGATTGTGAGTCTCATGCATTGCATTGTACATTCATATATGCATAAAAAAAACCATTAAAAAAAAAAATTGAAAATTCCATAAAGAATCATGTAGTTGCATCACTTGCATTCTTAGGATTGAGTCTAGATCATATAGATTGCATTCACTTGCATAAGGAGCAGCTGTTGATAATGCCATGTAAAGAACACTTGTTTGCACTGAATTTGACACCCTGGTTAAACATATCAAATAGCTTAGGCATCTCTTTAAAGCCTTGCACGCTTCGAGCTTTGAAAACTCTTCTTGAAGCATGTGCTTGCTTGATATTGGCATTGTTCTTGAAACCAGCTCCAACCTGAATCTTGAGTTAAATGAACTTAATCTCTCTTGCATATGGGCATTTGCATACTTGATCATGGATCTCATACACATTTGGGTTATCTTTTCCATTGTACCACTCTTTGTTAACCCAAATGGCACTCACTTACCCTAAAACCCTTACCATTCTTTGAAGCCTACATTGATTTGTATGAGTGAGGTCTCATTTGATAGTTTGTCATGTGCAAAATCTTGAGAGTATTGGGAGCGACATGGATTTGTTCTCATCTCTTGCTAGCATAGGGTCATCATTTGAGCTAGCTTCTAGGATGGTGAGTGGGTGTATATTTCTTAAAAGATTAATGTCTTGGGTTTGGGGTGTGAGAAAGATGAGCAATAGAGTGTTATGAGAAAGAAAAGCCCTAAGGACCTAGAATAGAAAGAAAAGAAAGCTCTAGTTTGTATTGTTTGAGACCTTCCCCCTAAATATATAAAAAAAAGAAAAAAAAGAAAAGAAAAAGAAAAGAAAAAAAAAAGAAAAAAAAGGATTCAAAAAGATAGTGGGGAAGAGAAAATAAAAAGAGTTAGAGCTTAGAAAAATGAATAAGAGGTCCTTAGTGGTTAAGTCATAAGAAAAGAGAGTTGTTCATTGGGTGAGTGATGTGAGTGTTTGTTATTTTGGGGTATGAGATGAATGAAAGGGGTGTAGAATGATGAGGATGAATCCATGTATGCATGAATTGCTCCTAGTCTTAGATAAATTTTGCATAATGATCAAACTCCTTGATTCTTGAGTGATTGCCACCTGAAAATGATGCATTGAACCCTCTTTTTCATCCATATTAGACCATTTGATCACCTAGCCAAATGATTGAGATCATATGCCCATTTGTGAGAATTCACCTTGTGTGTGTGTGTGTGTGAATCAATGTGAGGGCTGGTTAAGAGGAATTGTTGGTTTATGAGTATTGCATCTTGTGTAGAGGCATAAGAGTATTGATAGGCCTAGAGAAGCTAGAGTATAATAAGAGAGTGTGCTCATGATATTTGCTATGTTTCTTTAGGATGTCAAGTTGAGTGCTATGAGTGTTTCTTTTGGTTATAAGCTCCCATCTTTATATCTATCCTCCTTGAGTTTTTGAAAAGTTTACTTGAGGACAAGTAAAGGACTAGTGTGGGGGAGTTGATATCTTGCATATTTACATTGTTTTAGCCATTCATTCTTGTACATTTTGATCATATATATGAGGATTTAGTCATCTTTAGGTTACATTTTGCATACATGAGTCTTTATTAGGTGTTGGAGTGTGCTATGGAGTTTTTGGAAGTGTTTGGAGGCATTTGTGGTGTAAAAGGTTGAAAGATGAACATGGATGGAGACCTTAAAGATATCTTTTGAATCCCATCTTCTGGGAAAACATTGGAAATAGAGATAGCTTTCTAATGGAAGTGGTCTCAAGTCATTTGGAGTTGTATTGGAGGAGTTATGATCAATCTACTGGAGGCATATCAATACTCGAACACAGTACGCCTGGAGCGGGGTGACGGAGCGGGGTTACGACCCCGCTGTGTATCCAGAGCGGGGTGATGGAGCGGGGTTACGACCCCCGCTCGGGTTTACACAGAAATGGAGGAAAAACGGCTGGAGCGGGGTTGTGACCCGGGTACGGAGACCCCGCTGCGTGTTATCACTTGGTCGTTTTTATGATTTTTAAGGGGTTTTTTAGACTTTTCTATTGGTACCATTAGGTTTCTAAAGACCATATAAATACTCTTGTAATCCCAAATTTGGGAATGAACTCTTTTTCTCTCAAAAACACATTTGTAAACCTTGAAGAAAGCTTGGATCTTTGATCCTTTTTCATCTTATTTTCCTTGTGTTTGTTGGATTATCTTGTTCACTAGCATGTTTAACCTTGAATCATCTTTGGTTTTTGGGTTAATCATGTCTATTAGTGAGTAGATCTATCTAGGATTCATGGGCTAGGGTGATTAAGGGTGATTAGTGAAGATCTAGGGTGTTTAGTGTTAAATCTATTTCTTTCCTTGCTTGTTGAGGGTTCTCAATGCTATTTTGGTCTTGATCATACTAAAATAGATCCTTAGACATTTCCTGCCCGAAAGGTGTATGATGAAATGTCTGAACCAACTCTTCAATGCTTTTAATGCACTTTGCCAAAGAGATTTGTTGTTAAAGGTGTTAAGATTGCTATTAGACTTGTTCTCCATGATTGCTTTAGTAACATTCAACCAAAGGGATTTGATGCTTGAGTTGTTTTAGCAAATGAACATTCATCTAGGGATAGAGCTTGTTTAGTATTGTGTCTAGGCATAAGGAAAGTGCTTGATTGATAGCTTGTCACCTTTAGATTAGATCTACATCACCCAAGATCAAATGCCTAGCCCCATGAGTCCACTTGCTTCATATTGAGAAAGAAAGTTCACTCTTTTATTGCATTTCTCGTCTAGTTTTAGTTCACTTCACTTCACTCAATTGGTTGCACTTAGATTAAGCATAGACTTGCATTCTCTTTGCATTAGAATCACTTAGGATTGGTTCGACAATCTTTTATATTACAACATTTGGTTAGGGACCCTTGAAAAGTCCTAGCATCAATAGTACAATGTAAAAAAGTTTTAGGAGTTATAAGTTAGCTAATAGAGTGAAAAGCGATAGACTTTAAGGCTGATGATGAATAAGACTATGTAGATTAACTTTTTAAAAAAGATTATTTTAAAATATATAAGCTTACTTTAGCCAATTTGAACTCAAACTTTCAGATAATCCCCAAATGTAGGTGTTTTAAAGATATGGATTAACCTCGAAGACCAGTTCAAAAGTTCATGAACATAGAAGATTAGCTCTAGATTTTCTGCTGCCGGCAACGTGTATCTTAGGGATGCGTCACGTGGTACCTTTGCATACATAGACACATACGTAACCTTGACGGCATAAAAATGGGTATATGAACCTAGTTTTGTCTATCTGTCATTTAAAAAAAAACAATGCGAGGAACTATTTAATTAAAACATATATAATCAATTTGAATGACTCATGCTTACGCCATCAGAGTACTTGCGAAGAGGTTGTCACTTTCGATGTAAATCAAAATACTATAAATGATTTGGCCATCATCAGAATGACTGTATGTGTGTGTTTTAAAAATAATCAGATTCCTTTTTTTTTTCTTTAGAAGGAAGAGAATCGAGTTGCTTTTCCCTTTTTACATTTTTGTATAAAAAGAAGTTTAATGAACGATTATTTATCACCTTTTTTGGTAAAATGTTATCACCTTGTCGAATATTGCACTTAAGTATGGGATTAGTATTTATCATCCTTTTCACATACACAAGTGCACACGTTTTACTTTGATATCCGATTTTACGTAGACACTACACAGTTTAAATAACATAACTGAAAAGGCCAACTAGCCTAATGATTTATAGTGCGGTGGAGTTTTAGAGCATCTCCAATGTATTACTCCAAATTTTACTTCAAAATGGTGCAACTCTAAAATAGAGTGATGTTTTACTCCAATGTATTACTCCATTTTTTACTCCAAAAATTAATAATTTTTAATAGTATCTTATACTTATAAAAATTTACTAATTAACCCCAACTATTTTTATGTTTGCAAAAATACTTAAAAATATAATTTATTTAAATTAAACATTTATTATTAAAAGGTACAAAAAATCATAAAAATAGAATAAAACATAATGTATAAGTTGGTTCAATAATAAGCATTAGAATATTTTCCCACAAATGATCGATTAATGCATTTCGTAATGAAAAATGAGTTTCTTTATCTTTGATATTCTTAAATCGAGTAATTTTTTTTTGAAATCGGATATTTAAATCATTTATTTTATATTATTTTTATTTTATATTATTTTTGTTATTTAATTATGTTATGTATTTTATGTTAAATTACTAAATAATGAAATAACTTATATTGTTGTATCATTTTAAAATATTATTTAAATAAGAAATAAGAACATTAAATATTTAAAGGACCATTTCATAAATAAAAAAAGTTTAACTCCAAAATGGAGTAACGTGTAAGATTACTCCATAAATGGATGTAACCCTAGCCATTACTCCATTTTGGAATTGGAAATGGAATCGGGTTGGAGAAGATTTTACTCCAAAATAATGTTTGGAGTAGAAAATGGAGTAGGGTTGGAGATGCCCTTAGGCCCGATCTTCGGTTCTAAATTAGTATAAAAACATAATCGATCTTATGGTTTAGACAGTATAAAATACTTAAATTAGGTGTACCATAATATATAATACTTGTGTAAACTATTTTCGTAGCCTCATAGACAAAGTGACAAGCTTATTGGAATCCTGAGAGAAAACACATAACTAAACTCATTGGCATAGCTAATCTAATTGTGTAACAACAAAAACAAGATGGTTCAAATATATATAAAGAAATAATCTAGCCACATTTTTAGTACTGAACATATCACATAGTATCAGTATATAAATTTGAATTTTAGTAATAAAATCACATGGATCGTAAAAAAAACTCTTCTAAACTTATAAATATCAACTAAAACTTGATTCGCGAATCTGTGCGGATTTTGGTTATTACTTTTTTTATAAATGACGTAGTAACATTTTTAAAACACATAGATTATTTGTCTAATTCTAAGTTTTTACGAACCTCCCCGGACACATCTAATTTGAATCACATCCACAAATTTATTATTTACAAATACAGTTTAATTTTAAATTAAAAAAAATATGTACTCGAACATGTATATGAATGCCTTTATCTAACTAATTTTGTAAACATATGTTTTTTTTTTTTGTTAATCGGGTCACGAATAGAACATCTTCATTTAAACCTACGAAATTATTAAGGTTAACACGTAAAATAAGTAATGTCAAATTATTATGGTAAACGCAATTAATGATGTAGTTTGGAAAACTGAAAAATGTAAAACTATAATAAAACAATTTAAAATAGGTAAATTTTGTTTTGAATCTTCTGTAATAGATGAAGTTGAATTAATTATAAAATAATAAATGAAGGGGTTATAATTAATTAAAAGAATAAAAATATGTAAAAATCCAATTAAAATAGGCAAATATTATTTTGTACTTCAGTTTTAGTAGAATGAAATTATTAAGGTCAAACACGTAAACTAAATGATGTCGAATTATTATAGTAAATGCAATTAATGAAGTAGTTTGGAAAAGTGAAAAATATAATAAACAATTTAAATAAAATTCTGTTTTGTATTGATTTTCTGTAATAAATGAAGTCAAATTAATTATAAAAGACAATAATTGAAGTGGTTAGAATTTGTTTAAAAAAAAATTGTAAAAATCCATTTAAAAATAAGGAGGTATTTATTTTGTACTTCAATTTTAATAGAATAGATTATATATTCTTAACAAAACTATTTAATGTATATATAATATAGTTATCACTTCTCAAATGGCATTTTGATGGATTTTTAAAGTGATCGTTTTTTCCCTTTAATATCTTTCTGAAATCGTTAATTAATAGAGTATGAATTGAACAGAAAAGTAAAGGTGGAATATATCACTTTCAGTTCGTATTATCTATTCGAGCTAATCCAAACAAATGTGACATATTATATGCCTAAAGCAATACGTGTTCTTACACGAATGGACATTACTGTAAGAGAATGGACATCAATCATCGACTTACTGAAATTGGGTGAATTATTTTCACTTCCTCTCATTGCCTAAAAATAAGAGAAATGTCTTCTGTATCTAATTATAAACTGTATACAATATACAATGGTCAAGTTTTTGGTTAAACTGAGTAATTATTACTAGGAAAACGTATAGTTTTTTTTTTTTTTGAAAAAAGGGAAACGTATAGTTAACAAACAAGAAGCATTAGTAAAATAGGATTCATAACTCTTCATACTCCCACCAATTCTTTTCATTGACATACTCAACATATTATATTTTATTAATAAACATTGTAACACAAATGTATATTAATCATGAAATTTGGGAGTCTTTCAGAAACAACAAAATTAATGACAGAACTATTTATATTTGAAAGCAAAGCGGTGAGAAATGGGAAAATTCCATAAAAATACCCCAACTAAACTTTGTTAAGTTTTTTAATACCAAACTTTTTCACTATCCAGTTTAATACTCCAAATAATTATTTTTCTCATTTTAATATCCAAACTTTTAAAAATATGCCCACTTTAATACCTAAACTTTATTTATTTTAATAAAAAATACTAATAAGTTTCAAACAAAATTTTTTAAAATTTCTAAATTTAGAAAACAAACTCAGAAAATTCGAAAATTTTCTGGTGTTTGAGAATAAAAGTAACTAAATAGTGTAAAATATTAAATTTTGTAATAAAATTTCTAAGTTATATTTTAATTTCTAAAATAAAATTAAAAATTTTAATATTTTTCTCTTAGATTTTAGAGATTTTTAAAAATTTTATTTGAAACTTATTAGTATTTTTATTAAAAATAAATAAAGTTTGGGTATTAAAGTGGGCACATTTTAAAAATTTTGAGTATTAAAATGAGATAGTGAAAAGTTTGGATATTAAAAAGCTTAACAAATTTAGTTGGGATTTTTTATGGAATTTTCCGGTGAGAAATCTACACATTATCTTTAAAAAAAATATATATGTTATAATGGGATCATCAAGCATCATCATCTTTCACAAAACTAAAAGACAACTATGAAGTTTGTTGTTCAATGGAATGTTGTAAAAGTCAATCATCTAGAAGCTCTATGGGTGGGTTTTCCACTATTTTCTGTATTTAAGGGATTTTTCTTCACCACCATCTATTGGAGAAACCCACAATCCCAACACATACATCTAAAAATATATAGGATGAAGTGATTTGGTTTATGTGTCAGTTAGGGGTGGGCACGGAGCGAATATTCGGAATTTTAAGGATATCCGTGATCCGATCCGTGCCTTACGAATATTCGATTTTTCGATCCGATCCGATCCGTAACTCTTCGGATATCCGGAACATCGGATATCCGCGAATATCCAAATTTTCCGGATATTCGATTCGATCCGTAAAAAGTAATAAAAATTTAAAAAATTAAATAAAAATAAAAAGAAGAAAATCTGAAATAAATAATAATATTTCATTATTTTTTTTATAAAATTACATACTTTCAAATTTTTAATAACTAAATAATTAATTTGTGAAAAACATTATAAAACTTATATAAAGATATAAAAGTATGTATATTATATAATTTTATTAACATGTATACATATATATGTATATAACGGATCGGATCGGATATCCGTTTCTAAAAATATTAGTATTTGTGATTTGCTTCGTCTTTGACGGATATTGGATTTTAGTATTTGCTTCGATTCGTTAAGTTACGGATATTCGGATTTTTCGGATCGAATCGGAACGAATAACGGATCGAATCAAATTTACGGATATTTTGCCCACCCCTAGTGTCAGTTTTCCTATGTTTTAGGATTATTTTGCTTATTTGTCTATATTTTTAATAATTTATTTAGTAGTTTTGTTTATTTATTATGTTTTATTTTTAGTTAGTAATTGTTTTAGACTTTTAGTTAGTAATTTTAGTTATCTGTTATATTTTTTAATTTATATGTTATATTTTTAAATATTTTTAGTTAGTTATTATATATCATTATTAGTATAAGATAAGCATATATTTATTGAATAATTGAATAATTTTCTAGATAGTACCAACTATTAAAAGCATATACGCTACGTTAAAAAATTGTAATTATAACGGGCTCTATTATTATACACACTCAATAGTTATATATATCATTTAAGTATTTTTCGTTTACATACCCAATCAAAAATTACATACAAATCTTAAAACTTCTGACAACAATAATAACTTGCGAACAATATCCTTTTGAAAAAAAAAACTCTTCTCTTCTTTTTTATCGAAGATATTGATCCAGCCAGCTAAAGATTATTATTACAAAACTAAAGTTTTTCAGTT
>NC_079513.1:13662032-13679572 GCF_000801105.2 Raphanus sativus | reverse complement strand
ATAGATGTCTAATATCAATACTAAAATGATAACGTTCATATTTATATATTTACTATATTATGCATATCATATAGTTGTATATTAATAATAACACCAATAGTTTAGAATATTATAGGCATATATTAATTATAAGTAATATCCACTTAGGTTTGAAGCATGTATTAATTTGTTTTGATGTTTGTCTTTTAAGATAATCAATAAATTTCTAAATTATCCAACATGAGTATATATTGTGAGGGAAAAGGGTGAATTTCAATCCCGACAATCCGTGTCGTGTGTTTTTATACCCAAACAAAGAAGCAGTGCATATACATACCCAAACTAAGATATTTTTAAAATCCAACCCGAACTTAGTTCCGTAATGTGAAATCCGACATTGACTAACGTTTCGTTAATTCACCGTTAAACCCTGCTTAGTCAGATAATATGTGGCATATTGATTTAATCAAAGACAAAACAAAACGACGTCGTTTGACTCATTAATCAAAACGATGTCGTATTCAATTGGGGAAAAATCAAAATTAAAAACCCTAATCCCTTTTGTTCTTCTTCTTCGACTCACGACTCTCACCTCTCTCTCTCTCTCAGACCCGAACTCGAACCAGAAGTTTGATTTTCCAGTGTATTAATGTTGAAATTTTCTCCTCTCATTTACAAAATGTTCGAGATTGTGACGTTTAATATTAGTTGCGGTGGATATTGGGTGAAGAAAAGAACCGGTGATGTTGGGTATATTGGTGTAAACATTCTGTAAATGAGAGCTTCTGGTTCGAGTTCAGGTCTGAGAGAGAGAGGTGAGAGTCGTGAGTCGAAGAAGAAGAACAAAGGGGATTAGGGTTTTTAATTTTGATTTTTTCCCAATTGAATACGATATCGTTTTGATTAATGAGTCAAACAATGTCGTTTTGTTTTGTCTTTGATTAAATCAATATGCCATATATTATCTGACTAAGCAGGGTTTAACGGTGAATTAACGAAACGTTAGTCAATGTCGGATTTCATGTTACGGAACTGAGTTCGGGTTGGAAATTTTAAAAATATCTTAGTTTGGGTATGTATACACTGCTTCTTTGTTTGGGTATGAAAACACACGACACGGATTGTCGGGGTTGAAATTCACCATTTTCCCTATATTGTGACATATGAACATTACGGGAAGTTAGGTTTAGTTAGTGCCGTGTGTTAGTTTTAGGAAATTCTGGTTTTTTAATTAATTAGGAAAATCATGTATGATATTTCAAATATTTTATAAGAATTTTGAATTAAATTTAATTGCAGTGACATTAGATTGTAAATATTTAGACAAAGCTAGGGTTGATTCAAATTTGTACTTTTTTTTTTTACTTTAAATTTCCATTAGATATAAGTAACCGAATACAATTCCGAAGATGCAAAAAATGGGCTTACAGCACAAGCACGCCACAAAAGAAATTAGAAACTCCTACTCAAGTTACAGAAACTTACCACGTTAGAAAAAAAGAAAGCCACGTTGCCATTAAAGAGACAGGTGGGTTAAAGGAAGATGAAGTCGCTGCAGCAGCGAGAGATCGAGACATAGGATCCAAACGGAGGCGAATCAGGTCTTTAATGTCGGAGATGGTTGCTTCAGGAGGACGGGAGATGGAAGAGTGAATTCTGGCGTTGCGCTCCTTCCAAATAGCGTACTTTGAAGCTTGATAAATGAATCTAATGATGAGGACGAGGTGGCTGTTGGAGGAGGGTCTGTGGAGCCAACTGAGGAGTGCATCGAAAGCTTGAGGAGGGTGTAGGTTGAGCTTCATCATAAAATAGGACCAAACTGCAAGGCTATAAGAGCAGTCAAAGAAGAGGTGCTGTCTGGTTTCATCTTGAGAAGAACACAGAACGCAAGCCGCTGGAACTTGAAGCCCCCAACTTCTCATCCTATCTCTGGTCACGAGTCTATGCCTAACATTAACCCAAGTAAGGAAAGCATGCTTTGGTATATGACCCGAGAACCAGACCTGTTTATGCCAAGTTACTGACTGTCCAGGAGGATGCAGAAAATTCCAAGTCGCTGCTGTCGGAAATTTAAGAACTGGCGTTTGATCTCCCACCTTCCAAGCGAAGGTATCATCTGATTCAGACACAACGATCGGCTCCACCTCCGGCAGGCATTGTTTCAGTAGTTGAATGAGTGGGTTTCGGGTCCTCAAGCGAGAAAGCCACCATTCCCCTTCAACAATAGCGTCGCTGACTGAAGCATCAATAGATAACCCGGATACTTGAGGCCCCTCCGGTCCCGTGATCTCTATCAAGGGTCCTAAAGGAGTCCACGAGTCCTGCCAGAAGCTAGCTGTAATCCCGGAGACTACTTCGCATATCAGAAACTGTCGTGCACTGGCTCGGAGACTGCATATCGACTTCCATATCCAGCTGCGCTGGTTTTGAGCATCAAGAGTCCAAAAATTCTCCGAACCCATCTTGTTGACCCTGATCCAGCAAGCCCAGAGAGAGCAGTTTGCAGAGAAGAGAAGCCAAATGAGTTTGAGAAATAGAACCTGATTCCAATTAGTAATTCTCTTGAGACCTAATCCTCCAGAAGTAATAGGAGTACACACTGATACCCAAGCCACTTACGCCCCTCTTGCTGAAGTAGGGTCTCCTTTCCACAGAAACCCGCTGCACATACGCTCTAAAGCCTCAGCACACTCAACCGGTAAGATAAACACTGAAGCCCAAAAGGTGATGATGGGATAAATGATGTTCTTGATCAGAACCAGACGTCCCGCATATGACAAATGTTTAACCGTCCATGATCGGAACCGGGTAGACACCTTATCAAAGAGAGGTTGGAAGTCCGCCTTCTTCATTTTCTTTGAGGAAAGAGGGACTCCCAGATACTTCACCGGAAGCGAGCCTTGGATGACTCCGACAGCTGCTGCAAGCTCTCTGCACCGAGTATTGCTACCACCATCAATGAGAAGTTCTGTCTTGTGTCGATTCATAGACAAACCAGAGACCTTCTTGAAGTCCTCCATAATGCCCAAAATACCTCGTAGAGATTCTTCAGAGCCGTCAAAGAACACTAAGATGTCGTCGGCGAAGCTGAGATGTGTAACGAGCGGCGCTTGACACGATGGATGGAGGCGAAAGATGTTATTGACTGCGCCTTTGTCCAACAATCTTGAGAGCACATCCATTATTAGCACGAAGAGAAGAGAAGAGATAGGATCTCCTTGTCTCAATCCCTTCCCTCCACTAAAGTGTCCAGTCAGCTCGCCATTGATCGATACACTGTAGGAAGTAGTCCTGACACATTTCTTAATCCATTCCCGAAAAACAGGGGGAAGTTCTATAGCCTGCAAAACATTGTCAAGAAATCCCCAATGCACATTATCATAAGCTTTAGACAAGTCTACTTTTAGACATCCTCGAGTAGTGTCGCTCTGCTTATCAAAGTCTGTCACCAATTTCAACGCCAACATGACATTTTCACACAGTAAACGACCTTGAACAAAGCCCGCTTGATTAAGCTGAACGGCCTGAGGAATGATGCGACGCAGGCGATTCTTTATGATCCTTGCAATGACCTTATAGATAGAAGAGCAGAGGGAGATCAGACGGAATTGAGATATTCTGTATGCTCCTACTATCTTGGGCAGAAGTGCTATGGTTGTGGCATTGAACTTCTGAAGCATTCTGCCGCTCGAGAAGAACTCTTGCACTGCTGCTATCGTGTCAGGTCCGACAACGGACCAGGCCTACCAAAAGAACTCAATTGGAAAACCGTCGGGACCGGGAGCTTTGCTTTTAGGCATACCAAAGATAATCTGAGTAATTTCTTCCGCTGTAGGAATAGCCACGAAGTCAGCGGTCCACTCTTGACGAAACCTGTAAGGGATGATTGTCTTTAACTCCTCCACCGAGAAAGGTTGAACCTCAGAATTTTCCCTACCCAGCAGATCCTGAAAGTACTCCACTGCCAAGCTCTTGACTGCCTCCTTATCATCGACTCTCAGGTTATCATTATCCACCAGGTACTGAATAGCGTTTCTGGCCTGATGGGCAATGCACGAGTTATGATAGAACGTAGTGTTTGCGTCGCCTAGGGTCAGCCATCTGATCATTGACTTCCGCTTGAAGAAAATCCCCTCTGCCTTTTCGAAGAACCTCCACTCCTTCCTTGCTACAAACTCTTCACGAAACAGAGAGTCAGTAGGATGTGTCAACAGACGAGTTTGAATCTCCTGAAGCTTCGACAGGGAGTCTCTTGCACGCTGCTGAATATTACTGAAGCCCTCTCTGTTTAGTTTCCTGCAGGCCTTCTTAGCGTGATTCATTCTCTGCCCCAAAGAGAAAAGTTTAGATCCTACAATAATTTCCTCCTCCCACGCTGACTTCATAGCCTCCAAGTACTTAGGATGTGTAGCGAGGAAAGAAAAATATTTGAAGCTACATTTCCTGTTTCTGAGATTTGGGTTGAGGTTGACCAACATGGGGAGTGATCGGAGTCTCCTGCGCATCAAAGAAAGCAAAGACATCCGGGAAACTGTCTTTCCAGCTCTGATTACCGAGTACCCTATCTAACTTACGAAGAATCGGTTCCTCTAGTTGACCATTCCCCCCACGTGAACAGAGTGCCTCTAGCTTCAACGTCTTCCAATTCACTGAGCGTTAAAACATTCCTGGAACTCCACAATGCCATGGACCGGAAGAGTGAAAGGACTGACGGAGTAGTGCTCTTCTACTGTAAGAATCTGATTAAAGTCGCCCATCACTAAGGTAGGCTGATTATAAACCACATGCATATTACAGGTTTCAATCACTTCAGACCAGAGTTCTCTCCTCTGCACTTCCGTGTTATAAGCATACACGAATAAGACTGTGAAGGCCACACCGGAAGCTCGATCAAACACCCCGCAAGTAATAGACTGAGCAGATTTTTTGTAGACCAATACTGAGACGTTCGGCTCCCATACAACCCAATTTCGACCCCCTTCAGCTTCCTGGTAGTTATTCACAAACCTCCAACCCGGAACCACTGCCTGAATAATATTAGCGGCATTCTCTTCTCTAACGTGTGTTTCCAAAAAAACACATACTACAGGCTGCTGAGACAAAATCCAACTTCTAACTGATCTCTGACGATCTCTAAGGTTAAATTCCCTTATATTCCAACTGAATATATTCATATATACAAGCAAAAGGTGTGGAAAGCACTGCTTTCAGAGGTATAGTCTTTTGTCCCTAGCCGCAGCTTGGGCTCTGACTCTGAAACGGAGTGCTTTTGCTGTGGAAGCTGAAGGAGAGCGCCACAGAGCTTCTTGAAGTTGAGCTCTCTTGGATCATTTAGACTGCATGATCTGCCAAGGCTCCTCTTCTAGGACCTTAGCGTTATGCTCAGGATCGGTTTGTGAGGCAGGATTAGCTGCAATGACGATCTCTGGATCCAGGGAAGGCTCGACGACCGGAGTTGGATCGATACTAGAGGCTACCTTGTCAGGAGTGCTTGCAATAACATCCCCTGTGCGAGGATCATGAGCTGTCTGAATCGAGCCAACCGAGACCCAATGCTGCTCTAGAGCTTAATGCTGAGACTTATTCGGTTCAAGAATAGCTTTACCAAGTCCTTTCTCTTTCCTCTGGACCGGGAGCGAGACTTTCTCCTGCTCGTAGTCGGTTTGGTTGTTCCCGAAACTGTGACTTCAGGGGTGGGGAGAGTCCCCTCAATGATCTCACCCTCCTCAGAGAGAGGAATCTTCGACTTCACCAGAGCAACATTTGGAAGATATCCTAGTATGGTCAACCTTCCCGGCTTGTCTATTCTTCTGAGGAGGCATTAAGCAGCGGTTGAGATAGTGACCAAACCGACCACAATTGCAGCACTTCGGAGGAAGACTGGGATATTCAACCTTAACCCTGACTGAAAAGCCTGCTGAGTCTCTGACTTCTACCTCAGCCAGAAGAACTCCGTGGAGATCGATTTCGACTTTGATCTTTGTATTGCCGAAGTGATAAGGATCGAGTCTTGATTTTTCCGTGTGAAGAGGTTCGCTTATTCCACTAGCTATTACGCTAATGCTGTCGAACGAATATAGCTGAGTAGGGACGTTCCGGAGAAACATCCAAGTGGGAGCGGACTCGAGATCTTGCGGAGCCAAATTACCGTCGGGTGACCACGGAGATACAGAGAAAGCGCAATGGGCAGCTTGCCAGTAGCCCACTTGAAGAACCCATTCGCGAGTTTGGATTGAGGGGATAACGATTAGACATGAGGTTTCCGATGTTACACGAATCGTGATCTTCCCAAACTTCCCCCAAACGGGATTCAGGTCATCGAAAATTTTCTTCGAGGGTGGAATTGCTCCGTGAAAATGAGCCACTAAGTGGTCCTTCCACAGATCGGCGGTGCTGAGCAATACTGACTCCGGCGCTTGAACTACCAGCGTGCCATCTTCTAAAAAGGACGGCGAGAAGATCTTTCGCAAATTCCTGAGGGAGGCCTTGAACCGCTCAGCATACGAAGGTGCGGCGGTGGAAGGGATTCCTGCAGGAATCGAGGAGATTTGGAGCTTCAAAGCTGTTAGGTTTCGACTCGAGGAAGGAGGAGACAAATCAACATCCTGATGAGGTGAACCCGGAGACGATTGAATATAGGCGAGAGTGACTACGATTGGATTTGGAGATGGGGGAGGTGGTGGATCTGGCGGATCTGGGACATCAGACAGCGGGGCGACGGGAGAAGAAGCCAATTAGTACAGAAGAGAGAGAGGCGGAGAAGAAAAGATTCTTGTCTACCGGCGTGGAAAAGGAAGAAAATCCTAATCGCACTAAATGGGCTCCAGAGAGAGAGAGACAACATCAATTATGACCTTTTTTGTTTTTTAGACTCAAATTTGTACTTCTGTTTTAATATATTAGATCTAGCTGCCTGATTCGTTTATGGCCGTAATAACTGGTCCAACCATTGCTGCTTCTGTGTTTTTGAAACACTGCTGAAAGCTGAAAAAAAATTGGTGTAATTTCAAAAAGTAGATAACCATGTCCGCTATTCATGTTTTATGCAGTTTTTAATCATTTCGACGGTTAACATTTTTTTAACCTTTTGTTTTGGCAGTTAGTGGGGTTACTTTTTGAGACATGGAATATAAATGGACACACCTCAGTAAGAGAGTGAAAAGTTGCAAAAGAAGATGACCTGAATCTGACAGGGGATAGATTCAAGCCAAGATTTAGCACAAAAAGAAACGTGGAAACTCACTTGTGCGATGCAGCCTGCTAAAAATGGCATGAGGGCATACGGTTTTCATACGAAATACTCCTTCATCTCATGGCTTACAATACATAATCGGTTATCAACGGAGATCCATGTATTGAATTGGAACACGGAAACAGTGTAAGAGGAGGTTATTGGAAGGTTAATGTGGATTCCGTATCATACATAATTTATAAAAATATATGAATAAATTGTAGCTATGTTGGGCAACGAAATCCATCGAGAAAGATTCCTCCACAGACGTTGAGGGCCAAGTTAAGGTGAATGGGAGTATTGATGGTGATGCCGAGAATGCTGAGTTTAAACGCGGTACATAAGCAAATCGCAATATCAAGATCAATTAGACCTAAGAGAATAAAGCAACAAGGTCTCATAGGTGGTGCGCCAAGATTCAACAAGTTGATGAGGTTGATAACATTTTCGCATGTTGAAAGTTTGAGCTGGTCTTTTAGACAAGTATTTTCTGCCACAACCAGGGGAATGCGTTGAGGTTGCGGAAGAGAAGATTCATTACAAGGAATATAGCAAGTAGTAGAGGTCTAGCCATATCTGATCTTGATTTTGTATTTTTATCTTTCAGTATGATATATGTATACGTTTGTTACTTTAAGCTATGGAGAAATATAGATGTGAAGGAAGGTTTATTTATAGTTTGTTGCTTATTGGAGATTGCTGGCCTAGTGTCTAACTAGGGCTAATTAATACATAGTTGGAGAAAGTTTAGTACTATTACTGTTAGGTACACAGGATTGTGTATTTTTAGATACTGGTTTGGTTCTGCAGAATACTTTAATACTAGAACGGCTATGTATATTAAAATAAAATATTAGCTATATTCTAGTCCCTAACCTAGAAAATAAAATATTAGCTATATATAATTCTTTATATAAGTATTAATGTACAGAATTCCCTAGAATGCATGTTAGGTATTTGAGAAATCTTATCTAACTAGGTTGATCTATTATTTTCGACATATGGTTTCCTTGTTTGGTCAGGGACAAGAGTCCACTTCAGAACAAAAATGTTTGTTTTGTTTATTTTTAATACCTACATTGATGGTAAAGATTTGTACTCAGTAAATTGGTTTTCATAGTAAATTAAAGACTTGTATGTTTTTTCTTATAACCGAGTGTCATGCACCCACTAAAGTGGTTTAGACTAGAGACCGAAGCGATCACGGATTCATCTTGCGCCGGACGTAGATCACCTTTGAACAATCTTCGGTTTCAGGCACTGGGATGCCGCATTGCATGTGAATATCCAGTGACCAGGATTCGAACCCAGGTGACAGAACTCACAACCATGAGTCTTTTGCCAGCAGAGCTAAAAGCTTCGGTTTACTTGTATGCTTTTATATAATCTTACCACATATAGTTTAATCTTCCGATTTTGACCTAACGATTTGGCACTCTACTACGAGAATAGGATTGGACATTTAATAACATGTTAGTTATGATGAGTCTTAATAATGGGTGTGTTGGTTTTCTATGTGGTTTTCTATGTGGTTCATAGTATTTTGTCGTCTACAAGACTACAACGTCCCTTTTGGCTAATGGCATTCCGGCCACATTAGTAAAAACCATTAGACTTGTGTAACAAGTTTCGGTTACGATTCTAGACTCTAGAGCTTCTTAGTTTGACATTAACACTCATCGATTCCTGATACAAAGCTTCAGAAGGGAACCACTGTCCGCTACAAACTCAAAGATAAATTAACGCACTCATCATAATTAATCTTGTACAAAAGATCAAGGAAAACACTACATGAAAAAGCTGCTTGTATCATGAGTCATTCATCAAAGAGTAGCCTAAAGAGTTTGAAATCAATATAGTTCATCAAAGAAAAGGTTGATCACCTACAAGAAGTTTTTTTTTGTTTTTTCATCTGCAAGAAGTTTCACTCTGCTAAAATAAAAACAACATTCAAGAAGTGACAAACATAATACAACATGATACATTCACTTCAAAACAGGTCTCATCATGAGTACTTAATCAAATGGTAGCAGCAATAGCATACACGAATTTGTAAGACTTGGGTACCTTAAGCACGGCATCAAACCACTCGACCTTTCCCCAAACCTCTTCACTACTGCGTATTTCCAGCGAAATCGCAGCACACCAAATCATCTTCTCCTTATACCCACCACGTGCACGCACATACTTATCCCAAAGAACCATCAGCATACCACCAAAATCAACCACATTCACATTACTATAATGGGCAAACCTAGGTAGTCCTTCCAAACCCTCTAGTTTCCTCCAAAGATTTGATCCTTTGTTTGACCAACCAAACTCCCCATCGGGTTTATAACGATAGAATCTTTTCTCTATCAAACAAACATTACCAAAATTTACCCAGTCGACTGTAAGATCCTTTACCTTTGCAACCAAAGAAACTCTCTGACCAGACGTTCGATCAAAGTTCTTGTAAACCTTTCCTTCAAAATCTGTGGCTCTGAATATTCTCTTATCGTCAGGCACGGCCTTCCAAGTTTCTGTCTCTGTGTCGAACACTTCAACACAGTTCAAAAAATCTGGATTCTCATAGCTTCCCGCTAAATACATGATCCCATCAAACTTTCGCTTGGTGTGAACAAGCCGCAAGGCTGGAGTTTCAACCCACTTGTGCATTCGACAGTCGAGGTAGAAGACGTTAGAGATGAGGGGGCATCATCTTCTTTGTTGATAGCGTAGAGCTTATGACCAACATCTACGAGATTTGTCCATCCTACGGGAGAGGAGTTGAGAATCTGAACCGGAGCCAAAACATTACCACTTGACGTCTCTTCTTCTCACATTTGTGACGGTTAATTAGGGTTTTGTCTGGTTTCCGACAGAGAGTGAACCAACGAAGGTTAGCTTCAGTAGGGAACTGTAAGCAAACGTAAAGACACTTCTCGGTGCGGTTTAAGCGAGATCGCGTCTGGTAAAGCTCCGGTGAAGCAGTGAGTGATCTAAATCCTGTGGAGACAAAGGAGAGAATCGGGTAGTGCAATCTCGAGAGACGGGCTAAGCATTCCAATACTAAATCATCCGGAAGCGGCAAATTCGAGTTCGGTTCTGTCGCCGCCTTCTTCTGCTTCTTCGAAGGTGGCTTTTGACAAGAGGCGATGGCTGTGAACGAGAGCGACATTGCTAAGCTAAGCCACGACCTGACCTATATTTTCAGAGATATGCAGGCTGAATGATCGGGTAAGACAAAATCAGCCAAGAATGTGGTTATATTTTAACGACGCTCACTTAATTTTACTTAATTACTAAGAGATTGATTCTCTTTTTTTTTTTGTGGTGTGTGGGGGCTTATTAACCCTCGGACAGAAGTAAACGCGTGTTTAAGATCTTCGGGGATGTCTAAATTTTATACGCTATATAAAATTTATAACTTTATCTGTGAACAGATTAAAGATCTAAGAAAATTTAACATGTACTTTTTAAATAAATTACTCATATTAGATTTGTTTAATCTATCTATACTATTATTTAAAAAATAGTTTTGCTGATTTTTAATGTTATCTATGATTTTAGGCTTAGTCATTAATTTTAATAAACAATAAACAATTTTAGACACTGAACTAATGATTTTGCCGATTTACCATGTTTTCCGTTATTTTAGATTTAGTCATTAGTTTTAATAAACAAATTTTTTTTAGAGATTGAAATAATGATTTATCATATATTTGAGATAATAAATAAATGGATATTAACATTCGGGTTTAATAAAAAGGAAGTTTAAATCGCTCAGAGCTCATTCATATATCTCAAACGTTGAATATAAGGGCGGACAGTTTTGCACGGAGTGTCAGACAACAATCGTCGTTTGTCGTTCATATAGATGCCGAGCTACCGATGTGGTTTGTAGAATCTGAGTTGAGTCTGTTTTTTTTGTTGATGTAAAAAATATATATAAAGAACAGTTTATAATACAAAGAATAGTAGTAAAAAATTAAATTTATATTAACCGAATGAAAAGAGAAATCTATTATATTAAAATAACAAAAATAAATCAATAAATTTAAAATTTATCAACATTATTACTTGTTTCCTTTTATTTTTTATTCTTCTTGTCTTTGCGCTTGTTGTCAGAAGTTTACTAAAGAGAAAAATAAAAATCCAAGTAATAAGTTACACATATAATAAATCTGCCAAGCATAATATACAGTATATTTACTTTATAATTTTCTTATAAATCTTTAAACATTAAGAATAATTTTGATTTTTTCCTTTTTACTTTTATCTCAAATAAATAAGTTTCATCCATAATTAAATGCACATCTTTGGAAATATCTTCTAGCCCTTGTTCATGTGAGTTCATTTTGAACTATCAACATTGGTTATTAGATAAATTTTATGATAACATAAATAATATGTACATATTATTATACTTTTAGTATATAAAACTTACTTACTTCAGTAGTTGCTCCAATTAGTTTTGTATTATCTTAATCAAATATAACAAAAATTGGAAAATCATTTCAATCATATATTATTACTTCGATTTTGAAACTAAAGAAACTGATTTAGTTTAAAATTTAATAATATATTATTATATTTATACTTATTTCCTTGTAAACTATATATTATTTTCTAACTTATAGATTAATATAAATACAGATAAACATATATCAATAATATAAAAATTCTCTTTTTGTTAATGTTGATTAGTTGTGTTTATACAAACTATGAGAAACAATAAATGAATGTAGCTATAACTAACAATTTTACATAATTTATAAAGATATACGTCTGATTACACTACCATGAGTTTTTTTATAAGATCTACGCCAGACGGTATTATTTGCATAATGTTAAAAATCTCCTATATTTTTTTCTTCACCACCTTCTATGAAATTTGAAACCCATATTACACTGTGTAAAAACATTAATCTTAGTCACACATACACGGACTAATGAGGCTTCCATAAAGAATTAGTTAATCGTAGGTAAATAAGAAGATTACTTTTACAACTCTCTTTTGTTTAGAATTTTTAAAAATTAAAATATTTAGATTTATTACTAAACAGTTTGGTTGTATTATTATGATTTTATCATTCGTTTTAAATATTATTAAACTTCTATTTTTCTTTTATAAGTATATTTTTATGATTAAAAAGGAAAATTATAGTTTCTTGAAAAGAATAGATATTTTCATATAGCTTTTACAGTTTTAATTTTGGATTTTAGAAAGGAAAATTACTATTAATTTACTATTTGTATGAAAAAAATTATTTACAATAATTTTCTCAAAAAAGGAAAATTAATATTAAATTTTATTTATATGAAATTTTTATTTAACAAAAAATGGAAATTATAATTTCTTGAAAAGATAAATTATTTCATATAGCTTTTATAATTTTTTATTTTTGGATTTAAGAAAGAAAATTACTAATAATTTACTATTTGTATGGAAATTGTTTTATTTACAATACTTTTTCTCAAAAAAAGAAAATTACTATTAAATAACTATTTATATGAATTTTTTTATTTAATACATGTCACAATCTTAAATATAAAATAGTCATGTGTTAACAATTATGTTAATTACTAACTCTGAAGAGTCAGGTTTTATAAAATAAGATATATATATATATATATATATATAATATATATATATATATATACAAGTTCTCACAAAAAAATAAGATTCTTTTACCAAATGTCGTTTTGAAGCAGATGCCAGTTTATGTGATTTTTATTTTAAAAATTGATCCAGTTAAAGATTGTTATAAAATTAAAGTCAATGTGTTGAATATTTTATAATATATGAAAAATAGAAAAACAGATTGGATTGAACTGGTATTGGTAGATACCGTTGTAATATAACATTTATCATCTTATTGATGTTCTTAATTATAGGGAGAATCGCTAAAACTAATCTAGATATTGAAGTCAAATACATTGGTGTCCCAATTTCAGTCAAATGCAGAACCAACCTAAAAGGGTGATGAAATACTATTTAGTCTTTATGACTAAACAAAAAAACGGAGTTGTATTTACGCTTCTATCCTTTTGGAAGTCTACATTTAGAAGATTGAAGTCTAACATATTTTTAGACCTCCAGCGAAGTCTAAATTGTAGATTTGATGTGTAGTCTACACCAAAATTTATCTACTAATTTAATTTTAAAATTGTATAAAAATAATTATTGTGATAGATTTGAACTAATCATCAATATATAGATAATATGAAGTAACTATATTAAAATTGTATATAACTGAACAATTTTAAGGAATATATACTAAATTGGTAACCTGTGTTTAAACAATGTTCATAGTTTAGAAAACAAAAGGTTGTAACATGTTATGTCTCTTAGTGGTAGATTTTAGGGTTAGACTTTAGATTTTGAACTGGAAGCTGCACTCACATCCCCGATTAATGATACTGGACTTATCCAAGGTAATAACCAAAGAACTCAGTGAGGCCTATCTAGCAGAAGAATCTTACTGGAAACAGAGGAGCAGGCTACTTTGGCAAGACTCGGGGATCGGAACACCGGCTTCTTCCACGCCATTACCAAAGGACGCAAAAGAGCTAACCATTTCTCTGTCATCGAGGACCCTGAGGGCAAAATGGTTTACAGAGAAGAGGAATCTCTATGGTCATCGAGAGCTACTACCAGGAGATGTACACTTCCTCCACTACGATAGCTAACAAGGAAGCCACCATTCGTCAAGCACTGCAACCGATGGTATCGGAGGAGGAAAATGAGACCCTGATTGCTATAACCCTCGGCGGCAGAGATCAGAGAGGCGTTATTCTCCATTCACCCGGATAAAGCACCCGGTCCGGATGGATTCTCCTCAGCTTTCTACCAAACCATTGGCAAGAAATTGGACCTGATATTATCAAGGAAGTCTAGCACATGTTTGAACAGGATAGGCTGCCTGAACACATCAATGATACACATGTAAGGCTCATCCCGAAGATAAAAAATCCTCAGAAAGTGGCGGATTATAGGCCCATAGCCTTGTGCAATGTCTACTACAAGATTTTCTCAAAGATCCTCACGGGACGACTTCAGCCCATCCTCTCGTCGATCATCTCTGAGGATCAGTCAGCGTTTGTTCCTGGTAGAGCGATCTCGGACAATGTACTAATTACTCATGAGGTTCTTCACTTCCTGAAGTCATCTAAGGCGGAGAAACGGTGCTCGATGGCGGTGAAAACCGATATGAGCAAAGCCTATGACAGGCTCGAATGGGACTTCATTTCTCTTGTGTTGCAACAGCTCGGCTTTCATCCTAGATGGGTTCATCTGGTCGCGCAATGCATCTCGACTGTTACATACTCCTTCCTCATCAACGGCTCGCCTAGAGGAATGGTTTCACCGAGTAGAGGTATCCGTCAAGGAGACCCTCTATCACCGTACATTTTTATTTTGTGCAGTGAGGTCCTCTCGGGTCTTTGTAACAGAGCACAAGAGAATGGAAGCCTAAAGGGTATCCGAGTGGCTCGGGGGTGTCCCCGAATCAACCACTTACTGTTCGCGGACGATAACATGTTCTTTGTTCGAGCGTCGAAAGAGTCATCAGCAGCACTGTCAGGAATCATCCGCCAGTACGAGCAGCATCTGGACAAGCCATCAATGTAGACAAATCATCCATAACCTTCTCGAAGAGAACGCCTCAATCACTCAAAACGGCGGTTAAGACTGTGATGAACATCTAGAAAGAAGGTGGAGTAGGGAAATATCTAGGACTCCCGGAACAATTTGGCAGGATAAAACGAGACTTATTCGCATCCATTGTCGACCGAATAAAACAGAGAGCACAATCTTGGTCTTCAAAACACTTGTGTACTGCGGGAAAATTAGTCCTGCTGCAGAGTGTGCTCTCTGCCATCCCTTCTCACTCAATGACTTGCTTCCAACTCCCGGTCTCGCTGTACCAACAAATCCAATCAGCGACCACACGATTCTGGTGGGACGACAGTTCCGGGAAGAGGAAAATGGCGTGGATTGCGTGGTCTGACCTGGCTAAACCAAAAGCCTTGGGAGGTTTGGGGTTTAGAGACTTTCAGAGATTTAATGAGGCGGCTTTAGCAAAGCTAAGTTGGAGGATTTTCGAAAAGCCTGATTCTCTACTGAGTAGAATATTAAAAGGGAAATATTACCCGGAGGGAGACATACTGAGTTGCCAACCGGTATCTGCTATCTCCCATGGTTGGAGAAGCGTTTTGGTGGGCAGAGACCTACTCATACAAAATCTGGGATGGGTTGTTGGAGATGGAAATGACATCAATATCTGGAGTGATCCCTGGCTAGATCACACTATGCAGTTGCGCCCGTATGGCCCTGCTCCTGCAGAGTACTCACACCTCACAGTCGCTGACCTGAGAGTATCCCCACAAGGAGACTAGGATAAAGATAAGATACTCCTGATTCTCCCTCAGTACGAGAACCTCATTCTCACCATCAAGCCAAGTCTAGCAAATGCACATGACCGTAAAGTCTGGCTGGGAACTAAATCTGGAACCTATACCTCAAAGTCGGGCTATTACTTTGCGACTGCAGTAGCAGAAGGAGAGGATGACACAAGAACAAATGCACACAGTCCCTGGTATAAGAATGTCTGGAACCTAAAAGCATCACCAAAAGTTAAGATGTTTGCTTGGAAAGTGCTGAAGAGAGCCGTACCAGTAGGTGAATGATTGGTAGAACGCCACATTGAAGTTGACCCCCGATGTAAAAGATGCGGAGAGTCCGAATCTATTATTCATCTGCTCTTTCATTGCTCGTATGCTCAACAGGTTTGGCGTGATGCCCCCTTCGCTACAAGCTTTGAACCTAGAGGAATAACAGATTTGGAGACCAGCTGGTCAGCTATATGCGCCACCCCCTGCTTGCCTCCTACAGGAATCATATCCAGCCAGCTAGGCCCTTGGATACTATGGATTCTGTGGAAAGAAAGAAACAGACTTGTTTTTGATGGATTCTCTGCCTCGCCGGAAGAAGCTCTAACTATGGCAGTAAGAGCAGCAAAGGAATGGGAACTGGGACAGAAGACAGAGAAGAAGCCTACCAGCGCCCCCACGCAACAGCCTTTTACTCCGCACCCTGAAGCTACCTTAGTGCGTACGGATGCAGCTTGGAGAAAGGAAGATAGGAAGGCGGGTCTAGGTTTGACAGTAAAGACGGCAAGGTTCGAGATTCGAAGGAAAAAACCATTCTGTCATGTTTCATCAGCCCTAGTCGCAGAGGGACTAGCCATTCGCGAAGCTCTGCTCTTCTGTAGAGAACACGGTTTAAAGAACATTAGCTTGGAGTCTGACTCTTCACAGCTGATTAAAGCTTTACGCAGTGGAGAGCCCCTAACGGACTGCATGGGATCCTCTCGGACATCTTCAATCTCTGTAGCGCCCCTGAGGCTTTGATTTCTTTTTCTTGGATTCCTAGGAATCAAAATGTTGTTGCCGATACCTTATCAAAGGAGGCACTTTGTATGGTTGAGTCTTTATTGCCTCACCTAACGTTGGTTAGTTTGAATTTAATGAAAGTAGTATCGTGTTCAAAAAAAAAAAGACTTTAGATTTTGATTTTTTTTTTGTTTTATTGACTTAAATCTGCTTATTAATGTTTTGTAGTTTATATTTTGTGTAATTTTGATATTTGATACAGTAAAGAAAACTTTTTGATTATCAAACAAACTATTTAGGGTTTGAGATTTGTGGTTTAGGGTTTCGTAGATCTACAATAAAGTCTATAATGCTAGAGACGTCGTTTTCAGTCTACATTTTTAAATTTTGTTAACAAAAATTTATTATTTTAAAATAAATTGAGTTTTAAGAATAAAATGTGAAAACTATAACTATTAAGTAAAAAATAAAAATAAAGTTCAGTAAATTTTATGTTAAAATTATTAAAACAATAATGAATTAACAACAATAATAAAATTATCATTGTAGACATTCAACAAGGTCTACTACGTTACAATAAAACCTACTCTTAATTTTTAATTTTAGTAGACTTCAAAAGAAGTCTACAATGTCGGCAATATTTTAACCTAGTTACATTTCTGTCTCCATATATAAATGAAATTTAAACAATCTCTCTCTAAAATGGCTGCACAATTTTATAAAACTCTCTCACTTCTCTCTAAACTCTCTCATTTCTCTCATTTCTCTCTAAAATCCTCTCATGTTTTTCTCACAAAGTTATGTTGTCATTCTAGGTATTATGATTCATGGTTTTCATCTTCTCCTTTAAAAATGTAAGTTTTAGATCTATAGACTTTAATTGTGTATTTTTTATGTTATTTCTTTCTCACATATCTTTTTGCAGGTATTACCATTGATGGTTTTCATCTCC